>NC_067250.2:310299140-310603461 GCF_019359855.2 Lolium perenne
TTTTCTCAACCATTTGTGGGAACTATGCAAATGATATACCGTTGGATAGATAATGAAAAACCACAACTTTTTCATGTTCACAACTTTCGCAGATTCAGCATGGTTTAAATTTAATTTTGAAAATACGAAAACACTTCTATATGGCCAGAAAACGAACTTTTAGTTTGATTTTAAATCGCTTATTAGAAATGTACAAATGATATACCGTTGGATAGATAATGAAATTGCACAACTTTTTCATGTTTAACGTTTTTTCAAAATCCTCACAGTTTTTGAACAATTTTGAAAATACCGAAATTCGAACGTACTTAAAAATGAGTGGACGGTAATTTGGATGATTTGTTTCAACCGTTTGTCGGAATGATGCAAATGATATGGCGTTGGAAAACTATGGACTAGGCGCAACTTTCTTATTCAAATTGTTTTCTCTAATTCCTTACAGTTTAAGAGAATATCTCGAATTACTATCCGCCCGTTTTATGTGACGGGCACCGAATGGTTTTCCCCGCGATTTCCATGCGGTATATTTAAACAGTGCAAATGATATACGGTTGGAAAGGTGTTAAAATGGCGCATCTTTTTTGTATCTACCAATTTTGCCAAATCCGAATGGTTTGAAACTAATTTTAAAATGTTTTAGAATCATGTTTCCGGTATATTTTGTGGGATAACGATTTTAATTTGGTGGATTAGATCCATTTATTTGTTGTAAAATGTTGTAGGTAATGAAATTACACATATACTCTACCATATAAAGCTTTTGGTGACAATGATTGAAGTGTTTGGTGATCAAATCGATGAGATTTGCACAATAGATTTCCGCCCCGTAAATACAGAGCATTGAACTTCCCTCGACACGAACTTGCACTTCTAGGGAAATGTGGTTGTACTTCTCGGCGCTGTTTTCACGAAAGTGTTCAGTAAAACAAAGCTATAATTTTCACCACACAACATGTGCAGCACAACCACGCGCACCTGAACTTCTCGCGGCATGTCTTTGTACTTCTTTGCCTTCGTGGTTGTACTTTCGGAAATGTCTTGATACTAGTGTGTTTTACAATAATTAAACATGTGTTTCAGAATGATAGTTTTAGATTTTCCCTAGCCTCTATTTTAGAGATTCTGCACTTCCTGGATCTTAATATTTGAACTTCCCAATATTGATATGTGAACTTATGTGTGAGTATTTTCATTGTACAATTTGTAGTTCCTGTAATTACTGCTTGTACTTCTTGTAGTCTCCGCCTGTACTTCTCGGAATAACTCCTTGTACTTCCTCACGGATGATGGGATTACTTTGTTTTTTCTACATTTGGATTTTGTCAGTTTCTTATACTTCCTATATTAGGTGGGTGTACTGCTGTTGTCGAGTGGTTGTACTTCTCTCCGTCAACTATTTGAATTTCCTCTTGGGTGATGGGGTTATTTCGTTTTTACATTTGGATTTTTTCGATTTTCTTATACTTTCTATAATAGGTGCTTGTACTGCTCGTGTCGAACGTTGTACTTCTCGACATCAACTATCCTTGGGGGTGACGAGATTATTTTGTTTTTACTACATTTTGATTTTGTCGGTTTCCTTGTACTTCCTATAATAAGTGCTTGTGCTGCTCGTTTCGAGTAGTTGTACTTCTCATCGTCAAGTATTTGAACTTTTTCGTGGGTGATGCGATTATTTTGGTTTTTCTACATTTTGATGTTGTCTATTTTCTTGTACTTCCTATAGTAAGTACATGCACTGCTACTATCGAATGGTTGTACTTCTCAGCGTTAAGTATTTGAAGTTCCTCACGGATAATTTCCTCGCCGATGATGGGATCATTTTATTTTTCCTACATTTTGTTTTTACTCGGTTTCTTGTACTTCATATATATAGTGGGTGTACTGCTCATGTAGAATGGTTGTACTTCTCAGAATAAAGTATTTAAACTTACTCACGGGTGACATAATTATTACTTTTTTTACATTTGGATTTTGTCGGTTTTCTTGTACTTCCTATATTAAATGAGTGTGCTGCTCACGTCATATTGTTGCACTTCCCTGGACAAGGTGTTGTACATCTCGGACAAAGTGTTGTACTTAGCTGCGGGGTTGTTCGCTGCGTACTTCTTAGATCTTAATGATTGTAGTGCTGGAACTATAACAATTGTACTATCGTACTAAAATGGTTGTATTGTCGAGATTATAATGATGAGTATTGCTCGGATCTTAACGATTGTACTGCCTAGACTAGAATGGTTGTTCTGCCTAATCAACGTTTTTCTTTACTCCCCAAGACGAATAACTGTACTTCTTTGCGAAAAGTATTTGTACTTCTCTAGCTGAATTGTTGTACTTCTCGGAGCAACTTTTGTGTATCTATCAAATTTATGCACCTCCCAATACTATTAAAAGTTGCACCGGTCGAATTTGTGTACTTCCCGATGTTTGCTTTATGTACTTCTCGATGCATGTTTATTTTGTAATTTTTTCCAAATGCAAGGAGGTACACAACTCAAGCAGATGAAATAATTCAAATAAAATTAAGGATACATGATGGTACAATACAGTGGCAATTTATTCATGGGTCACCGATTTTTTTTACTTTTAATTTTTTCCTACACTTCTTAACTCCAACAACAAGGTGTCCACTTCGCGGTCGCAAATGTGTGTACTTCCTCATGGCCGCCTTTTTGTTGTTGAATTTTAATCATGTTTTTAGAAACTCGATGAAAAATTAGTTAAATTATACAATAAAGAATTGGACGCTAATTGACCAACATTTTGTACACGATTTGGATGTACTTTGAACGTGCACCACAATAGTTTTTGGTTTTCGAATGTTCGGTGTGTATTACTCGGACCTAATCGATTGTACTGCCGAGACTATAATGATTGTACCAACTAGTTTTACTTATTCTTGCCGGGAATGTGTATTTATTGGAATAAAAGTTTTTGGTTGTACCTCTCGCTGATACACAGACAAAACAGAGAAATAAATAGGAAGGGCACGCGCGGTGTAGTCATGGTAGTTGGCCACGACGGGAAGCTAATCGGAAGTTTTGTACTTCTGCTATCTCATACTTCTTGAAAAATACTTTTTTTAAAAAAATCCTACACTTCCTAATGAGTTCCCCATGATTTTATTTTTGTTTCATGTCTATTGCTTATATGAGCAGACCTCTGGTATGAGCAGAACACTTATACTTCCCCGTTCTGAATGAGACCTCTGGTATGTAAACTTCCGCACTTCCTGGTTTCGAACGGTATATTTATCCATGAGAAGAACACACTTATACTTCTTGTATAAACGGGTTGTACTTCTCGCTTATAGAGAGTTGCACTGCCCTCTACCCTGAAACCATCTGTACCGAGAGAAAAAGATGGAGATATTAAATAAGCATGAAAAGCACGTAGTGGATTGAATCAAATTGAAGCCTGTCATGACCGGGAACCATCTGCTCAGTGAGTGTACTTTCCAAACCATATGCGCTTCTTGAACAAATGATGCAGCTTGAATTTAATACGAAGTATGGGAAAAAAGAAAATGCACCACGGTGCACATGCCTGTGTCTATTTCACATCTAAAAGCAAGAAATGTCAACCAGCTAACAAAAGATGTTTCTATTCTGGAGCTAGGCATTAGCATCGACGGGCACAATTGCACACATGCCCTTAGGCATGCAAATAAACACACGATGTCTCAAATTCTTACTTGTCGGACAAATGGAAAACATAATCGCATGCATAAGAATCAACGGGTGTATTGATCCTTCTTTTCTCCTTCCCTAAATTTGTGAGCACATCGTGGTCCAGCCTGGGTCACACGAGAGTAGCTGACTGCTAGTGTTCGTGGCTGGATGGGAGCTTCGGCCTGTCGTTCCCTTGCTCCTGGTCCAGCGGAGAGGTAGCAGCAGCGATGAAGGATAAAAACCGCAGAATCCGCCACACACATACAAAGTACAGAGGCAAAACTAGGAAAAGAAATCTAGAAAGTAGTGGATGTTCAGTGGAAGCATCGTACAAGTCTAACAGAGACAAGACTAAACTGGCCATCTAACAAAGACAAGATTAAACTGGCCATCTTTACGCACACGAACTGACTATAGTCCAAACTGAAACTAAAGATGGCCATCTTTACATACACGAAATTTGCACTGCCCGTTCCAACAGTTTGCACTACGAATTTCTTATAGAAAGAGAGATTTTAGTGTTCCACAAACTAAGATAGAAAAACATAGCTCCCAGAGAGATAGCAACAGTTTGCAGGCACTATATGCATCACGGTTTACCATCACAACAAAGAAAATTACGGAAGTACATGCGCCGTGGAAAAAAAGTACAAGTTCCCTTGGAAGTAAGTTCAACCGCAGCAGAAATCGTCAGCGGGGGTGGAGCGAGGCAGGTTGGGGCGACGCTGACTTGCCTGAGGACGGCGCCCCGGGCCTCCCAGGCGACGGAGTCGACCCCTCGAGATGGCCGCCCGGTGGTCCTCCCAGGCTGCAGCGCGCGAGCTCGCCAAGCGGCTGCGGCGGTTGCCGGGGTAGAGGGAGGAGGGGGCGGTGCTCGTCGGGTACCCCGGAGGATGCGGCGGCGCCTGCCGGAGTCAGGGGAGGAGGCGACCGTGCTTGTGTGCGTTAGGGAAGGGGTGTTCTTGCTTGACGGGGTCGGGGGAGGAGGCGGCCGTACTTCCCGGCGTCGCTGGAGGTGGCTGTGTGGGTTCCCGGCGGAGGGGTGGGCTGGGCGGCGGCTCCCCGCGGCAAGCCGACGGTTACCGGCGGGGCGGCAGGTGTGCCCCAGCGGAAGGGGTAGCAGAGGCGCGCCGTCGTGGGAGGCAGGGCCGGTAGGCGCGGGGGTGGCTGGCGGCGGCGGGGTGGCCGGCGACGGGGGGAGGCTGGCGGCGGCGGGGTGGCCGGCGACGGGTGGCGGCTGGTGGCGGCGGGGGGTGGTCGGCGTGGGACACGGTGGGGGAATTTTAGATCGAACTGGGGCGGGTGGGTTTTGTGCGTGGGCAGCGGGTGGGTTTTTTTCCTTTCGTTCTGCTCCGCGCCAATATAGGGTGGGATGGTGCTCAGAATAATATTCTGAGCACCGGTTGCGGAATAGTGCAACCATATATATATATATATATATATATATATATATATATATAGTGTAGGCAATGAACGAGATGGGGTAAAAATAAATTACTTACAGAACGTAGCAACTGATGATAGATTTGTCGAGCTCGCGCAGATTGAACAGCTGGAACAATTCACTCAGATGAACTGTTACATAGTAATGTTCGAAGTGATGCTCATGTCTAACTTCCGCATAAATATATTCTTTGGCGGCTTTATTTTTTATGTAACCCTTGTACCAAATTAGCAGACTTTTCATTTGTGGAGGTAGATCCTCTTCCTGCGCAGGCTCGATGAGAGGCCCATTCGGCACATATGTAATTACTACCTCACTCATTGGCGTCTCCTCAATGCCTAACAGTGCACGAAGAGTCATACCGATCTGGGCCGCTTGTTCTCTGGCACCCATTACAGTCATTCCCTATTCTGCCGCAGCTGCTATGATTGTGGGGTCCATTAGTTCAGCATCCGGACCAGCGGCTTTCACTATGAGCGGGGGGATCGATTGTTTACTTTCTTCCGCGAGCTAGGCAACTCGTTTCCCGTTTTTTTTACTTGCTAATTCTTTCTCGGCCTCCTCCAAGGCTTTCTTCTCCTACTTCTCCGCCAAGTCTTTCTTCTCCTTCAACATGAGTGCTTGCCTACGAAGTTCACGTACATAGTCGTCAGGCAAATTCTTCGCGGCTTGGGACGGTGTGCTCAAAAATGACTTAGCCCACTTCTTTTCCTTGTCAGAATATACTGGCTTGGGCTGAGGCTCTCTTTTCGCCTTCATATCCGCCTTCCATTTCTCATAACCAGCAGTCGCGGCCGCGTTAGTTTCCTCGGCACTACGTTCCCAAGGCCTTGTGGGGAGAGGCTTCAGTGATGGCTCCGGTACCCTTGTGGTCTTAGGTACATAAGGGTCCGGGTTAATAGTCCAGGACTGCTTCTGCTTCTTCGCCGGAGGTGGATTGGGGGGCGATGTCTGATCACCCGCCGAACGAGGACTGGGGGGTGGCGGCTGCTTACCCGCCGGAGGTGAATTGGGGGGCGGCGTCGGCTGACGTGAAGGAGGTGTAGGTGAAGCACCACCACCACCACCGCCACCGCCACCACCATAGGGGGGTGGACTTGTTGGCCTTGGCGCCTCGCCTGGAAACTTGATAAACTTCTTTTGCCATAGAATGAACTGGCGCTTGACATCTCCAAGTCTTCTCTCCCCTTCAGGTGTAGCAATGTCAATCTCCAGGTCCTCAAACCCTTGTACTATTTCCTCCACCGTGACATGAGCATAGCCATCTTGAATGGGGTTGTTGTGGTGGAGTGCTACAGGTAAACATGGTAAAGCACTGCCGATGGCTACCCTTCATGGAAATGTTCCCCACTGGATAAAACAGATGACATTCTTTCATCTCCTTTACATCGTCCACGGGGTAGCGAGGAGGCTCCGGTGCAGTAATATCAATCGTCGGTGCATTAGCACCAGCCGGTGGGGCTCCGTGGAAGCCACGCTGCTTCTCCGCTGCTGCCTTCTGATACGTCTCCAACGTATCTATAATTTCTGATGTTCCATGCTAGTTTTATGATAATACTCACATGTTTTATACACACTTTATATTGTTTTGAGCATTTTCCGGAACTAACCTATTAACGAGATGCCGAAGTGCCAGTTCCTGTTTTCTGCTGTTTTTGGTTTCAGAAATCTTACACAGGAAATATTCTCGGAATTGGACGAAATCAAGGCCCACGATCTTATATTTCCACGAAGCTTCCAGAACACCGAAGAGGGACCAGAGGGGAGGCCCAGGGCCTCCACACACCATGGCGGCGCGGCCAGAGGGGGGGGGCGCGCCCCCCTACTGTGTGGGCCCCCCAGGGCCCTTCCGACTCCGACTCTTCGCCTATTTAAGCCTTCGTGACCTAAAACTTCGGTAGGAATAAGCCACGATACGAGAAAAGTTCCAGAGCCGCCGCCATCGCGAAGTCAAGATTCGGGGGACAGAAGTCTCTATTCCGGCATGCCGCCGGGATGGGGAATTGCCCCCGGAAGGCATCTCCATCGACACCATCGCCATCTTCATCGCCACTGCTGTCTCCCATGATGAGGAGGGAGTAGTTCTCCCCCGAGGTTGAGGGCTCTACCGGTAGCTATGTGGTTCATCTCTCTCCCTTGTACTTCAATACAATGATCTCATGAGCTGTCTTACATGATTGAGATCCATATGATGAGCTTTGTATCACTATCAATCTATGTGCTACTCTAGTGATGTTATTAAAGTAGTCTATTCCTCCTCCATGATGTAATGTTGACAGTGTGTGCATCATGTAGTACTTGGCATAGGTTATGATTGTAATCTCTTGTAGATTATGGAGTTAACTATTACTATGATAGTATTGATGCGATCTATTCCACCTTTCATAGCTATTGTTGACAGTGTGTATGCTATGTTAGTACTCGGTCTAAATTGCAACGGTCTATTATGCACTCTAAGGTTACTTAAATATGAACTCCGGATGTTGTGGAGCTTGTTAACTCCGGCTTGAGGGAGCTCTTGTAGCCCTACACAATGAATGGTGTTTGTTATCCAACAAGAGAGTGTAGAGTAGTTTTATTATGTGATCATTGTTGAGAGTGTCCACTAGTGAAAGTAGGATCCCTAGGCCTTATTTCTAAATATCGAATCTCCGTTTATTTACTGTTCTACTGCATGTTTACTCGCTGCCATATTTATTTCAGACTGTTATTACCACTCATATTCATCCATATTACTTGTATTTTACTATCTCTTCGCCGAACTAGTGCACCTATACATCTGACAAGTGTATTGGGTGTGTTGAGGGGACATGAGACTTCTTGTATCGTGATTGCAGGGTTGCTTGAGAGGGATATCTTTGACCTCTACCTCCCTGAGTTCGATAAACCTTGGGTGATTCACTTAAGGGAAACTTGTTGTTGTTCTACAAACCTCTGCTCTTGGAGGCCCAACACTGTCTATAGGAAAAGAAGCGTGAGTAGACATCAAGCTATTTTCTGGCGCCGTTGCCGGGGAACGAAGAAAAGTTACACCACAGAGATTTCTACCTCCCACGTCAACTGCGCGCCAGCAGTAGACAGCAAGCTATTTTCTGGCGCCGTTGCCGGGGAGCTAAGGTAAAAGGTATTCACATCCTCCGACTACTAAGCTATTTCCTAGCATTGTTGCCGGTGTGTGAGTGCTCGAAGCTATTTCCTTTAGATCCTGCAATTGCATCTTTTTGTTTCTTGTTTTTATGTTCACTAGTTAGGCATAATGGAAAATAACAGTGAGCTTTTTAATCTATTTCCTGAGTTAAGACATAAATTGTGTGATGCGAAAATTAAAAAATCTATGGAACCTTATTTGCATGCTAGTAGTAATGTTATTAGTATGAACACCATTGTTGATAATGCTATGGAAGAATTTAAGCTTGGGGGAGCTGGTTTTGATGAGCATGATATTTTTAGTCCCCCAAGTTTTGAGGAGAAATTTTACTTTGATGATACTTTACCTCCTATATATGATGATTACAATGATGACTATCATCCACATACTATTGAGGAGAAAATTAATTATGATTATACTATGCCTCCTATATTTGATGATTATGGTGATAATGATAGCTACCTTGTTGAATTTGCTCCCACTACAATTAATAAAAATGACTATGCTTATGTTGGGGGTAGTAATTATTTTATGCATGAGACTCATGATAAGAATGCTTTATGTGATAGTTATATTGTTGAGTTTGCTCATGATACTACTGAAAGTTATTATGAGAGAGAGAAACATGGTTATATGCATCTTAATAATATTAAGTTTCCCCTCTTTATGTTGAGAATCTTGAAGTTACTCGTGTTTTATTTTCCTATGCTTGTCACTTTGTTCTTCATGAATTTGTTTATTTACAAGATTCCTTTTCATAGGAAGTGGGTTAGGCTTAAATTTGTTTCATACTTGCTTTTTGATGCTCTCTTTTGCTTCAACTCTTATTTCTTGCGAGTGCATCATTAAAATTCCTGAGCCCATCTTAATGGCTATAAAGAAAGCAATTCTTGGGAGATAACCCATGTCTTTATTTTGCTACTGTTTTGTTGTGTGTTGGAAGTTGTTACTACTGTAGAAACCTCTCCTTATATTTATTTTATTGCATTGTTGTGCCAAGTAAAGTCTTTGATAGTAAGGTTGATACTAGATTTGGATTACTGCGCAGAAACAGATTTCTTACTGTCACGAATTTGAGTAGGATTCTCTGTAGGTAACTCAGAAAAATATTCCAATTTACGTGCGTGATCCTCAGATATGTATGCAACTGTCATTCAATTTGAGCATTTTCATCTGAGCAAGTTTAGTGCCCCAGAAAAATTCGTCTTTACAGACTGTTCTGTTTTGACAGATTCTGCCTTTTATTTCGCATTGCCTGTTTTGCTATGTTTGATGGATTTCTTTGTTCCATTAACTTTCAGTAGCTTTGTGCAATGTCCAGAAGTGTTAAGAATGATTATGTCATCTCTGAATATGTGAATTTTTGATTATGCACTAACCCTCTAATGAGTTTGTTTTGAGTTTGGTGTGGAGGAGGTTTTCAAGGGTCAAGAGAGAAGGATGATATATGATCAAGAAGAGTGAAAAGTCTAAGCTTGGGGATGCCCCCGTGGTTCATCCCTGCATATTTCAAGAAGACTCAAGCATCTAAGCTTGGGGATGCCCAAGGCGTCCCCTTCTTCATCGACAACTTATCAGGTCACCTCTAGTGAAACTATATTTTTATTCCGTCACATCTTATGTGCTTTACTTGGAGCGTCTTTATGTTCTTGTTTTTTGTTTGTTTGAATAAAATTGGATCCTAGCATTCTTTGTGTGGGAGAGAGACACGCTCTGCTGTTGCATATGAACACATGTGTTCTTAGCTTTATTCTTAATGTTCATGGCGAAGGTTGAAACTGCTTCGTTAATTGTTATTTGGTTGGTTCAGAAAATGTTGCATGTGGTAGTGGTATAATGAAACACTTGCATAATCTTGTAGATCATTGAGGTTTGATAACTTGATTCTTTGCAAACGTTTTGAGGTATTTAGATGGTAATGTTTGCTGGATAAATAAGTTAAAATTAGTAGTGGATTGTTGTCTTTAAGCTTGTGCCGTACTACAAACTCTACTTAAATAGTTGAAGGTGTAGTTGGACTTGATAGCTTTCCATGTCTAAGAGTTCATCGTAATAACTAAGTTGTGCTGAAGGTCGAGGGAGCTAGTGGGGTACTTGTGCCTCCGTGAACGGCCCTCCTTGGAGTAAATTTTAATCATGCTCTTAATGTTGAACCTGCTAGTTGTTTGCAATAAGCTTGTGAGTTCTTTTTGACTAATGTTAAGCTACGGTTTTTGGCACTTCCACCATCCAAATTTGCTAGCCTCTTCGGTACTGTGCATTGCCTTTTTCTCACATTGAGAATTGTGCATACTTCGCCAGTACATCCAAGCCCGTGGGAGGACTTTCTCTTGTTCTCCTACACATAAGCCCATACATCTTCCTCAAAACAGCCACCATACCTACCTACCACAGCATTTCCATAGCTGTTCCGAGATATATTGCCATGCAACTTCCATTTTACATTACATGACTTGTTGTCATTTATTATTTATATATTGCTTTGCATGATTCTATACAGCTGATGTGTGGTTTACCCATGTTACGCTAGATCATTGCACATCGTGCTACACTGGCAGAGTCATACAGTTTTATACATCATGTTTTATGCATTATGAGTTATTTGTACCAAAAAGTGTGTTGTCATATTAGGATGTTGCCCCTAAAAGTGAAAAGAGCCATGGAGGCCATCAAAAAGAGAAACAAAAAAAGAATAGAAAAGAAAAAAAAGGGGGCAACATCACCATCTTTTATCCACACTTGTGCTCATGTTTTAGCACCTGCAGTATTCATAGTCATCATTTGTGCTCGTGTTTAGCACCTACACTCCATATGAGAGAGTTTTCATGTTTTACTAGTATAACTATGTGGGGAATTTACACTATAGAACTTGGGTTGTATATTCCAATGATGAGCTTCCTCAAAAGTGCTCTAGGTCTTCGTGAGCAACCAAGTTGGATGCACCCCCACTAGTTCCATTGGAGAGCTTTCATACACATATAGCTCTATGTGCATCCGTTGCATGGCAATCACTACTCCTTGCATAGCTTCGATTATAAGACTTCCTCTTGTCTAATAATCACTTATAGCTTTGTGAGACTTTCTTCCATTTGGCCTTCCAAACCCCCATTAATGTTCTTTATGCCATAACATCCTGGTGCCAATACCAAATGCTTGCGCTCACCGGTTGAGTAGACTTCGAAACAGTTGATTCATGACGTTCATGTTTAATTTTACTTGACTGAATCCTTCTTTGTTGTGAAAATTTACTTGATGCTTGGAATGAAGGATAGAACTTCTACGCTGGATACTTAAAACATCTTTAATGAACTTTGTACGGTTTCATGTCTTTAAAGCAATAGTTCATGAAAACTTCTAGCTTGTGTAACTCTTGCATTATCATCTCTTATATCAATATAGACATTTGCTTTGAATGATTTGATCTCAGTTCACATGCTTTACATCATTATTGGATCAAGATTATGTTGGTAGCATGTCACTTCAGAAATTATCCTTGTTATCGTTTACCTACTCGAGGGCGAGTAGGAACTAAACTTGGGGATGCTGATACGTCTCCAACGTATCTATAATTTCTGATGTTCCATGCTAGTTTTATGATGATACTCACATGTTTTATACACACTTTATATCGTTTTGATGTATTTTCCGGAACTAACCTATTAACGAGATGCCGAAGTGCCAGTTCCTGTTTTCTGCTGTTTTTGGTTTCAGAAATCTTACACAGGAAATATTCCCGGAATTGGACGAAATCAAGGCCCACGATCTTATATTTCCATGAAGCTTCCAGAACACCGAAGAGGGACCAGAGGGGAGGCCCAGGGACACCACACACCATGGCGGCGCGGCCAGAGGGGGGGGGGCGCCCCTACTGTGTGGGCCCCCCAGGGCCCTTCCGACTCCGACTCTTCGCCTATTTAAGCCTTCGTGACCTAAAACTTCGATAGGAATAAGCCACGATACGAGAAAAGTTCCAGAGCCGCCGCCATCGCGAAGTCAAGATTCGGGGGACAGAAGTCTCTGTTCCGGCACGCCGCCGGGACGGGGAATTGCCCCCGGAAGGCATCTCCATCGACACCACCGCCATCTTCATCGCCGATGCTGTCTCCCATGATGAGGAGGGAGTAGTTCTCCCCCGAGGCTGAGGGCTCTACCGGTAGCTATGTGGTTCATCTCTCTCCCATGTACTTCAATACAATGATCTCATGAGCTGCCTGACTGCCTACAACTGGCGCGTGGTTGACAAGGGAGGAAATATCCGTAGTGAAGCTTTTCAGTCCCCGGCAACGGTGCCAGAAAATAGCTTGATGTCTACTCACACTTCTTTTCCTGTAGACAGTGTTGGGCCTCCAAGAGCAGAGGTTTGTAGAACAGCAGCAAGTTTTCCCTTAAGTGGATCACCCAAGGTTTATCGAACTCAGGGAGGAAGAGGTCAAAGATATCCCTCTCAAGCAACCCTGCGATCACAATGCAAGAAGTCTCTTGTGTCCCCAACACACCTAATACACTTGTCAGATGTATAGGTGCACTAGTTCGGCGAAGAGATAGTAAAATGCAAGTAATATGGATGTATATGAGTGGTAATAGCAATCTGAATAATATGGCAGCGAGTAAACATGCAGTGGAACAGTAAACAAACTGTGACAACGGCGCCAGAAAATAGCTTGCTGGCGTGCAGTTGACGTGGGCGATAGGAATCTTTGTGGTGTGACTTTTCTATTCGGAGACAAGGCCTAGGGATCATACTTTCACTAGTGGACACTCTCAACATTGATCACATAATAAAACCACTCTACACTCTCTTATTGGATGATGAACACAACTAATTGTGTAGGGCTACAAGAGCACCTCAATGCCGGAGTTAACAAGCTCCACAACATTCGATGTTCATATTTAAATAACCTTAGAGTGCATGATAGACCAACGCAATTATACCAAATACTAACATAGCATGCACACTGTCACCATCATACCATGAAAGGAGGAATATATCACATCAATACCATCATAGTAATAGTTAACTTTATAATCTACAAGAGATCACAATCATATACTACGACAAGTACTACATGATGCACACACTGTCACCATTACATCATGGAGGAGGAATAGAGTACTTTAATAACATCACTAGAGTAGCACATAGATTAATAGTGATACAAAGCTCATATGAATCTCAATCATGTAAGGCAGCTCATGAGATCATTGTATTGAAGTACATAGGAGAGAGATTAACCACATAGCTACCAGTACAGCCCTTAGCCTCGATGGAGAACTACTCCCTCCTCATGGGAGACAGCAGCGGTGATGAAGATGGCGGTGGTGTCGATGGAGATGCCTTCCGGGGGCACTTCCCCGTCCCGGCGGCGTGCCGGAACAGAGACTTCTGTCCCCCAGATCTTGGCTTCGCGATGGCGGCGGCTCTGGAAGGTTTCTCATACCGTGGCTTATTCGTATCGAAGATTTAGGTCAGGGGGCTTCTTATAGGCAAAGAGGCGGAGTCGGAAGGTTGACGGGGGCACCACACAATAGGGGGGCACGGACCCCCCTCTGGGCGCGCCGGCCTACTGTCTGGTGGCCCTGTGGCCCTCCTCTGGTCCCTCTCGGGTGTTCTGGAAGCTTCGTGGAATTATAAGGTTCTGGGCGTTGATTTCGTCCAATTCCGAGAATATTTCCTTACTAGGATTTCTGAAACCAAAAACAGCAGAAAACAGGAACTGGCACTTCGGCATCTCGTTAATAGGTTAGTTCCGGAAAATACATAGTAATGACATAAAGTGTGTATAAAACATGTAGGTATTGTCATAAAACAAGCATGGAACATAAGAATTTATCGATACGTTGGAGACGTATCACTGCCTTACATGATAGAGATCCATATGATGAGCTTTGTATCACTATCAATCTATGTGCTACTCTAGTGATGTTATTAAAGTAGTCTATTCCTCCTCCATGATGTAATGTTGACAGTGTGTGCATCATGTAGTACTTGGCATAGGTTATGATTGTAATCTCTTGTAGATTATGGAGTTAACTATTACTATGATAGTATTGATGCGATCTATTCCCCCTTTCATAGCTATTGTTGACAGTGTGTATGCTATGTTAGTACTCGGTCTAAATTGCAACGGTCTATTATGCACTCTAAGGTTACTTAAATATGAACTCCGGATGTTGTGGAGCTTGTTAACTCCGGCTTGAGGGAGCTCTTGTAGCCCTACACAATGAATGGTGTTTGTTATCCAACAAGAGAGTGTAGAGTAGTTTTACTATGTGATCATTGTTGAGAGTGTCAACTAGCGAAAGTAGGATCCCTAGGCCTTATTTCTAAATATCGAATCTCCGTTTATTTACTGTTCTACTGCATGTTTACTCGCTGCCATATTTATTTCAGATTGTTATTACCACTCATATTCATCCATATTACTTGTATTTTACTATCTCTTCGCTGAACTAGTGCACCTATACATCTGACAAGTGTATTGGGTGTGTTGGGGGCACAAGAGACTTCTTGTATTGTGATTGCAGGGTTGCTTGAGAGGGATATCTTTGACCTCTACCTCCCTGTGTTCGATAAACCTTGGGTGATTCACTTAAGGGAAACTTGCTGCTGTTCTGCAAACCTCTGCTCTTGGAGGCCCAACACTGTCTACAGGAAAAGAAGCGTGAGTAGACATCAGCTTCCGACATCCACTGGATGATCTTCATGCGTCCCAGCTCTCAAAGGGGATCATATTGTGTAGAAATACAGGACCGAGGATGGAAATCTCTTCGACTAGGTGAACCAGGAGGTGCGTCGTAATATTGAAGAAGGATGGCGGGAACACCATCTCGAAACTGACAAGACATTGGACCACATCGTTCTGTAGCTGTGGTAAATCTTCTGGATTGATTACCTTCTGAGAGATTGCATTGAGGAATGCACATAGCTTCACAATGGCTACTCGAACATTTTCCGGTAGGAGCCCCCTCAAAGCAATCGGAAGCAATTGCGTCATAATCACGTGGCAGTCGTGAGACTTCAGGTTTTGGAACTTTTTGTCCGCCATGTTTATTATTCCCTTTATATTCGACGAGAATCCAGACGGGATCTTCGTACTGCTCAGGCATTCAAAAAAGATGACCTTCTCTTCTTTGGTCAGAACGTAGCTGGCACGACCTTGAAACCATTCCGGATGACGGTCATTAGGGTCTTTCAAATGTTGCTGGTCCTACCGTGCTTCCTTTGTATCATTTGTCTTCCCATACACGCCCAAGAAGCTTAGGAGGTTCACGCAAATATTCTTCGTAACATGCATCACGTCGATTGCAGAGCGGACATCTAGGACTTCCCAATATTCTAGCTCCCAGAATATAGATTTCTTCTTCACTAGTAGGAAACCCTTATAGGTGGAGCTTAGTTCTGTGGCGCACCATTACAAATGCGCCACAAAAAGTTATTTTGTGGCGCACCAGGCAAGGTGCGCCACAGAAATAGCTTAATTTTGTGGCGCACCCACTACTAGGAAAAAGCCTATAGGTGGAGGCAAGTGGTGCCGGCGCACCACCTAGGACGTGCGCCGGTGGAAACAGTTGCCGGCGCACCACTTTGCAGCCGCGCTGGCGATGCAGCACTACTGCCGGCGCAGCACCGGAAAAGACGCGCCGGGGAAAAATCCTGGCATGGCCGCGGCCGATTCGGGCCAGGCCCAAGAATCATTGCCGGCGCACCAGCCCAGGGGTGCGCCGGTGGAAAATGCGCTATTGCCGGCGCACCCCTGGGCTTGTGCGCCGGCAATGATTCTTGGGCCTGGCCCGGGGGTGATATAGCCGAAAGGGCTATGTTCTGCCGACGCACCCATGCCCTGGTGCGCCGGCAGTAACCTGGGCAGTTATTTCTGCTCAACAACCACTCCCCCACTACTACCACTCCACTCCTCCACACAAACCCGAGCCTTCTCCCAACCCAGCTCATTTTTGCCCATTTCTATCCCCAATTTCACCAATTTCACCAAACAAAATCATATTTTTTGAGCAAATCTTCCCTTCCTACATGCATCTCCCACATCCCCCTATGTAGATGTAGATCTACTATCCCGCATTGACCGCTCAATCTAGATCTAGATCTAGAAAGTCGGCTTCCATACGCCGTGGTAGCGGCGCGACGTCTCGATCTCGTTGACGAATATATCAAACAAATAGGTGATTAATGAACAAATTGAGGAATGAAATCGACGTATGTTGGACATTTGAAGCAAAGCTCTCGTGTGTGGCATATATATGTGTTGTGCTTGTGCTTGTGTGTGTTGGCGTTGAAAATGAGTTGCCAACATTGCGCCGAAATGTTGATTATTTAAGTTTCCGTTTCGGCACATTTCTGGCGCTCCTATGTCCTACCGTGTAGGAAGGTCATGCCGAAATTTTCCGTGAAAACTACCGACGGATGCATGGTTCTAATCAATTATGTAATCTTGCCATGCAGGCGATAATGGTTATCGAGATGAGTGAAAGCATCGTGATGAGATATCTGAAACACGCGATCATCGACATGTATGAAAATAACCGCACAGAGGTATTGTGTCCGTGCCGGAGATGCAAACGAGGGAAATGGTTTGACCCGTATTCAGGCAAATTGCAGGGGCACCTGCTCACTAATGGTTTCATGCATGGACACACTCAATGGATGAGTGATGATGGCGCGGAGGTCAATCGAGCGACGGCAGCAGGTGGTAATAATGGCCGGCAAGAAGGAGGGCATCACGATATTGATGACGATGAAGAGCTTGTCGCACAGGACGATAACCTTGACGACGACAATAACCTTGACGACGATGAAGAGGTGCCGCTAGCTTCAGTCGTGCGGGACACTCATCTTCAAGATCTGCTTCTCGAAAAGACGAAAGGCGCCAAGCGGAAATCAAAGCTTGAGCAACTCGAGATAGACTCGAATACTCCGTTGTACGACTCAGGTCGCGGGTTGGGGGAGTCTCGCTTGAGAGTAGCTCTCGATGTGCTGCAGATGAAGGCGAAACACGGATGGACGGACACAAGCGTCGACGACATCCTGGAATACGTGAAAGATCTCCTTCCTGTCGGGAACACGTGTCCTGGTAGTCTAGCCGAGGCCAAGAAAATCACGTGCCCTCTCAACTTACCCCACGAAAAGTATCACGCCTGCATCAACGACTGTATCATGTATCGCAATGAGCACATGGACAAGACCAAATGTCCTGTGTGTGAAGCTGAACGGTACAAGAAGGGGAAGAAGAAAGCTCCTCGGAAAGTTGTGTGGTACTTCCCGCTCGCCCCCCGGCTTCAACGGTTCTACGCGGACCGCAAGGAAGCAAAGCTCATGCGCTGGCACGCAGAAAGAAAGGAGGCAGTGTTGAATGATGAAGAGCGGATTGCGCACACAGTGCTGACGCACCCTTCGGATGCAAGCCAGTGGAAAGCATTAGACAATGAATTCGGAAGTTTTGGGGCAGATCCCAGAAACATCAGGTTGTGTGCGAGCACGGACGGATTCAATCCGTTCGGAAACCAGAGCAGCACACATAGCACATGGCCCGTGTTTGTATGGATCTACAACCTCCCGCCCTGGCTGTGCATGAAGAGGAAGTACATACAGATGAGTATGCTAATTCAAGGGCCGACACAGCCAGGAAACGATATCAACATGTATCTCGAACTATTAAAGGAGGAGCTTGAAACGTTGTGGGCGGAGGAAGGGGTAGATACATGGGACGCCGTCGCGGAAGAATATTTCCCTTTGAGAGCCGCGTTGATCACGACGGTGCAGGACTACCTCGGATACGGTTACATTTCGTGCCAGGTGTGCCATGGACACAAGGCATCTGTCAGGTGCATGGAAGAGACGATGTTTTTGCAGCTTGGTAAGGATCCCGGCTCTTCGAAAACAGTTTACATGGGGCATCGAAGGTGGCTACAGAAGACTGACCCGTGGAGAAAGCGTGGAGATCTGTTCGATGGTACAAATGAACCCCGAGGACCTCCACGTAAGAAGAGCGGCGAAGAGATCGATACATTACTGAAAGGTTGGAAGGAGTGCCCTGCGCCGGGAAAGATTCGTCAAAAGCCTGGAGAAAAGAAGAAGAAAAAGGAAACGACGCCGCTCATTGGTGTATGGAAAAGGAGGTCCGTGTTTTGGGACTTGCCATACTGGAAAATTCTCGATACACCTCACTGCCTTGATGTCATGCATATTACAAAGAACGTGTGCGAGAGCTTGCTTGGCACTCTTCTCAACATGCCGGACCGGACCAAAGATGGGCCGAAAGCAAGACACGACCTGAAAGTTTTGGGCATCAGGGAAGAGCTTCAGATCCCGCCGGCCCAAGAGGGACAGTCGGAGGAGGAGGCGGACGGCGGTCAGAAGCGCAAAAGGATTCAGCAGCCAGACTATTAC
Organism: Lolium perenne; assembly: GCF_019359855.2. NCBI lineage: Eukaryota > Viridiplantae > Streptophyta > Magnoliopsida > Poales > Poaceae > Lolium > Lolium perenne. The sequence continues at coordinate 310,317,806 of NC_067250.2, forward strand.
TGTCCCCCTTCCTGCTTCACTTTTAGTCCGGCTGAGGTCGATCAATTTTTCAATTGCCTTCTAGGAGTCAGAGTGCCCTTCGGTTACTCCGGGCTAATAAGCAGATACATGGACCCCAAGAAACGAAACTTCAGCGGCATGAAGTCTCATGACTGTCACGTGATGATGGCGCAGATTCTTCCGGTTGCAATCCGAGGTATAATGGATGACCATGTCCGTGCAACGCTGACTGGGCTCTGTAACTTCTTCGACGTCATAACTCGGAAGTCGATAAGCGTGAAGAAAGTCGCAAGGCTACAGGAAGAGATCGTGGTGATCCTATGTGAGATGGAGATGTACTTCCCGCCTGCATTCTTTGACGTGATGGTCCATCTGTTGATCCATATCATGGATGATATCGTCAGTCTAGGGCCAGCATTCTTACACAACATGATGCCGTCTGAAAGAATGAATGGGGTCATTAAAGGATACGTTCGTAACAGGTTACATCCGGATGGAAGCATCGTCCAGGGCTGGCTCACCGAAGAGTGCATCTCTTTCTGCACGAATTATCTAGACATCGAGGACCCTGTTGGTTTGCCTCAAAACAAGCACGTCCGCAGGTTCGAGGGAGTAGGCCACAAAAATGGAAGGAAGGAACTGCACGTGCACATGTCTGGTCGGACTTCCGACTTTGACAGGGCCAACTTAGTAGCGCTACAACACATTGACTTGATCAATCCTTGGTTGAAAGAGCACAAAACCATGATAGAGAACAGTGGCAAGCCGATGATGACGGAAGCAGAAATATACAGAGAGCACAACTCATCTTTCACGCGCTGGTTCAAAGACCACATTGATGCTAATCCCCCACCAATGGATTCTGACAAGGATAAACTAGTATTGGCCTTGTCACATGGCCCCGCGCCCAACATCATGACTTACCAAGCGTACGATATCAACGGGTACACATTCTACACGGAAGAAAAAGACAAGAACAGTGTTTACCAGAACTCAGGGGTAACGATGGATTCCTGGACGGGTGACGTAAAGACTAGATACTACGGAAGAATCGAGGAAATCTGGGAGCTTAGCTACGCTGGGGAGAAAGTGCCGATGTTCCGTATCAGATGGGCTAAGAGCGTCACAAAAGAAGACCGGTATTTCACCACCATGTTTCTACCCGAAGCCAACAAATCAAAGTCCACGAACGCCACTGCGCAGAATGAGCCATGGGTACTGGCAGAACACGTGCACCAATGCTTCTTCATAACCGACCCATCCAGGCCTAGCCGTGTTATCGTGAGGAGAGGCAAGAGGACCATCGTCGGAATGGATGGAGTCGCCAACGAGGAAGACTTCGAAGGACAAGTCGGAGACCCAATGATGGAAGAATCCGAGGACGAAGACACAACATACACCACAAGAAGAAGCAGGACCACGCTACCGAGGTCAGGTCGACCCTTCAAAAGAAGAAGTCACGACACGGGGCTAAATTATTCAACGACGAGCAAGAAAAGCAAGTATAAAGAGAAACTCTCTTCTCAATCGATGATGTAAAACTTTATTTGCAATCTATAACTCATATTTTGTGTAATTCATAACTACTCATATGGTCATGGCCAATATTTTATGTATGACTAATTAATATTGTGTTGGTCAATATTTTGTGTATGTATAACTCATATTTTTTTGTAATGCATAATTAACTCATATTGCTTGGTTATTATCTTGAAAAGAGAAGGAAATAAAATAGTATAGGATTTGTGGGAAAAGAAAAGAAACATAAAAGAAAGTGAAAAGAAATAAAGAAATGGCCAGCCAGGGCTAGCTGGGGGGACAAGTCCCAGGTATAGCCGAACCCATCTTATTGCCGGCGCACCACCTGTTTGGTTCGCCGGGGGTATAGTTGTTCCCGGTGAACCAAACAGGTGGTGCGCCGGCAATAACATGGGTCCGGCTATACTACGGACTTAGCCGCACGCGCGACTCCTTCTTCCCCATTCCCAAACCAGCGAACCCTAGCTAACCGCGCCGCCTCCCTGTGCCGCCGAGCCGCCGAGAGGAGGAGAACACCGCCGTGCCGCCGAGCCACCGAGAGGAGGAGAACACCGCCGTGAGGAGGAGCAGGGCGTCACCGCCGAGAGGAGGAGCAGTCGACACCATCGCCAAGAGGAGGAGGCGTCGCACCCGGGCCACCGTCGCCGAGAGGAGCAGTCGCCGACAGGAGCGCGCGTAGCAGGCCGGGGACGTCCGCGCCACCGTACTCCACCATCCCCTCCACCAGCCCCCACCACCAGCCCCGCGCGCCAGCCACGGTAAGCTCCCCTCTCCCCTCCCCTCTTCCCCTCCCTCTTCGACCCCCTCTCTACTCCCACGGTGTGCTATTCTTGGTAGATGCTAGGTTGCCCAAATGAAATTTGATGCCACACGACGAACTGGTTGATGCCCAAATAAAATTTGATGCATATGTAGAAAATTGAATTTGATGCCCTGGTTAAATTCATGAATCATATAAATTGCTGGATAATCTTGAATTTGTAGCAAATTGAATTTTCTGGTTAAATACATGAATTTGATGCCCTGGCTAATAGGACATATAAATTGAATTTGTAGCAAATTGAATTTGATGCTTAAAATTTCTGGATAATCTTGATGAATAACTAAATAAATTTGTTACTCCATCATAAACATGATATTGTTCTCTGGTTTAGTTAAATGCAAATAGGGTGGTTTAGCTAGCAGTAGGTTTCAATTTTTGAATGCTAAAAATTGGTTTCAAATTCTAGCAGTAGGTTTCAATTTTTCATTATAAGTTATACATAAAATTTTGAATGCTAGCAGTAGGTTTCATTTAATTGATTTAGTTAAATGCTAAAAATTGTTCTCTTGTTTTGGTGATATAGAAATAACTAAATGAAAAAATGTAAATAGCTAGTATTAGTTGGTTTAGTTGATAAAATTTGTTCTCTGGTTGGAATTTGTTAGAGAATGCTAAAAATGTGTTCTCTGGTTTGAATTTGTTAGTTGAAAAATCCTAAAATGCTATTTCTCTTAGAGAATGCTATTTCTCAGGTTTTAATTTGTTCTCTGGTTTGAAAAAGGAAAATGAATGTTAGCAGTATGTTAGTTCTTGATTAAATGCATTCTCTGGTTTGCTAGGTAAAGAAGCAGCAGGTTTAGCTCACCAAACCATTTATAAAATGCCCAGAAAATGCTAGCATCTTGACTGGTGTTCTCTGGTTTAAAAATGCTAGCATTTTGGTTATGGTACTGCCAATTCATATAAAGTTCATAGGAGAATAGAATGCTATTGCATTTATTCTCTGGTTTAATAATGGTTCATGCTATATATATGAAATGCTCTCTGTAATTTTTCAACTAGAAATAAAATGATGCAATAGCTTTAAATGATATAGCAATCAAGTTGAAAATGAACTTTATATATGTTGGTTTAGTTGGTTTAGATGAAATGCAAATGAAGTAGCTAGCTACTTTATGCTACTTTATGCTACTGTAAGTGCTATCAAATGCTAAGTGCTACTGTAAGTGCTATCAAATGAATTTTGATGTTCACTAGCAGTAGGTTTACTTAATTTAAAAAGAACAAGTGCTAGCAGTAGGTTTAGTTCATAAAAAGAACAAGTGCTGTTGAAAAAAGAAAATAAAATGCATGCTACTGAATTTATGAATTAAGTAGAACCAGATGCTACTGAAATGCATGCTACTGGCAATGAAACTTATCATAGCTATGACATTATGAATTAAGTAGAACCAGATGCAGTAAATTGCATTTAGTTGATTTATGTTGGTTTACACATTCTTGATTCTTGCCATAAATTGCTACTGCTTCAAAATGCTGGATCAAAATGTCTATAAGACAGGTTCATTTAGTTGATTTATAATTGGAGCTTTCTGATAATCCACAAATGAAAACTGGTGCTATGTTCCTTATCTGTTTGGCACTGTTTTAATTATGTAGCCAGAGAGTAGCATGGTGTTGATGTAAAATGGTTATGGTGTAAAATGCAGGGCTAGCATGATAAAATTATAAGTGGGTACAAGCTCTGTTTGTAAAATGTAAAATGCAGGGCTAGCATGGTGTTTTAATTATGTAGCCAGAGAGTAGCATGATGAAATTCTGTTGTTGTCTGAGTGTGAGAATTTGATTTACATTCATGTACTGTAATGCTAAGTGCTACTGTAATGCTACTGTAGTGCTATTACTGATGGTTATTGTGAAATAAAAATGAAAATGAAGCTGCTCCCCTACTGTAATGGTCAAGTTATATTGTCTCTCGTTTATGGTGATGGTTATGGTGTTCATGGCTATATATATGTGAATTGCATTTCTGTTACACAGGGATTGAGTTGCTATTGAGTGCCGGAATGTCGATTCATTTCCGTTCCGGCAATTCTAGCACTCGGCATGACCAATTTTTAGCAAAGGTCATGCCGAATTTTTCCGTGAATTCTAACTCTTTTTCATCTTCTATTAGTGCAAGCCACCATGTCGTCTCAAGAAGAGTTAGAGGAGCACTACAATAGGCACTTCTTTAGGACGGAGGAGGATGCCGAGGCCGCTGGTGTTGGCGGCGACGAGGACCATGAGATGGAGGATGCCGCTGGGGGTAGTGCCGACGAGCCGAGCGGCAATGAGGCAAGCGGCGCCGCCGGGGGTAGTACCTACGAGCCTAGCGGCGATGAGGCAACCGGCACCGCCGGGGGTGGCGGCGAGACAAGCGGCGATGATCCTAGCGGCACCGCCGGGAGTACTGCCACCGGGACAAGTGGAGCCAAGAGGTCGCGGAAGGCAAGGCGCCAAAACACAGTCGGCACCGGCAGAGACACAGTCAAAGAGGTGGACCCCGCCAGTGGTTTGCCGGTGGAGCCTAAGGATGTTGCCAAGGGGTACGGCAACCAACTGGCATGTATCCTCCGAGAGGTCATCAATCTCAACGAGACGGATCTCCGAGCTGAGAGCAAAGCGCATTTGCGAGCCCAGCTCATTGCGAGGTTGCACTCACGATACAGGTTCCTAGGCGACTACGCCTCCACTGATGAATCCAAGAACATTGTGAACTCACAAGCCCTCTTGAAGTTCACCAAACACCTCAGCAGCTATAAGTACATGGTGCGGAAGATGATTGCTGACGGCAAAGGTTTCAAAGAGGTCCACTCTGCCTTTCCGCATGTCTCCCAGGCGGACTTTGATGCTTTTGTGGCCAATGAAGAGCTACAAGCGACGAAGAATCGCAAGTTGTGGGGGAAGGAAATGCGGGAGTTTAACATCGGCAACCACAACCTTGGGAGCCGTGGGTACGAGGGAAAGGAGCCCTATTGGGCGAAGGAGGACGAGGCGTATGTAAATGCCGGCATTGAGAATCCTTGGCTCAAGTACAAGGACCCGCTTGAAAGAAGATTCATCAGGTCGCGGTACCATAAGAAGAAACTAACCGGGGAACTTGTCACGGACCCCAAGGTCGTAACCGACATAATTTGGTTCACGAACGACCAGAAGGTCCTGTCGTTGGAGAAAAAACTGGTAAGCAATTTACCGGTTTTATTAGATCAAGTATCGTTCATATAATAGTAGCAACATTTCTAAATGGTTCACGTTTCTTCCGCAGGAAGAAGAAAGACAAAGACTTTCTCAAGGTGACGAAGGCTCCTCGTCCCAGGCGTCGACGGGCAGGGTAGCATGGGACAAGCCTCTCGTACGGGCGCTAAACATCGTCAATGAGCATTCACCTACGAGAAGGCCGCATAGAGGCCGTGTGGCTGGCGCCGGTACAGGCCACAAGCATGATCACTATGGCTTGTCGTCTGCGGCCGATAAAAATGCGCGCAATGAGAGGAAGCAGCGGGAGGCAGAGGAAATGAGGGAGTCAATCCTAGCCCAAGTCCAAGCTGGTTTGGTACCGCAACTGGTACCGCAACTCAAAGCTACACTCGTACCTGAAGTCAAAGCTGAAGTCGCCGCTTCAGTCCAAGCAGATTTCAACGCTCTACGCGCGTGGTATGAGGGTGGCAAACAAGCCCCCCCCCCGGAAATGCAAGTGGTTAGCTTCGACGGCAGCAACTCGATGGCGCCGCCGTCCGCCGGCAATGACAATGTTATAATGGAGACTCCTCCGGCCGCTGGCAATGACAATGTTATAATGGAGACTCCTTCGGCCGCCGGCAATGTTGCTGGTGCTAGGGATTCACCGTCCATGCCGGGTAGCAGCCCCTCCGTCACTTGCACGCCCGCCGCCGCATGTGCTGGCCCGTCGACATTAGCCGAGCTCAACGCCCTCACGGTAATTAACTAATGTGTACATCAAGTTAACATATTAGTTTCGTCATCCTTGCCCTCTCTCTAACGCCATACACATGTTCTCGCAGGCGCTCTCAACGCCATGCACCTTCCTGATGAGAGTAAACGACGAACTCAAAGACGTCGCGAGGGGGTCCATCCTTCGGCCCCAGGATAAGAAGTGGCACACACGAGATATGGCGGATGACGTTTACCGGGTTGAAGTGGATCGGGCGTTACCGGGCTATGAGGATTTGTTTCCTCCTAATCAACCGCATGGTGCCGATGACGATAGCCCGTTGAATCTGGCCTCACTGAAGGGTTGGGTACTGCTATGGCCGAAGACCCTAATTCGGATCAACACCTACTCGGGGTCGACGGCAAGCAAAGACAAGCACCTTGCGGCGCCACATGTCAGCGTCCCTCCACGACAGCCAGCGGCGCCCGTGGTCATCGCCCCACCAGAACGGCCAGCTGCGCCAGAGGTCAGCGCCCCACCACAACAGCCAGCTGCGCCAGAGGCCGAGGAATACGAACGTGACAACTTCCAATGGGATATTCCTACGTCTTCACAAGTTGTCCTTGAGGATGCGCCGGCCTTGAAATATGTGTGCTCCAAGAAGCTGTTCGATTCTCAAGAAACGGCTGAGGAGGAAAATCCTGAGGAGGTCGCCACCGCCGCCGTCAAAAATATGTTGAGCCCAAACACACTCCGTGCTACGGCCACTACGGCGATGGAAGGTCCATCAGTACAACCCAAGAAGAGAAAGAGGCAAAATAAGAAGGACGCCCAAGACAAGGCGGCGGCGGCCAAATCCAAGGACAAGGTCCCACTCCTTGACAAGTTGCCAAACAATTGGCGACCTCTGCATCACTTGGGTCAACCGATGCTGCCGGAGCATGTCGTGAAGAAACTCACCCCGGATATGAGGAGCTTGCATGAGACTGTCTTGCATGTGGAGAACCTTCTTCTCAAATCAAAAGATCCTGGTTACCCTCTCTTGGTGGCGAAGGTGCCAACTGGCATGAACTTCGTCGAGAAGTACCCCGCGGACTTGTGCTTCATCCGGTTCAACGACATCTTCAGCATCTATCGCATGCAAGCGCTCCACTTTAGTGTGGTTCGCCTAGTTGCTCTTAGCTTGTCTCGCCTGCATTGTTAAGGAGGAGACGCCGACCATCGCGATAATGGACCCCTTCTATATGCGGGAGAGCATCATCTGCAACGCTGGGGATCGGGCGATTGCCACCCAGCAGGTCGAGGATTTCATGCTGGCGAACATTAAAAAGGGCGCCATTCTCATCCCTTACTTCCCCGAGTAAGTAATCACTCGCTAGTCCCCCATTACCATTCTATCCTATATCTCCATTTGCATTTCCAAAGGTTAATCCGTGTGTTTTCCGCAGAGACAAATTCTGCACACTCATCGTCGTGCACCCGCAACACTCGCATGCAGTCTATCTCGACTCGGGTAGGGACCACAAGAAAGACTACACCCACATCAAGGCCCTTCTCAATGATGCTCTCACCGGCTTCGCCAACAAGGCAGGCCCCCTCAAAGTAGAGAGGAAATCCCGAGGAGGCTTGGTCTTAACCCACACAACCAACTTCCCCTACCTCAGGCAGTCGACGCCCGACAATGGGATGGACACGTGGTACGCCATCCTTCAGATGCAGGAGTACATAAAGTACGCAGATGACATGTTGCTGCCAGAGAATCTCAGAAACAGGTTTGCAAACATGGCGGATGTCCCTGATAGAGAGATTAGAAAGAACTGGGGTCGCATCCAGCAGTTCATTTGCACGATAATCCTGCAGGATGTCAACAATAGGTGCTGCGAGTTCTTCTACGGCTACGGTCTACCACCTAATGACGAGATAGAACTCCGCTTGGAGATGTCGCGTGATGAGAGGCCGTTCAACTCGCTTGAGGGCTGTCGTCCATTCCCCCCTAGGCGTACAACCTGATCCTACGACGGGAACACTTGCTAAAGCTTGAACGATATGTCCTTGAACTTCCGTATTGTAATAATTGCTATATATTCCCGTAGAATCGACTAGTTGCTTTTATTTAGTTGTATGAATGTGCATGTGAACATGTGTCTATAGTTTCATTTACTTTGCTATATATTTCAAGATTATGGCGTACATAGCTTAATAATTATTTGCATTTACTCGACCACTACTTGCCTCGTATTTGGAGTTCGCCGATGATTAGAATGTTCGGTCACTCGTACACTCGGGGGTGGAGCCAGTGAGCCTTGGTGCGACAGCCACAAGTATCAATCTATTGTGCATCCTACCTAGCCTCACTGACTCCATCCCTGGATGTTAATATTTGTTTCGACCGACAAAGTATGAGGCACGCTATTTAATTCGTACTACTTGTCTTCTATTTGAGTTCGCACTTCTTAATTGCATTGGCCGATGATTAAAATGTTTGGTCACTTGTACACTCCGGGGTGGGGCCAGTGAGGCTTGGTGTGATGGCCACAAATATCAATCTATTGTGCATCCTACCTAGCCTCACTGACCCCATCCCTGTATGTTATTATTTATTTCGACCAACAAAGTATGAGGCACATGCTATTTAGTTCATACTACTTGTCTCTTATTTGAGTTGGCACTTGTTCATTGCATTGGTACTAACGTTTTACTTGTCTTGTGAATGGAGATGCCGATGACATATGTCGTGTACAAGGGGAGGGTTCCTGGAGTCTACGACGACTGGGAGGACTGTCGGAGACAGGTGCACCGTTTCAGCGGCAACAGCTACAAGGGATACCCCACTAGGGTGGAGGCGGAAGGAAGATACGCCCGTTATCTAGCGGGAGAGATGAGGGACATGAGGAGGAACCGGATGAAGACCATGGCCTTCGTGATGATGGTCATCATGACCATGTTGGTCATGTTCTATGTGATTGTAGTTTCGGTTAGGACCTACATTGTGAGGTGTATGATGATACTTGTGACGACTATGTACCAAGACTTCTAACTTTGTGAAACTTCGTCGTTCGGTGTTGCATATGCACATGTGTTGTATGAATCAACATTCCGAAACGAGACTTGCGTATTTGTGTATTGATACCGAAATGAAACTTGGCTCTCTATGTGCTTCTCATATTGCATGTAATGCTGTATAAATATGAACTGCGTTGTAAATATATACTGCTGTCAAATATGTATTGTAATATGCTGGAAAAAAGCTGAAAAAAGAATTTTCGAATTTATTGCCGGCGCACCTATATGACCTACTGCCGGCGCACGTGGCATGCGCCAGTGCTGGAAGCACTACTGCCGGCGCAGCTGATGGTGCGCCGGTGGAACTTGTCCTTTGCCGGCGAAGCGTAGATGGCGCGCCGGCAGTATCCATCTATCGCCGGCGCACTACCTGGTGCGCCGGCAGTGGCCATTTATCACCGGCGCGTTCGCACCGGCGGGCTCGTGGTGCGCCGGCAATGGGCCTTTTAGGTTCGCCGGCGGTAGGCCTTTTCCTTGTAGTGACCAGGGAACCGTGCGCCACAAAAACTTAGTGGGGCCCACACACTGTCACCCCCAATCATTGGTTTTACTATTTCTATGGCGCACTGACCAAAGTGCGCCACAGAAATTGGTTATTCTGTGGCGCAGGTCCATGGTGCGCCACAAAAATAAGATATTCTATGGCGCAGCTTGCCTGGTGCGCCACAGAAATAAGGTATTCTGTGGCGCACTGTGCTCGGTGCGCCACAGAATTAGCGAACCAGATAAAGTGAGCCAACCTCCCACCTACCACACTACACAAGCCATTCTTCTTCCTCCATCTAGCTCGTCCCCCCTTCTCTCTCATACCATTTTGGCTCTACTTTTCACTTGCTTGGGTATTTATTGCACTTACTTTGGTTGATACATAATTGGAGTTGAGGAGAAGGCTCTCCATACTCTCTCCTCCTCTCGAACTCATCGATCGCGGTCTCGTCTCGGTATCGAATCTACAAGGTGAGTAGTTGGAGGAGACATACATATGGTTGGAGGAGACATGCATATGCTTGTAGATCTTGTGTGGCCGTCGTGTGTATGGATGCTTGTTGCGTGTATGGATGCTTGTTGCAGGTGAAGCGCTTGTGTGTGTGTGTGCCGGTGTGGTGCACGGATGTTTGCCGAAATGTTGATTCATTTCCGTTTCGGAAATTTTTTGCACTACCCATATGTCCTACCTTGAGGAGAGGTCATGCCGAATTTTTCCGCTACATGTAATACCTTGAGGAGAGGTACGACCCATCCATGTGTGTGCATGTGTTGCGGTTCTAATTTCCTGTTATATGTATACCATTTGCAGGCAAGCATGGTACCCTCGATGAGTTCCGCTCGAATCTCTAGATACAAGATAGACGAGAAGGAGGACATGATTCGGAACAATAGACGCCATATAAGATGTCCATGTCGATCATGCAAACTCGAGCGCTGGATCAACCCTGATTCCGGACAACTGGAGGAGCACCTGCTGAGGCGCGGTTTCATGCAAGACAACCAGGCGCGGCCGGCACCATCAAATGGTGCGCATGAAGACCATGTCGAGCGACATGACTATCATCATGAAGAAGACTATCATCATGTCGACGGGGACTATCATCATGAAGAAGAAGTCGGCGGAGAAGATCATCATGAAGAAGAAGATGCCGGCGGAGAAGATCATCATGATGAAGAAGAAGATTCCGGCGCGACCCCGCTAATTTCGGCCTTGCGGGACTCTCATGTTGAAGATCTGCTCCTCCAGGAGACAAGCAACGATAGAGTTGCAGCTAGAGAGAGAGCCAAGCTGTCGCAAATGGAGAAACACGGGATGACTCCGATCTTTCCTGGGTGCCGTCCGCAGGATACGCGCTTGCATGTAACGCTTGATTAGCTGCAGATGAAGACGCAGAACAAGTGGACCGATTCCAGCTTCAGCAAGAACTTGAAATTCTGGCACAATCGTCTCCCGGAGGGGAACACATTGCCAAGTAGTATCGAGGAGGCCAAGAAAGTCGTGTGCCCCCCTTGACCTACCGCACGAAAAATACCACACCTGCATTAATGATTGTGTGATTTATAGGTGCGAGTACAAGGACAGAACCACATGTCCGGTGTGCGGCCACGGACGGTACAAGGTTGGGAACAAGAAGGTACCTCGAAAAGTGGTATGGTACTTTCCTATCACTCCCCGTCTGCATCGGTATTTCGTGGACCCTAAGGAAGCAAAGCTCATGCAATGGCACGCGGAAAGGCAGAAGCCCGAAGAAGATCCGGAGATGGGCTATGTGCTGACACACCCTTCAGACGCTGGACAATGGGAAGCATTGGACATCGCCTTCCCTGCTAGGTTCGGGGGCGACGCAAGGAACATCAGGCTGGGTATGAGCACTGATGGACTCAATCCGTTCGGCAACCAGAGTAGCACGCATAGCACCTGGCCTGTGTTTGTATGGCCTTACAACCTACCCCCCTGGCTGTGCACCAAGCAAAGGTACATACACCTGAGTATTCTCATTCAGGGGCCGAAACAACCAGGTGTCGACATGCATTTGTATTTCGGGCTGCTGAAAGAGGAGTTAGACACGTTGTGGAAGACGCCACCCCTATGTGGGACGCCTACACTAGAACTTATTTCGATATGAGAGCCGCGTTGATCACGACGGTCACGGACTATCCTGGTTACGCATATGTATCTGCCCAGGTCGGCCACGGGTTCAACGGTTGTGTGAAGTGCATGGACGAGACCCCGCATCTACAGCTACCAAGGGATCCATGGTCCTCGAAAACCGTGTACCCAGGTGCTCGAAGGTGGCTTCGCTTGGATCACCCATGGAGAAAACGCGGTGACCTGTTCAATGGTAAAGATGAGCCCGATGGACCCCCAGGCCCGAGGAGCGGCGCAGAAATCGATGATCTTCTGAAAAATTGGAAGGAGTGCCCAGCGCTGGGAAAGAAGCGACCGAAGCCAGAGCCGTTGCTCGGTGTATGGAAAGCAAGGTCTATTTTCCACGACTTGGAGTACTAGAAGGTCCTCCACACGCCCCACAACCTCGATGTCATGCGCATTACGAAGAACGTTACCGAGAGTCTGCTTGGTACTCTTTGCAACTCAGAAAAGTCCAAGGATGGACCAAAAGCAAGATACGATCTGAAACATTTTGGCATCAGGAAAGATCTTCAAGCCCCCGATACTGATGAAGACGATGATGATGATGATGATCAGAGGGAAGGGACTCAACGTCTCCACAAAAGGGCTAAGAAGAACGCGGTGATGCTTCCCGCTGCCTGCTTCACAACGAGTCCAGAGGAGCTCGAGCAGTTTTTCAGGTGCCTCCTAGGAGTGAAAGTTCCTCACGGTTACTCGGGGAATATAAGCAGATATATGGACGTAGCGAAGTAGAGGTTCACCGGGATGAAGTCTCACGATTGCCACGTGCTCATGACGCAGATACTTCCCGTTGCGATCCGAGGCATAATGGACGAGCACGTCCGTGATACGCTGTTTGGCCTTTGCAACTTTTTTGACGTTATCACCAGGAAGTCGATCGGCGTGAGGCAGCTCAAGATGCTACAGGATGAGATCGTGGTGATACTATGTGAGCTCGAGATTTACTTCCCGCCCGCATTCTGTGATATATGCGTCCATCTCCTTCTCCATGTCGTTGAATACATCAAGCAGCTCGGCCCAACGTTCCTCCACAACATGATGCCTTTCGAAAGGCAGAACGGTGTCATGAAAGGATACGTTCGCAATAGGGCCCGTCCAGACGCAAGCATGGCCAAGGGGTTTCTAACCTACGAGTGCATCTCCTTCTGCCAGAATTATCTAAGCACCGAGGACGACGAGGATCATGTTGGTCTACCCCCCAGGACGCACCTCGGCAGGCTGGCTAGAGTCGGTCACCGCGAGGGCTACCGCTCAGTCCATGTCGGCATTGCCAATCGACGCGACGACTTTGACAGGGCTCACCGGGTCGCGCTACAACACTTAAAACTGATCGAACCTTTCGTGCAAGAGCACAAAAGCATGATCGAGCAGAATTACATCGATATGGGCTGGCCGAGGAAGATGGGAGACGTAACCAAAGAGCACAACTCCAGCTTCACGCGTTGGTTCAAGCAAACTCAACTGGTTGAAGCACAGAGAAAAGGGCCATCTACCGAAGATGAAAAACTCATATACACCTTATCACAGGGCCCCGGGCATAATGTAAGGACCTATCATGGGTACGACATCAACGGTTACAGATTCTACACCGAGGAAAAGGATAGAAATAGTGAAAATCAAAACTCAGGAGTAACTATGCTGTCATACGCCGATGACGAGACTAATGTCAAGGAAAGATTTTTTGGAAGGATCGAGGAGATATGGGAGCTCAATTACTGTGGAGAGACGCTGCCAATGTTTCGTGTGAGATGGGCCAAGAAGGTCGAAAAAGAAGGCCGATATTTCACCACCATGGTTATACCCGATGCAAAATTGAAGAACGCATCCGTGAAAAATGAGCCATGGATACTCGGTAGCCAAGTTGACCAATGCTTCTTCATCACCGATCCGTTGAGGCCTAGCCGTGTTGTCGTGGGGAGGGGCAAGAGGAGCATCATAGGAATGCAAGGAGACGCCAACGAGGAAGACTTGGACAAGAACGGTGACCCGAAGATCGAGGAGGAATTCGACAAGCACTTCTACATGCCTACTACTAGTAAAGTAAGAAGGAAGACCTCCCTACCCTCTAAAGGTTGTCCGTTCACGCGAAGAAATCTCAAGGTGGCCGGCATAAAGTATTCAACCGCCAACAACCGAAAGGGCAAGAAAATTACGAAGAGACGCTAGCTAGAGCTCGAAGCCGGGACGAAGAAGATCTTTTTTTGGTGTGTGTGTGTGTGACAAGTACATGCTTGTGTGTGTGAGAGGGACAAGAACATGTGTGTGTGAGACAAGTAATTTGTAATTGAAAATCCCTAGTAATTATTAAATGTTGTGTTCTTTCTTGAAAATGTAAGAAAAAAGTAGGGGCAGCCAGGGTTCGAACCTGGGTTAACCAAGCCTACCAGTAGGCTTAACCCCTGGGCTAATGCTGTGTTTCTGACAGAACACAGCATTAGCCCAGTTTGTTTACCAAGTGTAAATATTCTGTGGCGCACCTAGTACTGCATGCGCCATAGAATTCCGCGCATGTCCCACTTGGTGCGCCACAGAATTAAGGAATTCTATGGCGCATGCCAACTTTGGTGCGCCACAGAATATTTACACTTGGTGAAATAGTCGCGAACCCTTTTCTTCCCCACCCTTCCCAGTTCTTCACGCACGAACACTAACTGTCACCGTCGCCACCGCCTAGCGCCATCGCCACCGCCTAGCTCCACCGCCACCGCCTAGCGCCACCGCCACCGCCTAGCGCCGCTGCCGCCGAGGAGGAGGAGGGCGCCCCGCCAACCGCCATCGCAGCCGAGGAGGGAGGAGGATACCCCGCCAACCACCACCGCCGCCGAGCAGCAGGAGGAGGACGCCCCGCCAACCACCACCGCTTCCGAGTAGGAGGAGGAGGAGGGCACCCCGCCAACCATCGGTGAGATCTCCTTTTGCCTCTCCTCTCCCCTCCGCTGTGCCTCCCTCCCCAGTGCCCCCTACGCTGTGCCTCTCCTCTCCACTGGAATCCTTCCAATTAGTTGCTTCTCTGGTTGAATTGCTTCTCTAGTTCTTCCCCTTTCAGTTACTTGCTATTGTTGAATTTATGCAGTGGTTGTTGTAATGCAAAAATTACAAATTTCTTATATGCAGTGGTTAAGATGCAGTGGCTAATTAACATTGATCAAGACTTGAATCAAAACTAGGTTGTAGTGCTGCTGTAGTCAAATAGAATTTCAAGAACACCTCAATTTGCTTTGTAACAGAGAGTCAAAAGAGGGTTAGTATGAATGCAGTAGCAAATAAAAATGAACAAGCTAATGTTGTAGCAAATGAATGCAGTAGAAATTTAGAGATAAAAAGCTACTTGCTGTTGTTGAATTGCTACTATATTGAGGATCAAAGATTGCAAGAGGATGTGAAGGTGAGAAAGCTTCGACACATGAAGCAAGCAATCAATGAACCAACAATATGCTCTAAGTAATATGTGGAAGCTCGCCAAAGTTTGTGCACAAGATAAACAATTTGCATTGAAGAATAAGGTGCACAAGCATGGCATCATCACTCCCACAAGACCACTCAAAGCATGTGCCAAAATCAACTATGAGTGCTTGAAGATGAAAACAGTATAAAACGAGCACTCATAGCCAAGTTCTTTGTGAAGTCATCAAAGAGTCAAAAAGGAATGGACTCCAACAAAGAGGGATATCAAAAGATATGCACCATCTCTTGTGTGTACAACATCACGAAGATGGTTATTCACAAAGAAACATGCACACACAAGATAGGTACAAGAGAGATATAGCAAGATATCCAAAACAAGCATGCTCAAGGACTTATCTCATTTTTTTTAAAAAAAAACAAGCTAAATATAAGAATTGAGATAACCCACTCCCAAAGAAAGCAAGGTTCCAAATAAACGAAACCCTCAACACTTTTCATGATGGCACAAAAGTACTAAAAAGAAAAGGTTTGTCTTCCAAGGTCAAATTCTTGAAACAAGGGAGTGTTCTAGCAAACATAGGAGAGCTCCCCCAAGATTAGTGCGCTATTTAGAATTTTGCATTTGAATACAAAATGCACAAATGCGGGATTATTGTTCAACCATGTTTATCAAAACACTAACAATGTTCAAGTGAAATAAGGAGATCCAAAAGAAGCAAGGAAGACAAATGGGAGTGTAACCCACAAGGACAAATTCTTGGCAAGAAATGAAGCAATTGAGCACATGAGCCAAGTGTGAGGATGATCCGGAACAATACTACACAATTTATTACCAATTGTCAAAGGACAAGAGGTGTATAGGAAATATCCATATGGTAGTTTGTGAGTATGTCCAAGATCATCTTTGCAACTAAGAAAGCAAATGGCAAAGTGGGATTTGTTTGAGCACACATGTCACATAGGAGCAAGATAATCTATAATATCAATTCTATGTGACACAACCTCAAATGTTCACATTTTCTAGGATTGTAAAATGCACAAAGCACAATACTCCCCCATAATGAGATAAAGACATTTTTCGTGCAAGAGGCAAATAAGAACCAAGTGAGATAATTAATGGACATTATTGAATTTTAATTCATCATGTCGCACATTTTAGGATTGTGAAATGCACAAAGCATATCACTCCCCCAAAATGGGATAGTCCAATAATTTCTCACACGAGCCAACAACTAAGATATCAATAAGATGCATTAGGCTCAACAACAACAATTGTACATGATGTGCCACCCAACATTTAAGTAAGCAAGTAGGAGGCACAACATACACAACCACATGCAAGGTACAAAACCAACACATGTAAAAGGGGAGCGAGTAACTTTCAATGTAAAGGAGTTGAGCACTCGTTACCGCAAGGAGGTGCATGGGTAAAAGATAAGAGGAATACAACTTGACTTGAGGAAGTGAGAATGATGAAGATCCCCTAAGTCTTCATGAGCTAGTCAAGCCTCCATGTCCTCCACTTGTACCTATTGATCAAGTTTTGGCTTGTTGGTCCCCAACCAAGTTGGGTCCTAAGAAGTTAGTCACAATAGGCTTGGCAACCCAAATGGTTCTTTTTGTGAAACCACTTTGAGTGCCAACATATTTGGCAAACACATCGCCAACCTTATCCTTATGTAGAGAATAAGCACCATGGATCAAGATAGGGTTGGATGAGTTACCACTAGTGCAAAAGGAGGAGATATGGCCCTTCTCACGGCATATGTAGCATCTTCTTCTCCTCCCCTTCTTCTCACTTGATTTCTCCGCAACGGGAGCCTTGGCTTGATCCTTCTCGGGTAGCGGCCCTTCTTCAAGTTGAGGTAGACCTTGAGCTTGGCCTTGAGGTAGACCATGAGCTCCATCTTGAGGCCGCTTCCCTTGTTTCTTCACGCCATGTGGCTTCTTCTTCAAGGGGCACAATCTAACATGATGCCCTTCAATCTTGCACTTGAAGCACACAATCTTGGCGGGGTCCTTCACATGCCCTTGGCCCTTCTTCCGCTTGTGCGAGGTGGACTTGTTCTTGTTGTTGGAGTTGAATCCAAGTCCACTCTTGTCATTGGGGAATTGCTTCCCTTCATGACCCTTTACCAGGTCCTTCTTCAAAGAAGTAACTTGGGCCTCGAGCTCTTCGATTTCCCCTACATGGTTCGTAACAACACAAGTACTAGAGGAAGTGGAAGCTTTATTGTTAGAGCAACAAGGCAAGGTATGTAATTCACCACAAGATATAGTCATAGCATGGGTGGGTGATTTAAAAGCACTAGCACACGGCAAAATAGCATTTTGAGAGGTAGTTCTAGTACTCACATGAGGCTCACAAGATTTTACCTTTGACATGATAGCCTCATGGGCTAACTTTAGCAAATTATGAGAGACTAGAAGATCATCATGGGAGCTAGAAAGCTTTCCATAGTTTTCTTCCAATTTCTCATAATTTCTTGTTAGCAAAGCAAGTTGAGCCCTTAGCTCAACATTCTCCTTCAAGATGGAGGCTTCACAAGAGGTAGAGTTAGTAGCACAAGCATTATCAATCATAGCACACGGAGAAGGCAACTTAGCAAGATCTATTAGGTTGAGAGCTTTAAATTGCTCATGTGACTCGGTGAGTTTGATGAGCTCACTCTCAATATCCCTAGAGCTACCTTTGAGAAGCTCAAAATCCTCAAGGAGTTTATCACGAGGAATTTCTAGCTCAACATTTTTAGTTCGAAAATCTTGTGCCACCTCTAAAGCACTATCACGAGATTCCCTTTCCATAAGTATCCTTAAAGCAAAGTTCTCTTCAAGAGTTTCTTTGGTGGCTTTTTGTTTTTTAAGAGCTTTACTAAGAGTTGCAATCTCGTTTGCATACTCGCGCTCATGCTCTTTCATTTTCTCAATACATTTTTTGCTCTCAATGGCAAAATCAAAGATTTCCATGATGTTAGAGCAAGCAACTTCCTTCTTACGAAGAGCATGATAAACCGACTCTCCCAACTTGTTTAAGGAAGCAACATTAATTCCTTCCATATCATTATCCTTATCATCACTAGATAGATAGGGTTCCAAGGAAGGAGATACCTTAGAAGCCTTAGCCATAAGACAAGTGTAGGAACTGTGCGATGATGAAGAAGATGAACTACTTGAAGCTCCATCCAAGATCTTGTCTTGGCCCATAGTATCTTCGGTTTTCTCTACATTGTTAGTCACACAAATACTAGAGGAAAGCGAAGTATCTTCATTATGGCAACAAGACAAGAGAAGCATATCGTCATGGAATGAAGATATGCAAGGACTATTGATGTCTACACACGCTTCTTTTCCTGTAGACAGTGTTGGGCCTCCAAGAGAAGAGGTTTGTAGAATAGCACCAAGTTTTCCCTTAAGTGGATCACCCAAGGTTTATCGAACTCAGGGAGGAAGAGGTCAAAGATATCCCTCTCGAGCAACCCTGCGATCACAATGCAAGAAGTCTCTTGTGTCCCCAACACACCTAATACACTTGTCAGATGTATAGGTGTACTAGTTCGGCGAAGAGATAGTGAGATGCAAGTAATATGGGTGTATATGAGTGGTAATAGCAATCTGAATAAAATATGGCAGCGAGTAAACATGCAACAAAACAGTAAACAAACGGAGATTCGATGCTTGGAAGCAAGGCCTAGGGATCCTGCTTTCACTAGTGGACACTCTCAACAATGATCACATAATAGAACCACTCTACACTCTCTTGTTGGATGATGAACACCACTAGTTGTGTAGGGCTACAAGAGCACCTCAATGCCGGAGTTAACAAGCTCCACAACATTCGGTATTCATATTTAAATAACCTTAGAGTGCATGATAGATCAACACAATTATACCGAGTACTAACATAGCATGCACACCGTCACCGACAGACTATGAAAGGGGGAATAAATTGCATCAATACCATCATAGTAATAGTTAACTTCATAATCTACAAGAGATCACAATCATAGCATCACTAGTAGGAAAACCCTTATAGGCGAAGCTTAGTTCTGTGGCGCACCGTTCTGAATGCGCCACAGAAACTTATTTTGTGGCGCACCAGGAAGTGTGCGCCACAAAAATAGCTTATTTTTGTGGCGCAAGGCTGAACCATGCGCCACAGAAATTATGTGGGGCCCACATTCTGCCACCACGAATTATTAGGGTAGGTATTTCTGTGGCGCACAATGCTCTCTGCGCCACAGAAATAACTATTTCTGTGGCGCACTGGCTCTGGTGCGCCACAGAAGTAGTTATTTCTGTGGCGCACTGGCTCTGGTGCGCCACAGAAGTAGTTATTTCTGTGGCGCACTTGTGCTGGTGCGCCACATAAATAGGGTAAGTTATATCATCCCCGTACCCCTCCCCTCCCCTCCCCACGCCCGTACGTTCACCTCCTCCGCGCGCCTCTCCCCTCTCCCCCGCCGCCGCCGCCATGGTCGTCGCCGTCGCCGTCGCCGCCGCCGCCTCCTTCCTCCGCGAGGGCCGCATGCCGCCACGCTCCACCCATCCCCGCCACCTGCAGCACAAGCCGCTGCGGCGGCGTGGAGGAGGAGGGGCCGCCGCATGGAGGAGGAGGTGCCGCCGCGTCAAGGAGGAGGAGCCGCCGCGTCTTCCTCCTCCTCCACCCCTGCCGTCGTCATCAACCTCCTCCTCCACCCCTATCGTCGGTGAGCTCCACCTCTCCCCTCCCCTCCCTCCTCCTCCACCCCGGCCGTCGTCGTCAACCTCCTCCTCCACCCCTAGCATCGGTGAGCTCCACCACTCCCCTCCCCTCCCTCTTCCACTACCCTGCTCCTGGATGTGTTGATGTTGTGCTCTGGATGTTGTGCTCGATCTGGATGCTCTTGTGCTGCTGTTGTTCTCTGGATGTTGATGCTACTCTGGACAAAAATTACAGAGAGGATGATGTTGTGCTCGATCTGGATGCTTTGTTGTCGCTGTTGTGGTCATCATGAATAAAAACAGTCAAACATTCTTTTTGTTTTACCGTGTCTTTGTTAGCTATATATTTTTCTATGCTCTGCCTGTGATGCTTGTGTTTTGGAGCAAGCAGCTGGCATGGCATGTGAGAGAGAGCATGAGAGAGTTCTTGGGGGCAGAGATGATGGCAACATCAGCACTGGTCCTGCATTGGTCCTGCTTTGAATTAGTAAGATCAAGTAGTGGCTTGAGTTCCTGTTGGTAACCAATACCAACAGAGAGCTACTTCATTTTAAGTAGAATTTCTTTTAAGGACTCTAGCTAGATTAGAGGGGAAAAAGATTGCTGATTTGTTGCCTATGATAATGGATCATCAAATGTTTCCCTTTGTCCCTGGTTGCCTCCTTAATTGATGCCTTATGATCCAAATGATCCAAGTCCCTTGCATGATCCCATTTGTCCCTAATGTTGCTTAAGATGAATAAATTCCCTCTAATCACCATTTGGAGATCAAGACTAGTTCTTGATATCCATTAGCTAGACTCCAATATTAAAAATGTCTCCCAAATATGGAGACAAACATTTTAACATTACCCCAATGTTATTTCTCTCAAATTGACAGTTTCGGAGGGTATGCTTGCTCCTCACTGTACTTTATCAATTCCCTACTGATCCTAAGTACCCATGAATATCTGGTGGTGTTCTTCTGCTGTTTAGTTACTGTCAACACATGTGTTTGCATGTGTGTGTGAGCTGCTTGTAGTGTCACTTGACTATTCAAGTTTCAATGTTGGTTACTTTTCCTCTAGTGCAAGAAATGGTTGAGCAGATGTTTATCCACTGTTGGCCTTTATTCTTGGGTAGCTCAAAGTGTCATGCACTTACTGGATCATCAAATGTTTCCCTTTGTCCCTGGTTGCCTCCTTAATTGATGCCTTATGATCCAAATTACTATATTATTGGATTGAGTGATATGGCTACTGCTTGTTTGCTCTCCAAATTACCAAGTGATGAATATATAATCCCTTTGGAGCATCTGCCCCATGCTATATATGTGTATTTGACCATGCTTATGATGGATTTCTTTTAAGGACTCTAGCTAGATTAGAGGGGAAAAAGTTGCTGCTTTGTTGCCTATGATAATGGATCATCAAATGTTTCCCTTTGTCCCTGGTTGCCTCCTTAATTGATGCCTTATGATCCAAATTACTATATTATTGGATTGAGTGATATGGCTACTGCTTGTTTGCTCTCCAAATTACCAAGTGATGAATATATAATCCCTTTGGAGCATCTGCCCCATGCTATATATGTGTATTTGACCATGCTTATGATGGATTTCTTTTAAGGACTCTAGCTAGATTAGAGGGGAAAAAGTTGCTGCTTTGTTGCCTATGATAATGGATCATCAAATGTTTCCCTTTGTCCCTGGTTGCCTCCTTAATTGATGCCTTATGATCCAAATGACCCAAGTCCCTTGCATGATCCCATTTGTCCCTAATGTTGCTTAAGATGAATAAATTCCCTCTAATCACCATTTGGAGATCAAGACTAGTTCTTGATTTCCATTAGCTAGACTCCAATATTAAAAATGTCTCCCAAAATTGGAGACAAACATTTTAACATTACCCCAAGTGATTTACTTGTCGATGATTAGATGGTTGGTCGATCACTCGTACACTCGGGGGTGGAGCAAGTGAGGCTTGGTGTGATGGCACAAATATCAATATGTTGTGCATCCTACCTGGCCTCACTTACTCCATCCCTGGATGTTAATATTTGTTTCGACCAACAAAGTATGAGGCATTCCATTTAGTTGATACCACTTGGCTCTTTCTTCCATTTTAGTGCCGATGATTAGAATGTTCGGTCAATCAGTACACTCGAGGTGTCGCTAGTGAGCCTGGTGTGATGGCACAAATATCAATCTCTTGTGCATCCTACCTGGCCTCACTAACGCCATCCCGGGATGTTCATATTTGTTTCGACCAACAAAGTATGAGGCATTCCATTTAGTTCATACTAGCTACTTCTTAATTGCATTGGCCTTTCTTCCATTCTAGTGCCGATGATTAAATTGTTTGGTCACTTGTACACTCTGGGGTGGGGCCACTGAGCCTGGTGCGATGGCACAAATATCAATCTCTTGTGCATCCTACCTGGCCTCGCTGACCCCATCCCTGAATGTTAATATTTCTTTCGACCAACAAAGTATGAGGCATATGATATCTAGTTGAGATACCACTTGGCTCTTTCTTCCATTTTAGTGCCGATGATTAGAATGTTTGGTCACCTATACGCCGCAATATACTTTGTAGACGAGCCCCCTTTCCACGGCCGCCGTTCCGTGAACGAGTCCTTGACGAGACAACAACGCCGACATGCCTCTCGGCGCAGCACCACTTTTCTTCTCTCGCCGTCAATGCGTGAACGAGTCCTTAATGCCAAGACGGTGCCAGCCTCCCTAGCATCATGCCGACCCCTGTTGTCGCGCTTCAGGCCGTGTCGATCACGCGCCCTGCACTCTTCGCCTTTTTGCCCGGTGAACGAATAGACTAATCGTTGGAATAAGGAAGCCGATGACGGCCGATCGCAATTTAATCTTGCGACCGGCTGTCATCGGTTTCCTTATTCCAACGATCAGCCTATTGGTTCGCCGGCAAGAAGGCGAACAGGCGGCGCGGGACACACGGCTTGAAGCGCGGCAACACGGCCCGGCATAATGCTGGGCAGGCCGGCACGGTCTTTGCATCACGGACTCGTTCACTGGACAGCGAGGGACTGGCGTGGTTCTGCGCCGGAGATGCAGATCGGCGTTGTTGTGTCGTCAAGCACCCGTTGACGGAACGCCGACCGGGAAAGGGGGCCTTACGCAAAGTATACGGCGGTGTATACTGCAACTATGGTTTCTGACCATAGTATTTGTGTTGACCAACAATGTATGAGGCACATATTCTATTTTGTCATTCCATTTGCTTTGAGATTTTCATAATGCCGATGATTAAAATGTTTGGTCACCGTACACTCGGGGGTGGCGTAAGTGAGCCTGGTAAGATAGCACAAATATCAATCTCTTGTGCATCCTACCTGGCCTCGCTTACACCATCCCTAAATGTTAATATTTGTGTTGACCAACAATGTATGAGGCACTTATTCCATTTTGTCATTCCATTTGCTTTGAGATTTTCAAAATGCCGATGATTAAAATGTTTGGTCACCGTACACTTGGGGGTGGCGTAAGTGAGCCTGGTAAGATAGCACAAATATCAATCTCTTGTGCATCGGACTTGGTCTCACTTACGCCATCCCTAAATGTTAATATTTGTGTTGACCAACAATGTATGAGGCACTTATTCCATTTTGTCATTCCATTTGCTTTGAGATTTTCAAAATGCCGATGATTAAAATGTTTGGTCACCGTACACTCGGGGGCGGCGTAAGTGAGCCTGGTAAGATAGCACAAATATCAATCTCTTGTGCATCGGACTTGGTCTCACTTACACCGTCCCTGAATGTTAATATTTGTGTTGACCAACAATGTATGAGGCATTTATTCCATTTCTCTTGTGCATCGGACTTGTTGGTCTCACTTTCTTCCATTTTCATCATAGTAGGAACTGGATGAAGGACCCCGATGCAAGCGAGCCTGGTGGGTAGAGATGACGGAGCTAGCAAAGGAGGAACCGGATGAAGACTACTTTGTATCTCAAAATTGTGAATTTTGTATGAATTAAGAGTTGTATGCAAAACATTTGACACTTGATACTATATATGTATCTCGATCGGGCTCTAAGTAATGTGATGATGATGTCTATGTTATATCTGTGCAATGTACATGATATTTATATTATATCTGAATGTTGCTGTATATAACCTGTGTATCTGTATTGCTGTCTATAAACTGCATATGTATAGCAGGCAGCACAAAATCGTGTATAATACAAGCAAATTCTGTGGCGCACTTAGAACCAATTCTGTGGCGCACGCTTTTCTGTGGCGCACCTAAGAACAAGTGCGCCACAGAAACCTTAATTCTGTGGCGCATGGGCAGGTGCGCCACAGAAACCTTATTTTTGTGGCGACGTTTCTGTGGCGCACCTCCCATGCGCCACAGAATCCATTTTTGGTGCGCCACTGATGAGGCTTTTCCTACTAGTGCATATACCAAGTACTTCATGATGCACACACTGTCAACATTACATCATGGAGGAGGAATAGACTACTTTAATAACATCACTAGAGTAGCACATAGATGATATTCAACTAGATCACAAAGAGAGAGAGATGAACCACATAGCTACAGCGGAGCCCTCAGCCCCGGGGGTGAATTACTCCCTCCTCATCATGGAGACAGCGATGGCGGTGAAGATGGCGGTGGAGATGACTCCGGGGGCAATTCCCCGTCCCGGCAGGGTGCCGGAACAGAGACTTCTGTCCCCCGAATTGGAGTTTCGCGATGGCGGCAGCTCTGGAAGGTTTTCTCGGGTTTCGTCAATCGGTGTCGAAGATTTAGGTCACGAAGGTTTATATGGGCGAAGAGTCGGAGTCGGGGAGCTGACGAGGCGGTGACACACTAGGGGGGCGCGGCCCCCCCTCTGGTCGCGCCAGGCTGGCGTCTGGGGCCCCAGGGCTCCCCTCTGGTGGCTCTCGGGTGTTCTGGAAGCTTCGTCCAATTATAAGATGCTGGGCGTTGATTTCGTCCAATTCCGAGAATATTTCCTTACTAGGATTTCTGAAACCAAAAACAGCAGAAAACAGGAACTGGCACTTCGGCATCTCGTCAACAGGTTAGTTCCGGAAAACGCATCAAAACGATATAAAGTGTGAACAAAACATGTAGGTATTGTCATAAAACAAGCGTGGAACATCAGAAATTATAGATACGTTGGAGACGTATCAGCATCCCCAAGCTTAGTTCCTACTCGTCCTCGAGTAGGTAAACGATAAAAGAATAATTTCTGAAGTGACATGCTACCAACATAATCTTGATCATACTATTGTAAAGCATATAAGATGAATGCAGCGATTCAAAGCAATGGTAAATACAATGGTTAAACAATAGAATCATATAGCAAAGACCTTTCATGAATAGTACTTTCAATACAAGCATCAATAAATCTTGCATAAGAGTTAACTCATAAAGCAATAAATTCTAAATAAAGGCATTGAAGCAACACAAAGAAAGACTAAGTTTCAGCGGTTGCTTTCAACTTGTAACATGTATATCTCATGGATAGTTGTCAATGCAAAGCAATATAACAAGTGCAATATGCAAGTATGTAGGAATCAATGCACAGTTAACACAAATGTTTGCTTCTTGAGATGGAAGGAAATAGGTAAACTGACTCAACATAAAAGTAAAAGAATGGCCCTTCGTACAGGGAAGCATGGATTGCTATATTTGTGCTAGAGCTTTTATTTTGAAAACAAGAAACAATTTCGTCAACAGTGGTAATAAAGCATATGTATTATGTATAAGATCGATATCCTACAAGTTGCAAGCCTCATGCATAGTATACCAATAGTGCCCGCACCTTGTCCTAATTAGCTCGGATTACCTGGATTATCATCGCAATACATATGTTTTAACCAAGTATCACAAAGGGGTACCTCTATGCCGCCTGTACAAAGGTCTAAGGAGAAAGCTCGCATTGGATTTCTCGCTTTTGATTATTCTCAATTTAGACATCCATACCGGGACAACATAGACAACAGATAATGGACTCCTCTTTAATGCATAAGCATTCAGCAACAAATGATATTCTCATAAGAGATTGAGGATTGTTGTCCAAAACTGAAACTTCCACCATGGATCATGGCTTTAGTTAGCGGCCCAATGTTCTTCTCTAACAATATGCATGCTCAAACCATTCAACTCATGGTAAATCGCCCTTACTTCAGACAAGACGAACATGCATAGCAACTCACATGATATTCAACAAAGTGTTGATGGCGTCCCCAGGAACATGGTTATCGCTCAACAAGCAACTTAATAAGAAATAACATACATAAGTACATATTCAATACCACAATAGTTTTTAGGCTATTTGTCCCATGAGCTATATATTGCAAAGACAAATAATGGAATTTTAAAGGTAGCACTCAAGCAATTTATTTTGGAATGGCAGAAAATACCATGTAGTAGGTAGGTATGGTGGACACAAATGGCATAGTGTTTGGCTCAAGGATTTGGATGCACGAGAAGTATTCCCTCTCAATACAAGGCTTAGGCTAGCAAGGCTATTTGAAACAAACACAAGTATGAAACGGTACAGCAAAACTCACATAAAAGACATATTGCAAGCATTATAAGACTCTACACTGTCTTCCTTGTTGCTCAAACACCTTACTAGAAAATATCTAGACCTTAGAGAGACCAATCATGCAAACCAAATTTTAACCAGCTCTATGTATTTCTTCACTAATAGGTGCAAAGTATATGATGAAAGAGCTTAATCATGAGTACAACAATTGCCAAGTATCAAGTTATTCAAGACATCATACCAATAACCACATGTAGCATTTTCTGTTTCCAACCATATAACAATTAACGAAGCAGTTTCAACCTTCGCCATGAACATTAAAAGCTAAGAACACATGTGTTCATATGAACCAGCGGAGCGTGTCTCTCTCCCACACAATGAATGCTAGGATCCAACTTTATTCAAACAAAACAAAAATAAAGACATACAGACGCTCCAAGTAAAGCGCATAAGATGTGATGGAATAAAAACATAGTTTCACTAGAGGAACCTGATAATGTTGTCGATGAAGAAGGGGATGCCTTGGGCATCCCCAAGCTTAGATGCTTGAGTCTTCTTGAAATATGCAGGAATGAACCACCGGGGCATCCCCAAGCTTAGAGCTTTCACTCTTCCTGATCATATTGTATCATCCTCCTCTCTTGACCCTTGAAAACTTCCTCCACACCAAACTCAAAACAAACTCATTAGAGGGTTAGTGCATAATCATAAATTCACATGTTCAGAGGTGACACATTCATTCTTAATACTTCTGGACATTGCACAAAGCTACTGAAAGTTAATGGAACAAAGAAATCCATTCAACACAGCAAAACCAGCAATGTGAAATAAAAGGCAGAATCTGTCAAAACAGAACAGTTCGTAAAGACGAATTTTTAAGAGGCACCAGACTTGCTCAGATGAAAATGCTCAAATTGAATGAAAGTTACGTACATATCTGAGGATCACTCACGTAAATTGGCAGAATTTTCTGAGTTACCTACAAAGAATTTGACCCAAATTCGTGACAGCAAGAAATCTGTTTTTGCGCAGTAATCCAAATCTAGTATCAACCTTACTATCAAAGACTTTACTTGGCACAATAATGCAATAAAATAAAGATAAGGAGAGGTTGCTACAGTAGTAACAACTTCCAAGACACAACAAAATAGTAGCAAAATAAACACATGGGTTATCTCCCAAGACGTGCTTCCTTTATAGCCATTAAGATGGCCTCAGCAATTTTAATGATGCACTCCCAAGAAATAAGAGTTGAAGCAAAAGAGAGCATCAAAAAGAAAATTCAAAACAAATTTAAGCCTAACCCACTTCCTATGAAAAGGAATCTTGTACACAAATGAGTTCATGAACAACAAAGTGACAAGCATAGGAAGATAAAACACGAGTAACTTCAAGATTCTCAACATAAAGAGGGGAAACTTAATATTATTAAGATGCATATAACCATGTTTCCCTCTCTCATAATAACTTTCAGTAGCATCATTGATGAAATCCACAATATACACATCACTTAAAACATTCTTATCATTGTTCATATGCATAGAAGTATCATTAATTTTGGCATAAGAAGAGTTCTTCTCATTAATAGTGATTGGAGCAAGATTATTATCAAGAATTTGAACATGGTAAACAAGTTGCATATTAAGGGAATTGTTTTTGGCAATCCAATCATAACTATGACAAGTTTCATAAGGATAGTTATAGCCTATATCATAGCATTCTTTATAATAATCATCAAAGATTGGAGGCACAGTGTCATCATAAGAAATAGAATAATTATCTTTCACAGTAGGTTCATCTGTGACCATACCATCATTGTTACTAGAAGGAGATGTATCAAACATATAATGATCAGTAGCAAAACGATTTTCAAACAACTCATCCCCAAGCTTAGAGCTTTCTATATCATTATGGGAGGAAGCATGGATAGTACTGATACTATGGAAATTATTAACATCATCATTTTCGGAATTAGTTTCCCAGAGATTTGCAATATCAAAAGTAGTGTGCTCTTTCAAATCATGATCACTAATGTAGGTAAAGGGCATAGGAAGATGATTGTACTCAGATTCATTATCATAATAATCATTAGGAGCAACATACTTACGGTTACCTAGCGTTATCTCATTCACGCGGGGATATGCCGTTACCTCTTTCTCTTTATTCCCCTTCTTCTTCTTCTTCTTCGTTCCCTTCTTCTTCTTCTTCTTCTTCTTCTCTTCCTTCTCCTTGTTCCCTTCTTTAGGAGGAAGAGGCTTGAAGGGAGGCTTCTCCACATAACCTGATTTACTTTCAGAAACAATAGAAGAAACTTGGGAGGATTCCTCCTTTTCATTAATTAGTTCAAAACACACAGCGGTCCTATCATATTTTGGCAAGGTGTCATCTTCTAAAATATTTTGTATGTAAGTATTTGTATGGCTATTATCAATGCAATAAGAAAAACACCCATGCAGGACATCATCAATATCAAGATCACTCATATGTAACAAAGAGATTTTTATTGATAGCTCTTCACACCACAAAAATAAAGTAAGTTCATCATGCTGATTAGGAGTAATTTCATCATCACAATACAAATTTGCAGCGCTCATGGGGTTCAAATTATCATTGGAGGAGCATTGGAAATTAAAATGACCCACTCTATGGCAAAGTTCACAAATAAAAGGATAGAGGGCACAAACTTTTTTACCAAGATCATCTAGAGCCCTAAACCACTTTCTAGTTTTTTCATTAATATGATGGATACAATATTCATCTTTGATTTGATTAATTCCACAAGGTCTATGCATTCCACAAAAATTAACATGCTTATAGGAAATAGCATTCTTAGCATGTTTATTGCAATCATTAACAACAATTTCATCCTTCATGCAAGCCTCTTTAAAAGGTTCATGATACTTATCAAAATTCTTCCTAGGCAATTCAAAATGAGAGGCAAAAGCTTTATAAAGATTTGCACCAACTTGAGAGTCAAGACCATAGGTAGCACTCATATTTCGAAATTTACCAGTATTCATAAAAGTTTCAATGCATTCATAATCATAATTTATACCTGACTCTTTACCTTTGTCGTTCTCCCAATCTTCAGCATTCTCCTCAATCCGGTCAAGAAGATCCCACCTAGCTTCAACCTCCTTGCTTGTAAAAGATCCCTCCGAATAGGCATCTAGATAGTCCTTGTGATGTCCTGAAAGCCTCGCATAAAAATTATTAATAATGACATTGCGGGGGAGCTCATGAATGCGACATTTGAGCATTAGTGACTTCAATCTCCCCCATGCTTGGGAAATACTCTCTCCATCACGAGGATAAAAGTTATAAATGTAATTCCTATCAATATGCACTTCATGAGGAGGATAAAATTTAGAATAAAAGAGAGTTACAATTTCCTCCCAACCAAGAGAATGACTATTCTTCAGCAATTTACCAATGCGCCGCTTTACCAGACAGCGAAATAGAGAATAGCTTCTTCCTCACTTCATCCATAGAGATACCTGCACACTTGAATAACCCGCATAATTCATGCAAAAACAGTAAATGATCTCCAGGATGGACAGTTCCATCCCCTTCATAACGGTTATCTATAACACGTTCAATAATTTTCATGGGTATCTCGAAAGCAGTACTTGCAGTAGGTGGATTTAAAATATCACAAGCATCATTAGAGTTATCACATATGGGAGATAAAGCATTATCATAACAAATTTTCTCCCCTAAACATGGGAAGCTAAAAAGATCATAAAAACTAGCTTCCCCAAGCTTAGACTTCTCCATAGCATTAGTAGTGATTGCGTTCATACTAATAACATTGCTACTAGCATGCAAATAAGGCTCCATAGGTTCTTTCATTTTCGCATCACACAATTCATGTCTTAACTTAGGAAATAAATTAAAAAGCTCATAGTTGTTTTCCATTATGCCAAACTAGTGTAAAACAAGAAACAAAAAGATGCAATTGCAGGATCTAAAGGAAATAGCTTCGAGTACTTACAACGGTGCCGGAAAATAGTCTAGTAGCCGAGATCCGGAGTGTGAGTACCTTTTACCTTTCCTCCCCGGCAACGGCGCCAGAAAATAAGCTTGATGTCTACTCACGCTTCTTTTCCTGTAGACAGTGTTGGGCCTCCAAGAGCAGAGGTTTGTAGAACAGCAGCAAGTTTTCCCTTAAGTGGATCACCCAAGGTTTATCGAACTCAGGGAGGAAGAGGTCAAAGATATCCCTCTCGAGCAACCCTGCGATCACAATGCAAGAAGTCTCTTGTGTCCCCAACACACCTAATACACTTGTCAGATGTATAGGTGCACTAGTTTGGTGAAGAGATAGATACAAGTAATATGGATGTATATGAGTGGTAATAGCAATCTGAATAAAATATGGCAGCGAGTAAACATGCAACAAAACAGTAAACAAACGGAGATTCGATGCTTGGAAGCAAGGCCTAGGGATCCTGCTTTCACTAGTGGACACTCTCAACAATGATCACATAATAGAACCACTCTACACTCTCTTGTTGGATGATGAACACCACTAGTTGTGTAGGGCTACAAGAGCACCTCAATGCCGGAGTTAACAAGCTCCACAACATTCGGTATTCATATTTAAATAACCTTAGAGTGCATGATAGATCAACACAATTATACTGAGTACTAACATAGCATGCACACCGTCACCGACAGACTATGAAAGGGGGAATAAATTGCATCAATACCATCATAGTAATAGTTAACTTCATAATCTACAAGAGATCACAATCATAGCATATACCAAGTACTTCATGATGCACACACTGTCAACATTACATCATGGAGGAGGAAATTACTACTTTAATAACATCACTAGAGTAGCACATAGATGATATTCAACTAGATCACAAAGAGAGAGAGATGAACCACATAGCTACAGCGGAGCCCTCAGCCCCGGGGGTGAATTACTCCCTCCTCATCATGGAGACAGTGATGGCGGTGAAGATGGCGGTGGAGACGGCGGTGGAGATGACTCCGGGGGCAATTCCCCATCCCGGCAGGGTGCCGGAACAGAGACTTCTGTCCCCCGAATTGGAGTTTCGCGATGGCGGCGGCTCTGGAAGGTTTTCTCGGGTTTCGTCAATCGGTGTCGAAGATTTAGGTCACGAAGGTTTATATGGGCGAAGAGTCGGAGTCGGAGGCCTGACAAGGCGGTGACACACTAGGGGGCGCGGCCCCCTCTGGCCGCGCCAGGCTGGCGTGTGGGGCCCCCAGGGCTCCCCTCTGGTGGCTCTCGGGTGTTCTGGAAGCTTCGTCCAATTATAAGATGCTGGGCGTTGATTTCATCCAATTTCGAGAATATTTCCTTACTAGGGTTTCTGAAACCAAAAACAGCAGAAAACAGGAACTGGCACTTCAGCATCTCGTCAATAGGTTAGTTCCGGAAAACGCATCAAAACGATATAAAGTGCAAACAAAACATGTAGGTATTGTCATAAAACAAGCATGGAACATCAGAAATTATAGATACGTTGGAGACGTATCAACTATCAACACTAGCATGTAAAGCATTTATAGTGCTACAAGTGTTAATGTCCAAATATGAGACATTGCAATGGGATAGGGATGAAGAATCATCAAGAGAAAGCTCACCATCAACAATGCAATGTTTATCACCACTCACCATACCATTACCTTGTGTCTTACCACATGTTGGTGAAGTGGAAGGAGTGTGATCATCCTCAATGGTCTTGGATCCACCATATGTATCTCGAAGCTTTGTCCAAACCTCATGAGCACTCCGGAAGGGCGCAATGGAGGAAATCACTACATGACTCACAACACTGCAAAGCACTTTAGTAGCTTGTGCATCTAGATAAGAGTTTTTCTTCTCCTCAAAAGTTGGATTTTGTGGATCCTTAGGAGGAGAAAAACCCATATCAAGAATTCACTCCACATGTGGGTGCATCCCCTAAAATAATCAAGCATGTAGAATTTCCAAGCATCATAATTAGTGCCATCAAATGTAAAGGAGGAAATGTGCACTAATCCTCTAGCCGGCGTCATACTCTCTAGGCGGTGAAGCCCAACAAGATAAGAGAGCCCTAGCTCTGATACCAATTGAATGTTCTAGGACGTCGCCTAGAGGGGGGGTGAATAGGCGGTGTGGCAAGTTTTGGTCTTTTTCAATTTTAGCGCAACGGAAGGTAAACGTGATAGCTTTAGCAATAGTGGAGTTCCTACAATGATGCTAGGACAAGTGCAACAAGTAAAGGAATCAACAAGATAGTAAGAGTAAGGTGCGAGATAACCGGAGGGCGCGGAGGCGAGGCGAGGTTTGTTTACCGCAGTTCCTTCCACAATAGGAAGTACGTCTGCGTTGAGGATGTGCTAGTCTCACACAAGAGACTAGACGGCCACACCACGAAGGAAGGCCTCACCTTCTTCCTCGAGAGAGATCCACGAAGGTTCTCTCCCTCTTCCACTAAGGCACCGGTCGAGGCGGTGATTCCTTCACAAGGTTGGGGCGAGCTCCACACACAAGGATGCTCCCAACACCCTATGGAGCTAGTACATCACCAAGCTAGCTTCCATAGCTGCACATCTCCAATGCTCCACAATAGGAACCCTTCCAATGCTCCACAATAGGAACCCTTCCAATGCTCCACAATAGGAACCCTTCCAATGCCCCACCAAAGGAACCCTTCCAATGCCCCACCAAGGAACCCTTCCAATGCTCCACCAAGGAACCCTTCCAATGCTCCACCAAAGGAACTCTTCTCCAATGCTCCACAAAAGGAACCCTACCACCAAGATCCACTAAGGAAGACCACACACTCTACGAGATCGAAACCCCGGAGAGAACTCAAACCGATGCACCTAATGCAATGGCTAAGAACACCACTAGGATGCCCAAGTTCTTCTCTCCCAAATTCCAACAAAGCTAGAAGAAGATATTGGGGGAATAAGGGAGGAAGAACAAAGTGAGGAGAAACACCAAGAAACTCCAAGATCTAGATCTAGCAAGATCCCCTCACTTAGAGAGGGATTCAATTGGTGAAGCACTAGATCTAGATCTCCTCTCCCCTTTCCCCCAAAAATATGCAACAAATAGTGGGGGGATCAAGAGGAGGAAGAAAGAACCCAAGGTCAACAATGGAGGTGAGAGAGTGAAGGGGCAGGGTTGGTTTGGTCGGAGGTGGAAGAGAGGTATAAATAGGGGCTGCAAAATATAGCTGTTGGGGCTGAGAAAACGGTCAGATTCGCTCCATAGCGGTACTACCGCTGTGCAAAGCGGTACTACCGTTTTGCCCAAAAACCGGTAGTACCGCTCTGTGGAGTGGTACTACCGCTTGTGTCTCTGAAAACAGCAAACTTGACCAGCAGATGAGAGAGAGAGAGAGAGAGAGAGAGAGAGAGGCAGCGTGGCAGAGCAGAGTAGTAGCGGAAGCAGCATGCAGCAGCGCGCATGATCGCATGCGGTAGCAGCAGCAGCGTGGGGCCAGGGGATGGCGCGCGTGGGCGGCAGCTGCAGCGTGGGGATCGAGCACTCTGCTCTCCCCCGCGGTCAACGCACGCGGGCGCGGGCAGCGAGCGATGCGGGCGCGTGCGAGCGTGGGCGTGCAATGGCCAGCTGGGCCAGTGGGGGCGGCGCGGCCCAGAGCGAGGTGGGAGCTGGTGGCCTGTGGGCGGCGACCTAGATGGAGGCTGGGCTGGTGGAGGAAGAGCTACATCTTTACAAGGTGAAATCATGCAAATGAGTGAGTGATGATTTTCTCATGGTCATAGAGGTGTAACCTCTCAATACGATATATCGAGAAAATCATCACTCTCGCATATGCAACATGCGATGCAACCGAAATCCGTTTCATGCATAAGAACCAAGAAGAACCAAGAACACGATGCAATGCATGCAAGGTTTGAGCTCTCTCCGATGATACGACCCACTATCCTATCGAGCACAAACCTAGTCCTTGCGCGTTCTTCTCGAGTCGGCAAGCTCCGTCTTCATACTCATCATGATTGTACATGCCACCGTCTTCCTTCAACATACACGCCACCGTCTTCTTCCATCTTGTACGCACACCACCGTCTTCATCCATCTTCAACGCCGTCTTCTCTCTTCATCTTCTACGCCGTATTCTCTATTCATCTTCAACACCGTCCTCGTCTCTCTTCGACACCATCTTCATCATTGTACTCCGTCTTCTCCATCTTTCAACCTTGAGTCCAACACATAGCTATGGACTTGTCCTAAGATCGATTCTCAATGCAACCGTTAGTCCATAGGGATTATCATCAATTACCAAAACCACACATGGGGTAATGGACATGTTCTTACAGTAGGGCAGACAAGGAGTTGCTAGTGTATCATAGGAGAAGTGTGCAAGAGAGGGAAGCTTCTGCTGCCAGGTTCAGGGAAGAAGAAGCAGCAGATGGCTTGAACCAGCTAGGTGTGTTCACATACACTACACAAGTTCTCCCAGTTCCAAAATCCAGACCTAAGCCCATTCCCAAACTGAAAAAGTATAAGCATCAGTTGAGGGAAGGAGGGCCCACAGAGGTGTTTCCCTACTATGTAGAACCAAATCTTGAAGAAAAGGTTAAAGCTGGAGTTATCTTGTGCTGGCTGAGGAAGGTCATGAAAAAAATCAAAGATTTGGTATCCAAGTTTGTTGTAGTTAGTTGTAGTTTCAGCCATCTAGTTTTAGTGTGTCCTAGTTTGTCTGAATAATTATGTAATGTAAGGGTTGATGTAATGCTTCCATGCAATGATGAATAAAAGGGTTTATGTAATGCTTCTATGCAGATGGTACAAAATAATATATGTAATGTAAGGTTAAATGATGCTCATGCTCACATGTTGGCAGTAGCTACTGGTTGGCTTGCTCTATAAGCTTGTATTCTTGGTTATGAAGAAGCATATACTGCCGTTTTAAATTTAAGTAATTA
The DNA here is from genome assembly GCF_019359855.2 of Lolium perenne. Lineage (NCBI taxonomy): Eukaryota > Viridiplantae > Streptophyta > Magnoliopsida > Poales > Poaceae > Lolium > Lolium perenne. The sequence goes on from NC_067250.2 coordinate 310,353,292, forward strand.
TCTACTAAAAATTTAAGTCACTAGCTACTGTCTTTTGTAATGTATATTTATGAGTAATAGCATTTTCATTTGAAGTCACTAGCATTTCCATATGATGCTCAAGCTTCTGCTATTTAACTATCTCTGGAATTTATATGTTGATGTTCTTTATTGCTACTGCTAGCTAGGATTTGTTAGCAATTCTTGGTTCAAGCTAATGATGCTACTTTGGTTAGTGCTACTGTAAGTATAAATGGTTAGTTCTACTGTAAGTATAAGTGTAATGCTCCAGGTTTTGATGCTCCAGGTTTTGATGCTCCAGATTTTGATGTAGTTGTAGCTCCAGGGTTTGATGCTTCAGTTTTTTGATGCTCCAGGTTGTGATGTAGTTGTAGCTCCAGGTTTTGATGTAGTAGTATTTGGATACAATTTTGTATGATGATGAACATGGTTAGAATCTGTGAATATGGTGATGAATGTGGGCTCCAGGTTTTGCAGGGATTTCATTGAGTTGCCCATTTCCCCCGAAGCGTTGATTCACTTCCGTTTCGGTTGAGAAATGGGCACTCCTACGTAGCAAAATAAGCAAAGGTCATGCCGAAATTTTGAATTTTTTGGTTGAATTTTGTACTAACTTTTTGCCTCTTTTTAATGAAGTGCAAATAAACATGTCGGGCAGCACTTCTAGGCCCAGGAGCCAGAACAAAGAAGAGAGAGAGGCCAACAAGGACTTCTGGGAGGGCTACGAGTGGCCCCGGAAGGCCGCCGCCGAGTCGACCGGCGATGAGGAAGAGGGCCGGGACGCCGCCTCCGAGGGAGAGGGCCGGGGGCCGCCGACGACACCGACGAGGGCCGGGACGCCGTGTCAACACCCAGATTTTTAAGTCCAGATGCCTATTATATCGTACATCGCAATCCCAGGAAGAGTGTTTTTGCGAGACATAATAGTAAGTAGCATAGAGTCATCATTTATTACAACACATACTTGTCTTACAATCATAGATCACATGATCCAATATTACACAAATATATTGTTCAACAACACAAATAGTAGCGGAAGCGAAGTAGTAGTGGACTATCTATTCCACAGGCAACTCTTGATGTTAGAAGACGATCCTAGTTATCGTACACGTCATGTTGTCCGTCATCCTGATACTGTTGCTCCTCTTCAAAGTCTGGCATTTGAATAGCCAGGGACACAGCCATGAGTACTTTAAAGTACTCGCAAACTAATACTAATGTAATTACTTATTACTTGTAGTAAGGGATGCTAAGCTCTAGGTTTATTTGCATAAAGCCAAGTTTTAGTTCAATAAACATTTAGTAAAGACTCATCATTTGCTAGACTAACTCAAGTGGGAACATTAGTGTCATTCCCACAAATCATTTGTGATTCAAGTCAAATCACCTTTCAATTTATCATTCCTTTTTAAGACAAAGATTCTGACAACGGTAATAGTAATGGCCTTTCCAATCGTCTGTAACCGTGGACACGGCTATTCGAATAGGTTTAACACTCTGCAAAGGTTGTACTCTTGTGCCACAACTTTTGATTACATCCGTCGAGGATAACCCCGAATCATCGTAACTCGGTACGCGGATCATCAACCTTAACCTTTCATTTAGACACCCTAGTATCGGCACCTCTCCCCATGAGCTTGGCCTCCCGGTGAAAACCAACTGTCAACCCGGGAACTGCACAGGGCTTGGGTCGTACAGTCACCTCATATTCACATCATTTCATTTTCAACGGAGGCAGCCTCGGCGTAACCTCTATGATGCTTGTTTAGAGGGAACCCATACTAAGATACACAAATTTCTAGTTAAGCCCTACCCATAATCAAGTATTGTGGGGGTACTTGTATAATTGGAAGGCTATCGCATTCAAACCCAATCATCAGTTTTCATTTAAATCCACCAAGTCAACCATGTCACATTCACCTTCACATCTTTCAAAGTCATTTAAAAAATCTCACATGTTCCCATCTAGAGTAGTCAAATTTTATTTGATTAGCACTAGCAAATATTTCATGAGGGGTGCTATCTAGCTTTGATTGGTTCTAAGCTAACTTTGAATCTTGTTCTACTCTAGACCAAGTGAATCATGAATCAAAAGTAAACTTTGAAATACAATAAGCAAAATAATTGCAAGGTAAAAAAACATGGGATAGGTAAGACATAAAATAAAGTGTGATGGTGCCTTGCTCTTGTAGAGCTTTGCATCATGGTGGTGGGCAATAGTATTAGCTTGCCTTGAGCAGGGTAGTTGTCAAAGTTTTCCTCCTCCTCTTGAGAATAGGATCCCTCCTCTTGGTACTCCTCGTTACTAGTGTCTATATACGAATACGAGGTATATAAACACCAAACCAATCTTACATGCTTGACTAAAACACACAAAAGGGTTCACACAAATTATTCTAGCAACACAACAATCATGGAATGGTGAATTACTTGGTTGGTTCTTATTTAAGAGAAAAATAATTTCCGCTCATTATACTTATTAATTTGGTTTGCTATTTAAATCTTTAGAGAAAATAATTTCCTCTCATTAATCCTATTAAGACTTAATCTCCTCAAATAATAATCAGGTATGAAATATAAGTTGACCAAGGTCAACATTTCATATCTATTATATGGGAGTATAATTTAAATGAGGTGCTACACCTCATACAATTTAAGAATAACATGTAAATGATTTAAAATCTCTAAGTAATAGCAATCAGAGGTTCGTTAGCCTAAGGTCATTACCTATTATTGTATTACTTAGGATCAAGGTTTAAATGAGAGAGTAGCTCTCATACTATTTATAGAATTTGAATTTCAAGATTTAAATGCACTAGAAATGGCTCCATAGCCATTATTTTGATCTAGTCCATGATCATACATACAACTTAGCTATCTTTCTGCATAATCGATTAGAGGACATCAATTGTGATTTATGAGAGTTGGAATCAACTCAAAATCAATTATGATTGAATTTTAAATAAAGTTTCAATTTGTAAAAGTCCCTGCCTTGTCATTTTTAGCATTTTAATTCTACTACGAATTTTAGTTAGATAATTTCATTGGCTTTCCAGAGATATAAAGTTTGCTAAATTTGGAGTTGTAGATTTAAAACTATTCAATTTTTACTAAAGCATCTGCAGGCTATTTGAAATATTCACAAAACTAGATTTGAACTACTTGGGCTTGGCGGGAAAAGAAAATGGGCCGTAACGATTTTAAACAGCAGAGCACGGCCCAGCAAGCATCTGGTGTGAGTGGGCCGCCTGACGAGGTGGGGGCCACCCGTTAGTGGCTCTTAACAGAGCGAATCGGTACGAGCAATAGGATCCGTCGGATTAGAACGAGATCGGGCGGTCGAGGATCGTCGTTGTCTCTGACGAGATCCCGACGGACTGGCGGCGAGCCTAGGGGGTTGGAGAGCCTACCGGCGTTCCCGCGGTCGTTGGAGAGGTGCGCGGCGACGTTGGCGTGGATGAGGAAGCTCCTGGTACCGTCGGCGAGGCGTGGGGAAGCTTCAATCAACGGCGCGGATCTCCGGGTACTGGCGGGCTCTGGCTTCAAATTGGTGCTGCTCCGGCGAGGTGGTGGCTAATTAGCTGGTCGAGGAGAAGCAAGGATGGGAGGAGAAGCGATGAGTGTGAAGAAATGGGGCGCGGGATGGCTCTATTTATAGAGGGGAAGGTGACCGGCGGGTGCAGTGAGAAGGCGTCCATGGCGCGGTGTCTCCGGCGTGCGAAAGGGCAAGGCGAGGACGACTATGTATAGGCAGCATCCTGGCGATGCTCAAGGAGTAGCTGGCGCGGACAAAGCGTGAAAGGATTGCTCGAGCGCATGCAGTGTCTGCCACGGTGCGCGCGGCCGAAAATTGATGAGGACGACGGCGATGGTGCATGCGAGGGCTATGGAGGATGTCTAGCTGCTAGAGGGTGGCGAGGAGATGTGTGATGCAGCGGTAGCCTTTGCAGAAGAGGACGAGGGCGATTGAGCGCGCGGCGCTCTGGCGCGTCTAGTACGCGGTGAGCGCGCGTACTGGCGTGCACTGGCAAGGTTTTGGGCGCGTCTCGCCTGGAAAATGCCGTGCGCGCGCGAGCCAGGACCGTGCATGGTCATCATCCCTGTGCTGTGTAGATGCTCCAGGACAAGGTCTTGCTGAGAGAGGGAGGCCAGAGAGAGAGTGGCTAAAGGTGGCCGGCATGGTACGGCACGGAGAGAAAGGAGCTCTCTCCTCACTTTAATCGGCACCAGCAAGGACAAGGCTTGATGCAGGGGATGCAGAGGAACCTCATCATCACAAATTAAAGTTGGTTTAGCCTAAAATCTGCTGGGTAATTGAGTGTAACACAATTCTGGAAACATGCCTGCAAGGTGTTCGGTAGAATGGCCGCATGAACATTTTCTTCGAATTTTGGAATTCTTTTTGGGGAATCTCAATCATATAATTAAAGAGACATAATGGTGGTGTTGGTGTTCAATTTGGTGTAAGTTTGCAAGTTTTCAAAATGAGGATCATCTTCTCTTTGTTTCAATGTCACAACTTGTCAACTCTGTTCTGGTCAACCTGGTCAAAGTCAGCACTGGTGGTCAACAGAAAGTTGTTCACCTTGACAAGGTCTTGGATGAGGTGGCAAGTGTTGACCAAGTTTGGTTTAAGAAAACTTCAAACCAGGGGTGCAAAGTGGTGAAGATAATATAAAGTGGTCATATGACCATTATCATATGTTAGTTGGTTTTGCAAATTTCTTTGATTTGATTCTGGTTTCTTTGATGCATTTGAGTTTGTAATTGATATCAAAGTGTTTTACAACCAAGGGAGCAAGCAATGGTGGCCTTGATTGGAGTTTTGCATAATTGGCCGAAGTTGTATGTGAGTGAGAATTGAATTATTTTCCATTTCTTTTATTCTTCTCAAATTAGGGTTGGGTGATCTTAGTTTAGGGTTTAGGCACTCTTGATCAACAATAACACTCATCATGGAAAATGCACAAGAGAAAAGCACATTATGCATGGAACTATATGTAACACTATATGCATAGAAAAAGTTTTTGTTTGTTGTGAATTTTGAGTAATTGAAATTCTCTCTCTTTATTTTATTTGGTTGAAACTTGGGATGTTACAAACCCTTCCCCCTTACAAAAGATCTCGTCCCGAGATCTTAAAGAAAATTAGGTACTAAAGAGATCTGGGTCTTCTCGCTCCCAAGTGGCTTCTTCTTCGGTATGGTTACTCCATTGGATCTTCAGGAATTTGATACTCCGGGTGTGGGTCATTCTGAAGGCTTCTTCCAAGATGCGAATAGGCACTTCGCGGTATGTCAAATCTGAGTTGATATCCACTGCTCGATGATCGATGTTCTTGAAAACCTCGGTCTTCTCTGGTACTTCCAAGCACTTCCGGAGTAACGAGATATGAAACATATTGTGCACCGCTGACATTTCTTCCGGTAATTCCAGTTGATACGACACTTCTCCTCGGCGACTCAGGACTTTGAAGGGTCCGACATATCTGGGTGCAAGCTTTCCTCTTAGCTGGAATCTCTGCATTCCTTTAAGGGGGACACTTTGAGATACATGAAATCTCCGATCTCGAAGCTCATCTCTCGGCGTCTCTTGTCAGCGTAGCTCTTCTATCTTGATTGGGCTGTCTTGAGGTATTCGCGGATCTTGTGAACCTTCTCTTCTGCTTCTCGGAGAATATCTGGTCCAAAGACTTGACTCTCTCCGACTTCCGACCAATTCAGAGGGGTACGGCACTTCCTTCCGTACAGTGCTTCAAAGGGGGCCATCTGCAAGCTGGCTTGATAACTGTTGTTGTACGAGAATTCTGCGTACGGCAAGCAGTCTTCCCACTTGGATCCATACTCTAGCACACATGCTCTCAACATATCTTCCAGTATCTGGTTGACTCGTTCAGTCTGTCCATCCGTCTGCGGGTGATAGGCTGTGCTGAAATTCAGCCGAGTTCCGAGTCCTTCATGTACTTTCTGCCAGAATCTGGAGGTGAATTGGGATCCTCTATCGGATACTATCGACTTCGAGGTTCCATGCAAGCTGACTATCCTTGAGATATATAACTCTGCGAGTCTTGGTCCCTGATAGGTGGTCTTGAAGGGGATGAAGTGGGCGACTTTGGTCAACCTGTTGACCACTACCCAAATAGAATCATTCCCCTTACTAGATTTGGCCATTCCGGTGATGAAGTCCATTCCTACGGAATCCCACTTCCATTCGGGAATCTGCAGGGGTTGCAACAATCCTGCGGGGCGTTGATGTTCTTCCTTGACTCTTTGACAGATGTCACATTTGGCGATGTAGCTTCCAATTTCTCTCTTCATTCCATGCCACCAAAATTGTTCTTTCAAATCTTGGTACATCTTGGTTCCTCCGGGATGAATGGAGTAAAGGGTGTCATGGGCTTCTTTCAGAACAACTTGCTTCAACTCTGAATCTGACAGCACACAAAGGCGTCCTTTGTACCATAGCACTCCTTCTTCATCTTCGGTGAATCCTGGTGCCTTTCCCGCAGCTATTTGGCTCTTGATCCCATCAATGCTAGCATTTCCCTTCTGACCTTACTTGATTTGACTAATCAGGGTGGGTTGGAGTTCAATGCTGGCGAGGAATCCTTCGCTAACCAGTTCAAGTCTAAATTGTTCAAACTCTTGAAACAGGCTGGGTTGCTCGATTGCGATCATGGAGTTTAACTGACACGGCAGTCTACTCAGAGCATCCGCTACCACATTGGCCTTGCCGGGGTGATAGTGAATTTCCATATCGTAATCCTTGATTAGTTCTATCCATCTGCGCTGTCTCATATTCAGCTCCTTCTGGGTGAAGATATACTTCAATCTCTTGTGATCCGAGTAGATCTCACATCGATTACCCATGAGGTAATGACGCCATACTTTCAGGGCTAAAACCACGGCTGCTAGCTCTAAGTCATGGGTTGGATAGTTCTGCTCATGTTGCTTCAGTTGCCTTGACAGGTAAGATATCACTTTGCCTTCTTGCATCAGCACACATCCAAGGCCAATCTTGGAGGCGTCACAGTACACATCAAATGGCTTGGTGATGTCCGGCATAACTAGTATTGGGGCTGATGTCAATCTTCTCTTGAGCTGTTGGAAACTCTCTTCACACTTGTCAGTCCAGTCAAACTTCTTGTCCTTCTTCAACAACTGAGTCATTGGTCTTGCTATAATCGAGAATCTTCAACGAACCGGCGGTAATATCCCGCCAATCCGAGAAATGCACGGACTTCCGTTTGAGTGGTTGGGGCTTTCCATTCTTCAACAGTCTTGATTTTTGAGGGGTCAACGGCAATTCCTCCTGCAGACAAGATATGTCCCAGGAATCCTACTTCCTTCAACCAGAACTCACACTTGCTGAACTTGGCGTACAACTGATGCTCCCGGAGGGTATCTAGGACAACTTCCAAATGTTGCTCATGTTCTTCTTTGGATTTGGAGTAGATAAGGATGTAGTCGATGAAGACAATGACAAACTTATCCAAGAAGTTCATAAAGATCTTATTCATGAGATTCATGAATTAAGCGGGGGCATTGGTCAATCCAAATGACATGACATTGTACTCATACAATCCATATCGGGTGGTAAAGGAAGTTTTGGGGATATCGGTGGCACGAATCTTCAGTTGGTGGTATCCAGTCCTCAGATCAATCTTCGAGAACCCGGTGGCACCGGTCAGTTGGTCAAACAGATCTTCTATCTTTGGCAAAGGATACTTCTTCTTGATGGTGACATCTTAAGCTTACGGTAATCCGTACATAAATGAGTGGCACCATCCTTCTCGTCCACAAACAAAACTGGGATCTCCAAGGCGACACACTTGGTCGAATCAGACCTTTGAATAGCATATCATCCAGTTGCTTTTTCAGTTCGACTAACTCTGTCGGGTTCATGCTATAGGCTCTCTGGGCTATAGGTCCTGTTCCAGGGATTAACTCAATGATAAAGTCGATATCCCGATCTGGGGGCATACCGGGTAGATCATCAGTAAACACATCGGGGTATCGACAAACGACCCTGATCTGATCCAAAGTGGGTTTGGCTAAACTCTGGTTGCAGGTAAACTTCCTGGGCAGTCTTTCAGATATGTGCTCTACTAATATTCCGGTGCTACTAGTCATGGTGATGGCCTTCTTGGCGCAATCAATCAGTCCATGATGTTTCGACATCCAGTCCATACCCATTACTACTTCCAAACCTTTTGCTCCCAGAACAATCAAATTTGCATAAAATTCTATTTCATGAATTCTGATAGGCACATCTTTGCAAATTTTTCTAGATTTAGTTGTTGACCAAGGTATTTGAACTATCATGACATGCTTCAAACTGATGGGTTGAATCTTACTAGTGCATGCAAAATCTTCAGTAACAAACGAATGCGATGCTCCAGAATCAAACAGCACTCTTGCAGGTATTGAGTTAACAGAGAACATACCTAGCACAACATCTGGGGCTTCCTGTGCTTCTTCCACACTCATGTGAAAGAGGCGGCCGCTGCGGTTGTTCGGGTTGTTGGGGGTGAACTTCTTGCCGTTGGCAACACGGCGTTGCTGCTGAGCAGGGCCAGAGGTGTTGGCTGCAGTCGTGGCGAGTCTCTTGGGGCACTCGTTGGAGTAGTGCACGACCACTCCGCACTCGTAACAAGTGATGGTGGACTTGTCCTTGGGGGTGATGGGAACAGCGTTGCTCCCAGTCCTTGGAGCGGTGTTGGAGTTGTTGTTGTGGTGGTTGGGGGCTCGGGGTGGAGCGCGGTTGAAGTTATTGTTGTTGTTGTTGTTGTTGTGGACTCCTGGCCTGGGGTTTCCTCCACTCCGGTTCTGATAACCCGGGCGTGAATTCTGCATCTGGGGCTTGTTGTTTCTTGGGGCAAACCCTCCACTTGAGCTGGGGCGATACTTGTGGGTGTTGCTAGGCCCACTCTGATTCATCATGCGGCGCTTGCAGTTCTCATTGGCTTGGTTGAGTTTCCCCTCCATCTGGATGGCGGAGTCAACAAGGGCTTCCAGGTCAGCAAAAGGGATGTTGACCAAAACCGTCTGCATCTCATCATGCAGTCCATTCAGGAACCTCTCCTTCCTCTTCTCGGTGGTGTCCGTCTCATCCGGGGCGTACCTTGACAGAGTGAGGAATCTGTCGCGGTATTCTACCACGGTCAGTCGGCCTTGCTTGAGTTCCCTGAACTCATCCCTCATCTTCTTGATCAAACCCGGGGGCACATGATACTTGCTAAACTTGAGCTTTGAAATCTGCCCAAGTCATCATTTGCCCCGCATTCAATGCGCGGGCACTTGTCCACCAGGCACGTGTAGGTCCTGCCAGATAGTGGGTGGCAAACAGCACCTTCTCGTTGTCCTCCACTCCGGCAACCTCAAGATTGTTCTCCATGGTTTGGAGCCAATCATCAGCATCAAGGGGTTCCTCCGTCTTGCTAAACACCGGTGGGTTGGTGTTCTGGAAGTTCTTCAACTTCGACCCAGGATGGTCGTAGTTTCCATGGCCTTGATTGCCCTGAGCAATCTGTTGAAGTGCAGCGATATTGGCCTGCCGTTCAGCTCTTTCAGCCTCTCTATCAGCCATCATCTGTTGCAACATCTGCATCAGCGCCTCCTGAGTCATGTTGCGAGTTGGGGGTGCCATCTGGACATGGATATAGATCATGAGACGAGAGGGAAATTTCTATGGCTTATTTTGGATAAAATTTCACAATGTTTAAACTTGAGTTCTTGATATGATGAACTTAAACACACAAACATAGTCATTAAGGTAGCAATTATTACAAACTAACAAACCGGAGGGTTTGAAGAACCCTTTCAACAATCTACGATACATGGGACCGATACAAAGGGACCGATACAAATCACGGGACGCAAGTGCTCAGAAGGGACTAGTCTCCATCGACGTTGATCGGGAAAGCGTTATCCATCCCGGCCGCCAGGTGCTCGTGGCCATCCTCATAAGGGTGGAAGACTAGGTCGTCGTCTTCCTCCTCCTCGTAGTCGTCGTCATTGCTCACGTAGGAGTAGCCATCCCCCTGGATGTCTTCCCCCTCACCTTCTCCCTCCAAGTCCCTGAGCTGCTCAGCTTAGGTCTCGATGGTCGCCTTCAGTGAGGCGATCTTGGCCTTGAGGCGGTTGATGGTGTAGTCCTTCTTCAGGTTGAGGCGGTGGAGAGTCCGGCGCTCCTTGGCGATGACCTTGATGGTCTCCACCTGTTGAGCCAGCTGGAGGTAGGTGTGGTTGGCGTACTCGCGGGAGTTGTCCAAGTCAATGCGGGTCTCACTCAACATGAAGTCGAGGTGATCCACATGGTGCCTCAGCTGGGGGTGCGACGGCAGGTTCATGGGCACCCCAAGAGAGTTGTGCCTTGCATAGTGAGCAAAGCGCTCCCCCTCGAGGTCCATGGCGTTCTGCCCGCACAGACGTGCGAGCCCCTCCTGTAGTCCACGGGCGAGCCCGTCTGCCCAGTTGTTCTCCCTGAAGGAGAATTGGATCAGTCATGGGAAGCGTGAGCCTTCCGCGGAGGTCGACCATGATGACCCATTGGAGCTGACCTCCGGGCTGGTCATTGACTTGACCCCCGAAGATCTCTGGGGGTGGGCGTCCAAGAAACTCCGACAGGGCGAAGAGATCCCTCTCGAAGATCATGTTGCCACCATTCCCGAGCTGGTAGAACTCCGTCTGAACGAAAGGCTCCGCCGGGATAATAGGCTCCATCTGTAGAGGGATTATATGAGTAAGTTAGAGAAGTGCAAGTGTTCAAACTTTTAATTAACTTATAAGAAAGATCATGAATTTATGGTTTGGCAAAAGATCTTCAAAGGTAAGAGTATGAATATGTTTTCATAACTAATCAATTCATTGAATTGGAAGCAAAGTTTTTCGAACGTCCATTGTAACTAGCATCTCCTAAGGTCAAACAATGGCTCTGATACCAACTTGTCAACACCCGGATTTTTAAGTCCAGATGCCTATCATATCGTACATCGCAATCCCAGGAAGAGTGTTTTTGCGAGACATAATAGTAAGTAGCATAGAGTCATCATTTATTACAACACATACTTGTCTTACAACCATAGATCACATGATCCAATATTACACAAATATATTGTTCAACACTGTTAAGGAAATCGGTAATCGTTAACTGCTCGGTCGGCTTGGGAGCAGCGATTAATCGGAATTTGGAATATTAACTGATTTAATCAGCCCGCTATTAATCGGTGCAACATACACAAATTAGCACTTAAAAATAGTTTATATAAGAAAATAATAGTATATGAGCCTCTATATGTCTGGCCCTACTTGTCTAGTGCCTAAAATCTCAGAAAACATGTACTCTTCTCCTCAGTGACCTAATCAAGGTCACGAGCGCATCGGGATCCACTAGCCGAAGTTCGCCGTCCTTCATTCCACTTCTTCTCCTCTCACCTCTGAAGTTTATCTTCTCCCACCATCTACCTAGGGTACGACCCCTCTTACACCTCAACCACCTAACCTATTGAAGGCATCCTCGAGCTCCTGCACGAGCTCTTGTATCTAAGGTCTGGGCAACTGCGAGCAACTGGTCTAGGAGGGCAAGTAACTAGTTGGCGACAGTGGAAATCGAGCTGCTGGAGGCTGCAATGAAGCAGGAGCTTCGCAAAACCTACTTTATTGGGGAGGGGTAGCGCATGTACTAGCAATATGCATTGAAAATTTTGTAACTTTTTTGACCAAGTGTAGTAGTTAATCGGGAACATACCTAGTAATCGGACTTTCAGTATGATTAATCGGTCTAAAGGATTAACACAAGCGATTAATGATAATCGACACGGTCAGACCCCTAGTAGCGATTAATCGGCCTAGTAATCGCTGAATCGGCTTAGTTTTTGAACAGTGTTGTTCAACAACACAAATAGTAGCGGAAGCGAAGTAGTAGTGGACTATCTATTCCACAGGCAACGCTTGACGTTAGAAGACGATCCTAGTTATCGTAGACGTCCTGTTGTCCGTCATCCTGATACTGTTGCTCCTCTTCAAAGTCTGGCATTTGAATAGCCAGGGACACAGCCATGAGTACTTTAAAGTACTCAGAAACTAATACTAATGTAATTACTTATTACTTGTAGTAAGGGGTGCTAAGCTCTAGGTTTATTTGCATAAAACCAAGTTTTAGTTCAATAAACATTTAGTAAAGACTCATCATTTGCTAGACTAACTCAAGTGGGAACATTAGTGTCATTCCCACAAATCATTTGTGATTCAAGTCAAATCACCTTTCAATTTATCATTCCTTTTTAAGACAAAGATTCTGACAACGGTAATAGTAATGGCCTTTCCAATCGTCCGTAACCGTGGACACGGCTATTCGAATAGGTTTAACACTCTGCAGAGGTTGTACTCTTGTGCCACAACTTTTGATTACATCCGTCGAGGATAACCCCGAATCATCGTAACTCGGTACGCGGATCATCAACCTTAACCTTTCATTTATACACCCTAGTATCGGCACCTCTCCCCATGAGCTTGGCCTCCCGGTGAAAACCAACTGTCAACCCGGGAACTGCACAGGGCTTGGGTCGTACAGTCACCTCATATTCACATCATTTCATTTTCAACGGAGGCAGCCTCGGCGTAACCTCTATGATGCTTGTTTAGAGGGAACCCATACTAAGATACACAAATTTATAGTTAAGCCCTACCCATAATCAGGTATTGTGGGGGTACTTGTATAATTGGAAGGGTATCGCATTCAAACCCAATCATCAGTTTTCATTTAAATCCACCAAGTCAACCATGTCACATTCACCTTCACATCTTTCAAAGTCATTTCAAAAATCACATGTTCCCATCTAGAGTAGTCAAATTTTATTTGATTAGCACTAGCAACTATTTCATGAGGGGTGCTATCTAGCTTTGATTGGTTCTAAGCTAACTTTGAATCTTGTTCTACTCTAGACCAAGTGAATCATGAATCAAAAGTAAACTTTGAAATACAATAAGCAAAATAATTGCAAGGTAAAAAAAACATGGGATAGGTAAGACATAAAATAAAGCGTGATGGTGCCTTGCTCTTGTAGAGCTTTGCATCATGGTGGTGGGCAAGAGTATTAGCTTGCCTGGAAAAGGGTAGTTGTCAAAGTTTTCCTCCTCCTCATGAGAGTAGGCTCCCTCCTCTTGGTACTCCTCGTTACTAGTGTCTATATACGAATACGAGGTATATAAACACCAAACCAATCTTACATGCTTGACTAAAACACACAAAAGGGTTCACACAACTTATTCTAGCAACACAACAATCATGGCATGGTGAATTACTTGGTTGGTTCTTATTTAAGAGAAAAATAATTTCCTCTCATTATACTTATTAATTTGGTTTGCTATTTAAATCTTTAGAGAAAATAATTTCCTCTCATTAATCCTATTAAGACTTAATCTCCTCAAATAATAATCAGGTATGAAATATAAGTTGACCAAGGTCAACATTTCATATCTATTATATGGGAGTATAATTTAAATGAGGTGCTACACCTCATACAATTTAAGAATAACATGTAAATGATTTAAAATCTCTAAGTAATAGCAATCAGAGGTTCATTAGCCTAAGGTCATTACCTCTTATTGTATTACTTAGGATCAAGGTTTGAATGAGAGAGTTGCTCTCATACTATTTATAGAATTTTAATTTCAAGATTTAAATGCACTAGAAATGGCTCCATAGCCATTATTTTGATCTAGTCCATGATCATACAAACAAATTATCTATCTTTCTGCATAATCAATTAGAGGACATCAATTGTGATTTATGAGAGTTGGAATCAACTCAAAATCAATTATGATTGAATTTTAAATAAAGTTTCAATTTGTAAAAGTCCCTGCCTTGTCATTTTTAGCATTTTAATTCTACTACGTATTTGGAGGTGGGACCAGTGTCATTAGTTAGATAATTTCATTGGCTTTCCAGAGATATAAAGTTTGCTAAATTTGGAGTTGTATATTTAAAACTATTAAATTTTTACTAAAGCATCTGCAGGCTATTTGAAATATTCACAAAACTAGATTTGAACTACTTGGGCTTGGCGGGAAAAGAAAACGGGCCGTAACGATTTTAAACAGCACAGTACGGCCCAGCAAGCATCTGGTGCGAGTGGGCCGCCTGAGTAGGTGGGGGCCACCCGTTAGTGGCTCTTAACAGAGCGAATCGGTACGAGCGATAGGATCCGTCGGATTAGAACGAGATCGGGCGGTCGAGGATCGTCGTCATCTCCGACGAGATCCCGACGGACTGTCGGTGAGCCTAGGGGGTCGGAGAGCTTACCGGCGTTCCCGCGGTCGTCGGAGAGGTGCGCGGCGATGTTGGCGTGGATGAGGAAGCTCCTGGTACCGTCGGCGAGGCGTGGGGAAGCTTCAATCAACAGCGCGGATCTCCGGGTACTGGCGGGCTCCGGCTTCAAATTGGTGCTGCTCCGGCGAGGTGGTGGCTAATTAGCTGGTCGAGGAGAAACAAGGATGGGAGGAGAAGCGATGAGTGTGAAGAAATGGGGCGCAGGATGGCTCTATTTATAGAGGGGAAGGTGACCGGCGGGTGCTGTGAGAAGGCGTCCATGGCGCGGCGTCTCTGGCGTGCAAAAGGGCAAGGCGAGGACGGCTATGTGTAGGCAACATCCTGGCGATGCTCAAGGAGTAGCTGGTGCAGCCAAAGCGTGAAAGGATTGCTCGAGCGCATGCAGTGTCTGCCACGGTGCGCGTGGCCGAAAGTTGATGAGGACGACGGCGATGGTGCATGCGAGGGCTATGGAGGATGTCTAGCTACTAGAGGGTGGCGAGGAGATGTGTGATGCAGCGGTAGCCTTTGCAGAAGAGGACGAGGGCGATCGAGCGCGCGGCGCTCTGGCGCGTCCAGTACGTGGTGAGCGCGCGTACTGGCGTGCACTGGCAAGGTTTTGGGCGCGTCTCGCCTGGCCAATGCCGTGCGCGCGCGAGCCAGGGCCGTGCATGGTCATCATCCATGTGCTGTGTAGATGCTCCAGGACAAGGTCTTGCTGAGAGAGGGAGGCCAGAGAGAGTGGCCAAAGGTGGCCGGCATGGTAAGGCATGGGGAGAAAGGAGCTCTCTCCTCACTTTAATCGGCCCCAACAAGGACAAGGCTTGATGCAGGGGATGCAGAGGAACCTCATCATCACAAATTAAAGTTGGTTTAGCCTAAAATCTGCTGGGTAATTGAGTGTAACACAATTCTAGAAACATGCCTGCAAGGTGTTCGGTAGAATGGCCACATGAACATTTTCTTCGAATTTTGGAATTCTTTTTGGGGAATCTCAATCATATAATTAAAGAGACAGAATGGTTGTGTTGGTGTTCAATTTGGTGTAAGTTTGCAAGTTTTCAAAATGTGGATCATCTTCTCTTTGTTTCAATGTCACAACTTGTCAACTCTGTTCTGGTCAACCTGGTCAAAGTCAGCACTGGTGGTCAACAGAAAGTTGTTCACCTTGACAAGGTCTTGGATGAGGTGGCAAGTGTTGACCAAGTTTGGTTTAAGAAAAGTTCAAACCAGGGGTGCAAAGTGGTGAAGATAATATAAAGTGGTCATATGACCATTATCATATGTTAGTTGGTTTTGCAAATTTCTTTGATTTGATTCTAGTTTCTTTGATGCATTTGAGTTTGTAATTGATATCAAAGTGTTTTACAACCAAGGGACCAAGCAATGGTGGCCTTGATTGTAGTTTTGCATAATTGGCCAAAGTTGTATGTGAGTGGGAATTGAATTATTTTCCATTTCTTTTATTCTTCTCAAATTAGGGTTGGGTGATCTTAGTTTAAGGTTTAAGCACTCTTGATCAACAATAAGACTCATCATGGAAAATTCACAAGAGAAAAGCACATTATGCATGGAACTATATCTAACACTATATGCATAGAAAAAGTTTTTGTTTGTTGTGAATTTTGAGTTATTGAAATTCTCTCTCTTTATTTTATTTGGTTGAAACTTGGGATGTTACACGCCGCCTCCAAGGGAGAGGGCCGGGGGGCCGCCGCCGACACCGGCGACGATGACGATACCTGGGACGACGCCGCCGAGACCGGTGAAGAGACCGGTGAAGATAACGCGGCCAACCGCACGGAAGGTGATAGCGGCGGCAACCCTCGGGAGGGTAAGAAGAAGAGGATGGCGAGGAGGCCAAGGAGGGATCGGAGGCCGCAAGTGCTCGCCAACGTCACCGATGCTTTCACGGTAGTCTCCGAAAGTGGCCTACCGATGGAGCCTTCGTGGTTGCCAAAGGGTACGGCATGCAACTAGGGTGCATCGTCCGTGAAACCGTGCCGATCCTAACTCAGGACCTTAGAAGCAAGGAGAATGTGGCTATCGCCCAATCCCTCCTCCAGAAGCTTCACCAACGATACACGTTCCCGGAGCCGTTCAATAAGAAGGTGGACTCTTTAGCTCTCACGAAGATGAGCACCGCCTTGAGCAGCTGGAAGAACCGGCTGAAGAACAAGATCGAGGCCGGTGAAAGCTGGGAGAGGATAAGTAGCAAAGACCCGTCGCTCTCCTTAGAAGACTTTAATGCATTCAAGTCTTACTTAGAGACTGACACTGTTAAAAAATGGACCGCCTGGGGGAAGAAAATGCGGGATTTGAACTTAGGGACCCACCATTGCAGAAGCAGCGGTTACCGAGGAAAACAGCCCACTTGGGACAAGGAGGATGCCGAGATGGTACGTCTGGGGAAAGAAAACCCCTGGCACAAAATCGTGGATGTACAGGCTAGGAACTTTGTCCGGTCCCGCTACTACTTAGACTGGAAGATGGGGGAATTTATTACGGATCACAAAGACGTGAAGAATTTCGAGAAGTACCTGGTAAGGATAGTCTATATTATTTCGCTCATCTCATTAGGCAATGAAGCCAAATGGGCTAACCTTAAGTTCCTTTGTCTGAAGGATGATGAGTTGAAGGCTAGTTGTACGGCTGGCCCGTCGTCCCAGGGTTCGACGGAACCGTGGGACACGCCTTTCAACAGGGCGACGAACAAATACAAGGAGAGGGAACTGGACAAGCCACCGACGTCGGGTGGCCGTGTGTCCAGCTTTGGCACAAGTATGAAGCTATCCGAGTACTACAGATCGGATGCCAAGACGAGAAAGCTGGAGAGGAGGTCGTCGGCTAAGGATAAATCCGAGGTTCAGGAGCTGAAGAAGAAGGTGGAGTGACTAGAGAAGCTGGTGGCCGAAAAGCCTGTGGAGAACACGGAGATGATGAACAAGTTATTGGACAAGAAGATCCGTCAGATCATCCCCCCTGGGTTGATGGAGGGGTTAGCTGCTTGGAATGCGGGAGGTCAAGTGGGGCCGATACATGTGCCCAGCATCAGCGGCAGCAACTCAAGCTTCCACGTGTCGCCGACGCTGCCGCTCCACCCGACGCCGGTGTCGGGGCTCCACCTGACGCCGCCGCTCCACCCGACGCCGCAGCTTCAACCGCCGCCGCCGCTCCACCCGACGCCGCAGCTTCAACCGCCGCCCTTGTATCGACAGTAGCCGAGATCGACGCCATCCAGAAGGTAAACTCATTAGTTACTCCTTCGCGTCATCTTCTTTAACTATATATGCCTTTCGTGATTGCCATCTCACGATGCCCAACATGGCGCCCCTGACTCAGGATGAATAGTGCATACTTCTGCAAACGGTGGAGCCCGGCGGCAAGTTGGTGGAAGTTGCTAGCGGCATCGTCATGGCTTCCTGTGTTATGCACGGCAATGCATTGGCGGAAAACGTGGTGAAGGTCAAGTTGGTAATGGTAGTGCCGGAGTACCGCTACGCCATCCCCCCCTTTCAACCTCCGGGCATAGACGAGGGCGACGTTTTGTCCCTTGGGGATTGCACCTCATGGCTTATGAAATGGCCGAAGAACCAGATTCTTCTGGGGGGTCTTCCGAGTGCTAAGAAAAGCACCGGCGCCACCTCCCCTATTATCCGGCCCAAGATCACCAGCGCCGACGACACCCTTAAGGAAACGGCGGTCGTCGCCCCCACTACCCTGAAGGAACCGGCGGTCGCCGTCGCCACCCGGAAGGAACCGCCGATCGCCGCCACCACCACACGCCACAAACAGTTGTTGGGAGCGCTGCCGCAACGACCGTCGACCAGACGCAACGTATGCCAAGCGGCGGCATCGCAACCGCCACCACCTAAGGTCCAGGACATGGCGCCACTTGATGGCAACGATGTAGATGATGATGATGACATCGATGCCTACATCAACACTGGTGCCTACAGCCAAGATATGTTCATGCCTCATATGGATGAACAAGCCTTCCGCACTCATGGCGATCATCTTGGTCGTCCCACTACAGTCACGAAGCAGCGCCTGGTCTTCACGGGTTTTTCTCAAGACACTCCTCCGGAGGATGGCAATCTAGCTCAAGCCAAGGCTGCTACCGTTTTCAGCCCTAACACGCTGCGTAAGACGATCATCGGGGAGCCACCCAAATCAACCCCAGCAACCTCAGAAGCACCACCAGCACCGACCCCAGCAGCACCCGAAGCACCACCATCAGCACCACCAGCACCCCCAGTAGGTCAGGTGAAGAAGGCAAGGAAGAGAGGTGCCAAGAATGGGCGTATCTTCGAGCCAGCCTGCTCCTAAGAGGATCCGGGCCGACGACATGGTACCACCTACACAGGATGGCTTGCCCCGGTGTCATGAAGCTGGTAAACCGATACTGCCTCCGGACATGGAACACCTCGCAAGTGGACCAATGCTCCCTTTGCAGCACTCTATTAATTATCTAGAGAGCGTCCTTCTTAAAGAAAAGGATCCAAATTACCCGGTGTTCTCGGTCAAGGTGCCGTCCGACCAGAACTTCGTCCATGAAGACCCCGCGGATATCTTCTTCATAGCGTTCGAGGACGTCTTCAATCTATTTCACTCGAAACGGCTCGACTATAACTTGGTCCTCCTATACGCGATCAATCTTCAGATGAAGATCAACATAGAGAGACCCCGCCACATCACGGTAGCGGATCCCTACTACATGCGCGATAGCCAGCTCCAGGACGGCTCATGGACACGGACCAAGGCGGTGCGGTACCTCCAGAACTTCATGCTCATGTACAAAGAGAGCAACACCATTCTTCTGCCTGTCTTTCCCGAGTAAGTACACATCTGCTCACGGTCGTCGTAACTTATGCTTTCTTATATATTTCTTCCATTTCCGATCATTTCCAACATTCCATTTCAATTGCATGTGTTGAGCAGGGACAAATACTGCACACTCATCTCCTAGAACCGAAGTGGTCACTAGCCCAGTATTTCGACTCGTCGAGTACGACGACGAAGAAAGACTACAAGAGAATAAGGGGTGTTCTCGATGAGGTTATCCTTGGCTACTCCAGAAATGGAGGCACCTTCGACCAGAATGGGCAATATATCAGGCCGGACACTAAAAAGCTCGGGTTCAAGCACGTGATCGACTTCCCTTGTATCAAGCAGCCAGCTGGCAGCATTAAGGAGGCCTTCTATGTCCTCCATCACCTTAAAGGGTTTGGCGAGGATGCAGAGATGATGTCTCTGCCACCTAGTAAGCGAGACCCCATTAAAATGTCGAGGAAAATCAATGATGATGATCTTAGAGAAGACTTCCGTCGCATCCAAGTAAAGCTCTCGGAAATTATCTTACAAGATGTATCCAACGCATCGGGGCTCTTACACCAACTCAGAGGGTTGTCTAAGAGGGATATCGAAGAACGCCTACATAGGCAGGGTGATGGAAGGACGTGGACGACGAAGGACTTGTACAAGCCGTTCCCGGAGCCGCTCAAGAAGACGTCTCGTTCACCGAGGCCGGTGTGCCTAGCATTACTTTGAATCGATGGACAATTTGTACCGTGTTGTAAACTAAACTTGCTTAATTTTCTCGAAATGGTGGTCATCGTTGTTGGACTTCAATTACTATTGTAGTCGTTATCGTTGAACCATATTACTTATGTGATACCGATGCTATATGTCTTTTAGGTTTATTATTATTTCCTTGCTTTAATTCTTGTGAATATGTATGCATGTGAACCCTCTAACTCTTTCCATTGCGTTATATACTAATATGCCTTGTGTCCATAGAGATGACGTACTACGTCGTGTTCGAGGGGCGGGTTCCAGGAGTGTACGAGGAGTGGGAGGAGTGCAAGAAACAGGTGCACAAGTTCAGCGGCAACTGCTACAAAGGGTACCCGACTAGACACGAGGCGGTTGCCAAGTGGAGGAAGCACCAAGCGAACAAGAGCAATATGAAGACCTTCCTTGTGCTCTCGCTCTTGCTCACCACCGTCGCGGCGGTACTCTATTTCATCCTAGTGTAGACGGCGGCCGGTGTCACTTCATTTGTATCTAGAGATGATGAACTTAATTAATTTGCATAGATTATGAGTTGTATGGAGCTATATGTATAACTCGATCGGGCTCTAAGTAATGTGATGATGATGTGATGATTATATATGTCCATATTATATCTGTCTATATTATATCAGTATATAATCCGTATACGATGTATAAAACTAGTATAAAACCTGTATAATACACCAGTGAGCACAAAATCGAGTATACTTGTAGATTGTTCTATGGCGCACCAAAACATAATTCTGTGGTGCACCTATTTCTGTGGCGCAGCTATATCACATGCGCCACAGAACTACTTATTTATGTGGCGCACCAGTCGCAGTGCGCCACAGAAACCTTAATTATGTGGTGCATGGCCTGGTGCGCCACAGAAACCTTATTTTTCTGGCGACGTTTCTGTGGCGCACCTCACATGCGCCACAGAATCTTATTTCCGTGCGCCACTGATGAGGCTTTTCCTACTAGTGCTTCCACATGGGTGCGTGCCCGTCAGCTCCCTGCGGAACTGATTGTCCGCCAGGACCCTTTCCAAAGATGACTTTCAAATCCTTGAATAGTCAAGTCTCGTTTTGAAATCTTGATTCATACAATACGCATGCAACATCGAAAGAAGTTTAACAAAGTTAGGAGTCGTTGGAACATAGTCGGTACATAGTCATACACAAGAGAAATAACCTAAACTAGAATCACATAAAGCATGGCCATGGTTACGATGAGCATCATCACAAATCCCATGTTCTTCATCAGGTTCCTCCTCATCTCTCTCACCTCTCCTGCTAGATAGCATGTGTATCTTCCTTCCGTCTCCGCCCTATTGTGTTATCCTTTGTAGTTGTTGCCGCTGAAACGATGCACTTGTCTCCTACAATCCTCCCAATTGTCGTAGACTCTAGGAACCCTCCCCTTGAACACGACATATGCCGACATCTCCATGCACAAGACAAATAAAATGTCGTTCATATAATGTGCCTCTCATATATACTTGCTTGGTTGATAAACACTATAACATTCTTGGGTTGGAAGATAGACAAAAGTAAACGAAGAATGCAACTCAAATATGAGCCAAGTAGTATCAACTAAATAGCATGCCTCATATATAGTTTGTTGGTCGAAACAAATATTAACATTCAGGGACGGCGTTAGTGAGGCCAAGTAGGATCTACAAGAGATTGATATTTGTGCCATCACACTAGGCTCACTGGGCCGCCCCCTAGTGTAGTGACCAAACATTTTAATTATCGACACTATAATGGAAGAAAGACCAAAGTACACTAAGAATGCCTCATACTTTGTTGGTCTAAACAAATACTCGGATACGGTTTGAGAGAGACCAGGTAGGATGCACAAGAGCTGGATTTTGTGCCATCACACCAGGCTCACTCGCACCGCCTCCGAGTGTAGTGACCAAACATTCTAATCATCGCACTCTCGAAGAAAGACCAAAATAAACAAAGAAGGCCAACTCATATGCGAGCAAAGTAGGATCAACTAAATAAATGCATCATACTTTGATGGTCGAAACAAGTATTAACATTCCGGGGCGGAGTAAGTGAAACCAAGTAGGATCCACAAGAGATTGATATTTGTGTCATCACATCAGGCTCACTGGCTCCACCATAGAGTGTACGTGTGACCAAACATTCAAATCATCGATAAACTCTAATACGAGCGAAGTAGTATGAACTAGATAGCATGCCTCATACTTTGTTGGTCGAAAAAAATATTAGTATTCTGGGGCGGTGTTAGTGAGACCAAGTAGAATGCACAAGAGATTGATATTTGTGCTATCACACCAGGCTCAGTAGCGCCGCCCCGGAGTGAAGTGACCAAACATTCTAATCATCGGCACTCTCTTGAAGAAAGATCAGAATAAACGAAGAAGGCCAACTCCAATATGAGCCAACTGGTATGAACACAATAAATGCCTCATACTTTGTTGGTCGAACCAAATATTAACATTCAGGGATGGAGTCAGTGAAGCCAAGTAGAATGCACAAGAGATTGAAATTTGTGCAATCACACCAGGTTCACTGGTTCCACACTTGAGTGTATGGGTGACCAAACATTTTAATCATCGGCGAACTCCAATACGACCCAAGTAAGGGGTCGAGTAAACGGAAATTATTAAGGTAAGCACGCCATAACCTAAAAATACCAAAGTAAAGGGGAATGATTAAGACAACATTGTTTGTGTAATTCCAACGAGTAACGAATTACTAGACGCTAGCTAACGAGTTCACATGCACATCCGTACAAACTAAATAAAAGCGACAAATAGATCGGGCCAGAATAGCAATTACAGTACGTAAGTTCATCGACGTATTTTTCAAGCTAAGCAAAAGAGTTCACAACGTAGAATCAGGTGGTAGGCTTCTTGGGGGGAATGGATTGCAGCCCTCCAGCGAGTTGAATGGCTGTCCTCACGCGACATCTTCAAGCGGAGTTCTATATTATCATTAGGTGGTGGAGTGTGGCCGTAGAAGAACGCGCAGACCTAACACATACATCCTAGTGGATTATCATGCAAATCATCTGCTGGATGCGACCCCACTGTAATCTCAGCTCTCTATCGCTGACATTCTCCATGTTTTTAACTTGTTTTTAAGACTGTCTGGAAACAACATGTCTTCTGCGTCCTTGACGTACTCCATCATCTGAAGCATGGTGATGTGGGCATTACCCTTCGAGTATCCGACATTAGTCTACTTTCTTTGGCTCAACTGGGGCCTATGAACACTGGCGGAGCTTCGTTGGGTCAAAACCGGGCCATGGCCCGCCCAAGTTTTCTGTCAAAAGAATATTTAGTCCTATGCGATCCATGGCCCAGCTCAGCACAACGTAATGGCCCGTTATGTTGCCTGTCTCTAGTCTTCTTTGTCTCTCTCAGTTTCGTCTATGAGGATGTGGTGGGCGCCTCGCTATCCTAGTGTAGCGATCTATACTGGAAAACATGGAGGATCTGGGGAATCGCCAGAGTGGGTGCTAGCAGCAAGGGGGCATTACCGCTCCGCCACCAGCGGGCATGGGGCGACCAGGAGATCGCGCAGCTGCAGCCGCACCGCACGTGCACGGGCATGGTCACCAGCCGAATGTTCACCGGCCGCCAAGCAACGTTGCGATTGAATCTAGCCCAAAATCTTCTCCAATTTCCCCATGTACTTTCCTTCCCTAAATTCTTGGATGCAGTTCGATAGCACGGTGGATTCTTTACAAATTTATTCGTCAATTTTATTAATTTCAACAGCCATGAGACAATTTATAAATACTTCCTCTGTTTATTAATACAAGACACTTTAGATACTTTAATTAAAGTGACTAGATACAAAGTAAAACAAGTGAATCTCACACGAAAAATAGACTAGATACAAATTAAAGTACTCTAAATGAATCTAAAAAAGAGAGAAAACATATTATGAAAGAGAACTGAGGAAGTAATAGCTAAGAGCATCTCCAGTCGCGTCCCCCAAACCGTCCCCCAAACCGCGCCGGATCGAGCGTTTGGGGGACGTGTTTCGTTCGTGCCGCGTTTGGGGGACGTCGCTCCCCAGCCGCGTCCCCCAAACGCCGTCCCCAAACATTTAAAATAATTTTTCTGGCATTTTTATTTCAATTTCCACAAACTAATACATAATTGGGAACGTGGTTTACACGAAGACATAGTTTGGAACATGGTTTTCCACAAACTAATACATAGTTTGAACCATGGTGGACACAAATATAAAATATTGCAAAGAAACTAAACCTAACTAGGCCGTGCATCGAAGGTTTCGTGTGTTCGCTGCTAAGAAAGAACACTCGAGGGCACACCCAGTCACCTAAACTGGAAAATCCAGCGGGAGGATGGTGCCCTTGTTGGTTCTACCGATGAGGCGAACAGGCAGAAACCTCCGTGCACGTATTCGCTGCGAAGAAACAACACTCATTCAGTCGTCCTCCTCGTCGGTGCTGTCGTCGTGGGAGTCCCTGTCGACGTGGTAGTCCCGGAGGCAGCGCCTCTCGTCGAAGACCTTGACGCTCATGTCCCTGTTGCCGAAATAGGAGAACATGAGGATGAAGCCGGCTTCGAGGCTGTGGTGGCGCGCGAACTTCTCCCAGCCGATGTTGAGGTACATCTTGCCGCGCGCGTCGTAGATCGCCTTGACGATCCACCGGCAGTAGCCGCACGAATGCTCCCGCAGATGCATCGTGCGCGGGCGTACGCCGCCGACGTACTCGGCGAAGGAGTCCGGCAGCCTCTGGATGCCGCGCGGGTCGCCCTTGAGGACGTGGACGAACTCGAACAGGACGTCCGGCTCCACGTCCATCTCCGACGATGAAGACGACGGCGTGGGAGGCGACGGCGAGCGTTCAGCTATGCCGCGGCCACGACCACGACCACGACCACGGCCGCGGCCGCGAGGTCGGCCTCCGCCTCTACCAGACATAGCGTCGAGTCTTGTTGAGAGATGGTGGCGGCTAGGGTTTGGGAGAGAGGCGCTAGGGTTTGTGTGTGAGAGGGACGATGAGAGGCGCCCTTTTTATAGGCCGGAGGGAGGCGGAGGAGCGGTGGCTCTCATTAACGCAGGCACGCAGAGCTAGGCGCGACGGGACGCGTCGCTGCACCCTCTGCGGGAACTGCACCGTCGCTGCG
Organism: Lolium perenne; assembly: GCF_019359855.2. Lineage (NCBI taxonomy): Eukaryota > Viridiplantae > Streptophyta > Magnoliopsida > Poales > Poaceae > Lolium > Lolium perenne. The sequence goes on from NC_067250.2 coordinate 310,378,306, forward strand.
CGCCAATAACTTCCGTCGCGAGGTAGGCGACGGTTAGGTTTAAATTAATTGTGCCGCTGACGGGTCGGCCCCGCCACTCCCCGCCTCGCTTTTCGTTGTGTCCGGCGTCCCCGGAGAGTCCCCTGTGGGACGGGGACGGGCTCGGGGCGTCGGACACCGTATAGGGGCGCGCCGGACAAAAAAGGGCTTTGGGGGACGCGGCTGGAACGCATTTTCTGTCCGGCGCGCCTCAAATCCCTTTGGGGGACGGTTTGGGGGACGCGACTGGAGATGCTCTAATGTCTAGGTATGGTCTAGAACAATTTTTGTGTGCTTTCTTTTAACCTGGCCCGCCCATGAATTTTTTTCAAGCTCCGCCACTGCCTATGAAGATTGCTCAACGTTCAAGGTGGGCCTAACCAGGAGAATATGTCCACACCGATCAATCAAGGAGGGAGTTCCTTAGGAGCAGATCATGGAATCAATTGATCCAGAGATAGAAAATAAAAATGAAACTGAAATCAGGGTAACGTCGCGATGCACGGGCCGCTCCAAGGGCCCCTTCTTCCCGCTTCTGCACGACCTGGCCGATGACGGAGTGCCCGAATATAGCCCCAACCGCATCCTCAAGATCAATCCTAGGGGAACGCCGCTAGTGCCATCTATGTGTCCTTCTAGTTCTCCTGGCTCATCCCCGTTGTCCGATGATGCCTCATCCCGGGTGGCGGGGCAAAAGCAGGCTGCGCTGCACCATCCCCAAGGGCTCGCACACGAAACGGGGCAATGGAGATGGAGCTCCAACTGTAGGTCGCATCAAGCCTCGGCTGCGATGATCCATGACGCAGCGTCGCCTGCCGACACTACCGTGGATATAACGGGATATGGATTGGCACGGAAGAGTAACTGACATGCGGGCCCGTCTAATCAGTGAGACAATGGCTATTCCCGGTTAGGACTTAGGATTATTCTTTTCGTAGTGAGACAAACAGGTCAAGGGTCTAATTTAGACCAGTATTCGCAAGTTTAGGGTATGGATAACAGGGATTTGAAGTTAAGGATTCATTTCACCAAACTTCTACGAGTACAGGGTTTGAAATAGACTTTTTTTTTCCTTTTTTTACGTACAAAAGTATAGATTGTTTTTTCTTTTACTACCAATACCACCGATCTGAATATAATAGTAAAGATAAAAAGTTACCCAAACACTTTACATAACACACCTGTTCTCATACCCGATTAAAAAACTCAACTTCAGGGATACATATAAAAGTATATGAGACAGGAAAGAAAAGAGTTTGCGAACCATCTACGTGTACGCACGGATAGTCTAGGATAGAGATATGACTCTCGTGTTTTGCATTTCACTCCAAGATGATCCATGTATGCCTATATATACTCGCCCATGAGGCTCAATAATACATCCAACATATTTCGCATATCTCTCTCCCTCTCTATCGTTCTACATGGTATCAGAGCGGCGCCGATCCTAACCTAGCCACCGCCCAAGCTTCCGCCCGCGTCGCCCCCGGGGAGGTCGATCTCCATGATCTACTCCGGGGGCCGCGCCACCCGTACGAGGGTTCGTCCGCCGATCCGTTGATCCGCTACCCTCGAGTCTTTTTTTCCAATCCGTAGATTGGTTTTCTTTTTGCGTCGTCGGTCGAGCGACCGGCGTTTTTTTTTTGTTTACCGATCATAGATCGGATTGAGTCACCCACCGTCGCCGTCACCGCGCGCCTCTACTCCGACAACGGCGTCGATCTACACCGGCCATCTTCATCAACCGCGTCCGCGTGGCACGGCCGCACGCGTCACACACGGGACGCCTACGTGCAACGCATCAGGCTGTCTCGCCCGCGCGGTCTCCATCGCCGGTCCGTCTTCTCCGTCATCACCCGGGAGATCAACGATAACATCGCCAACGACTCCGATCTGCGGCGCGTAGTCCACACCATGGCACGTGTAGCGCCACCGTCGGTCTGATCAACCGACCCCGTGCACGTCTTCGCCAAGCACGTCCCCGAACACGCGCCTACTACCGATCGAGCTACGGGCTGCCGCTGCGATGCCCTTCGGGCCGCTGCGCCACCGCCTTTGGTCCATGCTACCGGCCTCCGACGTGCCTTCTAAGGCTTGTACGTTGCTGGTGGCCTCCTGCCACTGCATCGACTCGCGCCCTGCAGCTATGTCGGCCCCTCGGGCCGAGACGTCACCACACGCAGTCTACTTTGTCGTCCCCCGCGCACTGACGTTCCAGGCTACTACCGCGCCGCCCCATTGGCGCAGGTCGCCACCATCAGCGCAAGGTCTACGTCAAGCCGTCAGGTTCTTCCTCGCCTACTTCGAGTACTGCCACCGCACCTCCACAGGTAACCTGCATGACCACTTCCGGTCGTTACAGGCCTCGCCGACCACCTTTACAGTCTAGGCATCCAGCATGGCCACTCCTGGCCGCCGCTAGTATCGCCGCCTTCTACGTCTCCGTCCACCACGACCTTGTCGCCAGCGTCATCGACAACCGCGAACTGCATTGGCACCTCTCCCTTTTCGCTGCTCCGCGTCTCGCCACCGCTCTGGAGGCCTCCTCTGCTGGTCCCCCTGACACTGGCGCATGGTCCATGATGGTCCCTACCCCCGGACGCCCAGTACTGGAAACACTGGTACGTACCTTCGTCCCCGACGCGTCTCCGGGCCTGGCAAGCTCGGATTGGCGCCACGTCTTCATCGGCTTCGACAACGTCTTCATCGGCATCAACTCTTCTACGACGGCCTCGACCGCGTCGCCAACTTCGTCTTTGCGTACTCGGTTCTGGCAAACCGGAGTATGCCTTCGTCCCCGACGTGCGCCTAGTTCTGGCAAAACTAGGACAGCACCTCGTCCTCGACGGCTCAGACTGCATCGACTTCGGCATCGACCATCTCCACGACTGCCTCGACGCGTCTCCGTCCCTCTCCTCGCGCACTATGCGCTAGCGACTTCATGTGCGGCTACCTCGACACCGGCACCCGACCACGACATCGACCACGGCACCCCCCTCGCGCGGCTACCCCGACCAAAGTTGCAGCACCCACACGCTCTCGGCTACCTCAACATCGGCACAAAGGGCTATCACCTCGCATGAGCACCTCAGCTTCTTCTACAGTCCAAGCATCCGCGACGTGACACCGTCCACGACGCTCCCGCTACGACTGCGGGGGAGTGTCAGCCTTCTGGGGTCCACTTCAGTTTATCTCCAGTCTGACCATCCACGTCGTTCATGTTATTCACGATGCTCCCGCTACGACTGCGGGGAAGTGTTAGAGATATATTCCGTGTACGCACGAATAGTCTAGGATAGAGATATGACTCTCGTGTCTTGCCTTGCACTCCAAGATGATCCCTGTACGTCTATATATACTCGCTCATGAGGCTCAATAATACATCCAACATATTTCGCATATCTCTCTCCCTCTCTATCGTTCTACACCATCGTGGTTGGCATGACATCAATAAATGGAAAGAAGTCCATAGGATTGGACAAGGTGTTTCTGCAGCCGGTGCATGTGCACCCTTTATTTGAAACACATTTTAAACTTATTTACAAATGTTAACAAATATAAATAAAAATATTTCGTATATATCTTGACATATTACATGCTCACAAAGTTGTTTCAGGAAAAACTGATATGTTTTATGTCATGTGTAAAAAAGACAAATTCTTAGCATTAAAATAGTCTATTTCTCGAAAAATTATGTAGCTTTTTTACACGTGGTACAACATGGTCGGTTTTATGTGAAACTTTATGTGCACACATAGAATATGTCCCTCTACATGCGAAATGTGTTTCCTAATTTTTTGCATTTTAAAAATATATTTTACACACATACCGGGTACATATATGCACCTAGGATCCGTTGTGGTTTTCCTCGTAGGATTACCCTACAATGCCTGAAAACTATTGAACGTGGCTTTCCTGTTTCGATCCGTGCTCCACGCAACATGTTATCTCGCCTACACAACGAACAGACACTTCAGCTAGCCAATCGAAGTAGATTTTGCCGTAGTTCGAGACCGGTGTTCTACTTAGACACAAGGTCAAGCAATAACGTCCTGGTGCTACTTGAACAGCGCTCCACAGCTTGGGTGTGATTCTTTCATCTGAAGGGTGATCGAAGCAACATTACTCTGGTTGTGGTTACATGCTAATTTATTTGAGGTATGCTTTGGTGTCACTGGGCCCCTTCACTCCCATCACCATCAAAACTGAAGAGAGAAGTTAGCCCAGGAAGAGGTATCGGCAAATTCTGATCACCCCACATAAGGACAAAGTTGGCAACGGAGCGACACTGAAGAATAACCCTTTACGAAGCTAGCTGATGACTTAAGAGTTTCATGAAATAAGAAAAAATAATATGTCAAGGAGAGTAGAAGTCACTGTTTTAATATCGAGTGTATAAACCTTTTAAAAATCAAGCAAATTAAATTGAAATGCAATTTTGGATAAAATATAGGTGTGTGTATGAGGAAACTAACATTCACTCATTAGATGATGTATCTTTCGTATGAGGTGATCGATCTGACACAGTTTGTAACAATTCGTGGCAAGTGACGGTATAGGTTATATAAAATCAGGAGTAAGGGATTGAATGGGATAAGAAAATAAAGAGGCAAACTTATTGCAACCTCCAATTTGAATACAATGTGCCTTTGAAATCTTGATGTCCAAATTTTCTAGCTTTTAATTATTGATTTACAATTTGATCACAAAAGGTGGCCAGAAGAAATGTAAATAATTTAATTCAGATTATTTTCAATTTTCAAATCGTTTGTTTTTATTTTAATAAACATATTCATATATAAAATAATGCAATAATTTTTAGTTGTAGTACCTATCCATATCTAGAATTAAATATCTTATAGAACAAAGATACATATTTTAAACCGATTAAGAAAACGAGAGAAAGAAATTATGTACAAGGTTACACAAAATTTCTCATTGTTTAGTTGGTATAATGTCAAGAAAAGTAAAAATATTATTTTTATGTCATCCAAAAAATATTTATCGTTTTCTTCGGAAAAATTATAATTTCTTCTTGATCAAATTCTACGTACTAAAGATGATGGCCTGAACTGGGACAGGGTGTTTCTGCACCCTTTATTTGAAATGCATTTTAAACATATTAATAAATGTTATATAAATTCAAACAAAATATCTCGTGTATATCTTGACATGTTACATGCTCGCAAAGTTATTCCGCAAAATCGATATGTTTTGTGCCCTCTGTAAAAAAACATAATTTTTTGGTGCTAAAATAGTCTATTTCTTCAATTTATTTGTCTTTTTTGCACAGGGTACAAAAATTATGGATTTTAAGTGAAACTTTATGCGATTTTTTTCTACTTTTTTACGTTTTTGAAATAAGTTTTGTACATACCGGGTGCATATGCACCTAGTATTTGTTTTGGTTTTCCAGCTTGAACAATCAATGCTTTTATACAAATTCTACACTTCCTTTAGATTCTACACTCCTAACAACCAAACATGTACATAGCAACAAGGAACTGTATGACTCAAACTATTTTAAACACATGCAAACTAAAATTATAGTTTTAAATAGCCGGCTATACCATGGCTCTTTTAGATTCTACACTCCTAACAAGCAAACATGTACATAGCAACAAGGCTATTGTAAATAGCCGACTATAGCCTGGCTATTTAGATTCTACACTACTAACAACCAAACGTGTACATAGCAACAAGGACCTGCATGACTCAAACTATTTTAAACATAGGCAAACTAAAATTATAGTTTTAAATAGCCGGCTATAGCCTCACTCGGCTATAGCCTTTCGAAATATACAGATAAATACATTAGCCCACTGAAAGGTGGCTATAGCCCGGGCTATAGGCTTTTCCACGGGTCACCGTTATAGCCTATAGCCAACTATTTAAAACTAATACGACCCATTAGCATTTGAACTTAGTTTCGAGTCGTATCCTAACCAGGTAAGTCCAAGATTATTTTCAATGTTCTCCCCTTAATCTTGACTTGGTTATTAGGCCAATCAACTTGCCATACGATCCAGACTACAGATTGTGTGGGCATATCTTCACACCACACAATTGTTTTTCACTTTTCCCACATCAACAGAAGTGCATCACCTCTTTTTAAAGGACATCCTCATCATTCTTCATAAGCTTTCAGATGAGTATTGTGTCCATCTCATTTTTGGATACATGCATGTTAGAGGTCATTTTTTCCTCTATTAGTAAAAAATAGAAAAAAGGTTGGCAGTAACTCCCACTAGTACAAAATCTGTTGTCGATGATGGGAACTTAAACCCTTGCTCCGACAAGCTAGGATACGACCTTGCCTGAAATGACTCCGAGTCACTGATGGGTGCAAAAATAGTGAGAAATATAGAGCTCCATTGAAGGGCTTTATTAGGCGCCTCGGAGCACAAGTTCCCTGTGTAGGAAGGCTGGAGAGAATATCGCTCACCTGTGCTTATTTGGTGCCCGTTGGAAATTTGGATAGGCAGAGTCCTAGAAAATTTCAGAATTATTGGCATCCAGAAGATATTCTGGAACTCTAGTTTGTACATCCAGGAATATACTTTATTTTAGAAGGATCACAACAATTATATTAAACCTCTGAAAAGTCCAGAGCTAACCGAGATACAATAACAGCCGGTGGAACACCCAGTCATGTCTTACAATATTTATTATCGCAGCTATCCTTTGCAAACAAATGTGCATCCTTGTTCGCAGTACGACGCACTATACGCACCGAGTACTCCTCGAACTCCTGAAAATAGATTTTATCTCCACCAAAAGGGGTACGTGCACCGAACGATCCACCTCGTCTCCTAACAACTTCAATCCTGCACTCTTACAATCAGTCTCCAAAAAAAAATACAATCAGTCTCCAAAACCAACTTATTCACATGCACCTCCTTGGATAGGTAACAGCATGTCAACATGCTAACAGTTCAGCTCCTTCCGCATCGAGAACCTGCGGGAAGAAATGGCCAGCTCCAGCAATGAAACCTCCATAGTGGTCGTGCACGATCATCCAAGTCCCTCCTTTACCATGGGACAAGTGGTAGGCACCATCATCATTGGCTTTACACCATCCATCTCCTAGGGAACATCATCGCTCTCTTGGAGAGGTGCACTTGGGAACCAACGATTTTCGAATATTGTTCCACTCTTCAAGCGCAGCTATGATCCGTCGAGCCACCATTCTAGGATCTTCAATATAAGCTGCTTCACGTGCATCATTTCGTGCCAACCAGATGTGGTACAGGTGCATCCACATTATAGCCACCTCCTGCTATGGTTTCTTACCTAGCCAGTCCAAGAATATACTAGCGGCAAAATTTTGAACGTTTTTAGATTTGTCGTAGAAACCTAGAGGTTTCGGCTGGTATTCGATATGATTTGTAGAACTACAAGTTGCTGCTAGCAGAGTTTCCTCTGGAAGACAGTAGTATAGCTGCACTGCGTATCAGCAGGATCTCAATAAGATAACTATTTAAGGAGCGTGATATAAGAGAGTCGATTTTGTACACACACGCATGGGTGTGGATATTTCCATGACCGTCCATTGTGCTTTGAGATTCAGATAAAAAGAGGAGAGAGAAATGTATCTTTTCATCTACAATGGTGGCATGAATCTCGAGAAATAAATGGACGGTGACGGAAAAACCCACATCCATGCTAGGGAGTACAAATTATTTCCTATGATATAAATGACTATACTCAGAATTTTCCTAATAAGAACAATTACATATGAAGAAAAAATTCCCCTAGAGTCATTCCATAGACGATCGCAAACCCTCCCACAAATTACAACAGCTAGCCATGGATGGCCATGGCGGCACGCCGTGCCGACTATGTGATACGGTTTTATAAACACATTTGAATTGATAGATGTGTTATCTATTTTGTTGTTAAGACAAAACTAGCAAGGTGACCCTGGCAAATGCGAGGGAATCTTCTTGTTGCATATACAATGTTATGCATGATACCTTCACATTATTTAAGTTAAAATATTGTTTCCTCTTATTTACTTACCTAATTGACATGTCAGTTTAGAAATCGATACATTGGTATATTTGTTTACCTCTTAGTAATAAGATGGTATTAAATTTTAGGATATTATAAGGGCCGATCGTCCCGAGTTTTCCCTATGGAGTGACGACAAAGGTAAGTTAAAAGGGTATTTTTCATGTAGGAGGTGGTAACTTTTTTTATTTTGTAGAAAAGCACCGCCATACAGATTTAAAGGAGCGTCTCAGATCATGTTGGGTCATTGTGCTAGAATTCTCATGTTCGCAATATATCATGGTCCTAAGTCTAAATTAATCATGAATATATTTACTTCTAAAAACCATAATTAAACTATCAATATTTTCATGAGTTAGTTTTATTGGCATTTTTGCCCAAGAAAATCTTGTTATAGCCTTGGTTGATGTCATATCTACTTGGTGAAATTCACCAATGATCTTTGTTATAAAATGAGAGTTGTTTATTAGTTTGTAATTGTACAACTCACTCACATCTCGCAATCAGAATATTTTAGAGCATGCGAGATGAAAGATACTTTGTTGTTATTTAAAAGATGTGCATGACATAAGGCGATAATTACCAGAATTGGTTGAATGGCATTATGGAAATAGATTGAGAAAATCAACCGTGTTGTAAAAATGATAAGAGATGTATTCCCACTGTCCCGGAAACATGTTTAAGATTTGTCTAAACAGAGAGTAATATTTTGACACGTGGAAGCATATGCTCCCTTTAATTTGAAACACATTTTAGATATATTTTGAAATGTCAAAAAAAAAGTTAAAACGAAAAATTTGCATGTACATCCATGATACACGCTTAAAATTTGTTTCATGGTAAATTGATTTGTCGTGTGATGTGCGTAAAAAAGACAAAATTCGGAGCTAAAAATAAGGCTTTTCACAAGATAAATTTTCTCTTTTTTTACATAGACCACAAAAATTATCTTTTTTCACGGAACTTCATGGACAAACATGTATCATGGAGATGTGCATGTAGAATATTTTGTCTAAAAAAATTCAACACTTTGAATTATGTTTTTCGTATCGGGAGCGCATACGCACCCGGGAGCCAAATTGTGTTTCTGCTCTACTAAATTTAGAAGTATCGAGATCAGGGTTTTTTCTCAGCCGGCATTTCTGATACTTCGGAGGAAATCGGTTTTACCGGTTACCACCAAAAACAAATAATACCGAACGAAATTTTCCAGTATTTAAATAATTTTCTCATTTTATTTATAAAATTTGGACAAAATGGTAAATTTGTTTGAAAAATCTCGGCCGATATTTAGACGGTATTTCTAGGAAATACCATCACCCACCGGTATATTTTGCCTACCAAGAAAAAAACCATAATCAAGATGCTAAATAATGTCATGATATATCTAATTCTAGACTAATCTAAGACATGTTCCATAGGATGGATAGACTGCAATATATGACGTTTTCTTATTTCTTAAGATATGTTTTTTTTCTTTTTTATCCATGGAGCTGATTCGATTCATAAAATAGTTGGATCGATCTCCTTCTCACGTGTTATAGTCGGTACATGATCTTCAAATATGTTTTTAAGCAGGCGGAGCTTATTTTATTTTTATTTGTACATGATATTTAAATCGATCTCTTTCCTAAAACAGACAGGGCTTCTTGTAGTTGCAATCTCTTTCTTCCGATATAACATGATGTGAATATGATCAAGTTTTTTTTTTCTACAAGTAAATGTGTAGCTATGTGCAATATGCACGTGATCACGTGTATTTTGGAGAACTCGTGCATGTGAGAGGGACTCAGATCCCTTCATAAGATAAGACACCAAATCAATTTTGCTTTTCCTATCAAATAACAAATAAAAAATATGGGTCCACTAACGTGACAGTTTTGTACGTCTAATATAATATTGGTATGTACATGTTACATAAAAACATGAAATCCTAGCCATAAATTATAGATCTATCTAACAAAATAATTAGGATGATGTGGTTTAACCTGACGTCTCTAGATAGATGTGCTTTAAGATAGTTGGTAACAAAATCTCACAACGTCTTTGCTGAAATTCTGTGTCTATGAAACTGATGCCTTGCAAGGAGGAAAAATTCCCATCTTAAACCATTAAGCTTCCCGTATCTAGCCGGGCCTTCACCTTCCCAACATGCAGGGCTAACCGGACAGGGCTAATAATATCAAATTATACCTTCTGATATGAGTTAATGCAATATTTTCATGGTCAAAGGACTTTTACATAATTAACATTTAAAGATATTTTTCTACTAACCATGAAGAGTGTCTCATAGCATATCAGTGACTTGTGTCTCTTCAGTGCTTCAACCAAACAATCCACCCTCATTGTTGTTAGCATTGCCATGCTCATGATTAGAAAAGCTTGATCATCTCAAAACAAATTAGCTAGTTTTATAATAGGCTTAAGTAGGAACTATAGAATTCTTGTTTATGTCTCTACTCCTTGTGAGCTTGTCTTCGAATCTCATATTCGAGGAGCAATGCAGTTATAGTGTAAAGGATAAACCTAATAATAAACATGGAGTTATAGATAATAAATAACTCCATGAAGGCTCGTGGGAAATAACTAGGATCGTGGCGGGAAAGGAACTCCTATCCACAAAGCTCTCACGATCTGTGAAGGCTCATGGACATAGTTTTCAATAAATAAGGCTTACCTTTTCTATAAAAAAAAAACCGTTTCGAAAACATGCATATGCATAGAATCCCCTGGTCCATGGCTATACATTAGACACCCACATAGTTGAGCTTGCTGACTACACCCGTACTCAATCCATATTATTACCACTTGATAGACCTTAAAAGGGACATGAATGTCTGTACAAACCTAATAATCAGACATCTAAACGGAATTCTATATGGAGCTACTAGGAGCGGAAGTCACACATTAGGACTGAAGTACTCAACAACTGCATTAGGATTAATGAAAACAATGATGAAGCATAGGAGGGAACAAATTGCCAAACCCTAGAACCTATCCATAGATTATTTCTTAGCATGTATAATTAGCCAATTAGTACTCGAAATAGGTATCGTCATGGAGTAGTTGACGAGTTGCTTCTTCTAGATCTATGTTTGAATAGGAAGTTACCTAGCAAACCTCACTATTCCAAGGAGGTTTCGGTTTGTAAAGGATCTTTTGTAATGAAATACTGTAGTCAACACCTTTGTACTTGCAATTTTTATGTTGCTGTACCACTTCGTTGGGTGCAATTTTCATGAAATGGTTATTGGTATTATATACTAAGTTATGGAAGTCTATCAAGTACAAATCGATGCAAATTGCTCTGTTTGTGTGATATTAGATCATCAAATAGTACCATGTTTTTGCAGGATGCCATAGCAGTATGTGAGGTTTATTTACATTTATGTTCATATTTATTGGTATTTTATACGAAGTTATGGAAATCTGTCAACCGTGTTTCTGGCTATTGTCCGCCAAGAGACGGCTAGCTAGCTATCTGATGTACTGTTTTATTTTCAAATTGACTCCTCCATATAACTTTTTTTACGAATGCACTTGGCTAGATCACTGATTATTTCATTTCAAACCGACTCGGATAGCTAGCTCATGTAACTTTTAATATTTAAAGGACCTTATCAGCTATTCCTAGTACTTTTATTTAAAAAATATTATTTTTACGCACTTTTCACAAATATTATGCCGTATATTCTTATATAGAAATCTCACCCTATCTTTATAGACGAGAGAGATAAATACTACTTGCTGTAGGCGATGGTGATAGGTACTAATCATTACTGTCGAGCATATATGATTATAATTGGTTTTGGTATGTGCATATTTTACTTGCGGAAGAACAAAATAAATGGACAGCTGGATCACATACGCAAGAAAAATGAATTGGTTTGTCTTTTGTACGTGCAGAATTTTCTTGCAGCTAGTAATCGACTACGGATTGCTTGCAAATTGTTTTGATTAGCAGTAGATCGATTTGGATACCAACCAGAAGGATGGAGCTTGTGCGTCTCTGCTGGCAAGAAGTATGTCTGGTTGTGTCACGGGCATTACCCATCGTTCAAGGCTGAACCACGTGGGCAAGGGGTGGTACGCGCAGATATTCCTATTCGTACGGGAGGTACTTTCTGAAAAAGAAAGACTCAATCGGCTTTTTTTTTTTTTGCGAAAGGCTATGTTATGTGTTCCTGGTAAAATTTATCAAAAATTATGTGACCAACAAAACTAGGCTATTATGTAACTACTAATAATCTTTCAGAAAATCCTAACCATAGATTTTTTTTTGAAAAGAACCACAAATTTTTAATCTAACTATTATTATAATTTAGATTATGTGAATTAACGTGGTGTTTCTACAAAAATATCTTATATTTTTTTATCTAAATAGAAAGTTATCAAAAGTGACGTGACCAACTAAACTACATTATTGTGTAACTAATAATATTTCATTAAATTTTGATGACATATTTTTAATCTAACTATTATAACCATTTAGATGATGTCAATTAATGTGGTGTCTTTATGTAACATATTAAATTACTTTTAGTATATAATAATAGATAATAAATTCTTTTTCGTGTTCAACACGGATGAACAATGTTTTGTTTCTTTTGATGAGGCAATCACTCGGACCAATCATTCAAATTGCAATATCCAGCCCCCTTGAGAGGTTAGTGCAACAACCGATTCTGTTTGGCCAGGGTGACCTCAACTTCTTATGTAGTAAAGAACTTTTGTGCACTTATTCTCGGAAAGTACCATGTGCATATGAGCACAAGTGCTCCTTGGACTTTTGGATTTTTGAAAATTTTCAAAACCTCGCTCTTTTATGTTTTCAAAAATTATGACATTAAATATGTAGATAGATTTAGACACGAGGAGTGTAGTCAAAAAAGTCCCATTAAAAAATACTTTGTATTTTGGAAAATACAAAAAAGACAAATTTCTGACTATAAATAGTAGTACAATAGTACATATACAAAAATTTGTCTTTTTTGCATCTCCCAAAATATAACGTATTTTTTGACGAGATTTTTTTGATTCCAAACCTCGTATACACATCTATCTACATATTTAATGTCATAATTCTTGAAAGCAGAGAAATATGAGAATCTAAAATTTTCAAAAATATAAAAGTGAAGGGAGCATTGACTCCCATGTGCACAAAATCCTCGTCCACTTATTCTGCCATAATATTTAAAGTATCTAGAAATATTAAGTAACATAAAATCAACGTATGGTTGGAAGGTTAGGAGAGCAATAGGTGTACTAACAGACTTTGCATCATGCATATTAAAAAGATGAAGAACTTTCTCAATGTAATTTTGCTGACTAAGAAATAACACACTAGATTTTGTCTGTTGTAATTTCCATACCTAGTATTTTCTTAGAAGCACCAAGATCCTTCATCTCAAACTCACTACTTAATTGTGACTTTAAAGTAGTGATCTCTTTCTTGCTTTTGGCAGCAATCAACATATCATCAACATATAACAGCAAGTATATTGGTGATCCATTAACAAACTTGATATAAACACAACTATCATACTGAGATCTCTTAAACTTATGTGCAATCATAAATGAATCAAACCTTTTATATCACTGTCTTGGAGACTATTTCAAACCATAAAGGGACCTCTTTAGCTTGCAAATAAGATCCTCCTTACCAGGCAAAACAAAACCTTCAGGTTGGTCCATGTATATCTCCTCCTCAAGCTCACCATGCAGAAAAGCAGTCTTTACATCTAGCTGCTCAAGCTCAAGATCATGCATAGGCACAATTACTACCAAAGAATGCACGAATGGAACTATGCTTCACAACCGGAGAGAATACATCATTATAATCAATACCTAGAATACCTTGCCTTAAACCTCGGAGGCTCATTAGGATACAAACCTTCCTTTCTTTTAAATATCCACTTGCAGCGGACAGCCTTCTTTTGTTTAGGCAAGGGCACAACATCCCATGTACCATTCTTGTCAAGCGATTGCATCTCCTCTTGTATAGCAGAAATCCACTTCACGCGGTCAACGGATGCAACGGCCTCAGTATATGTAGCAGGTTCAGTATCACGCTCCACCTGTTTAGCGCAACTCAAATCATGATGAACAAGATTACATTCTTCAATTAAACGAGGACGTGGACCTTTGTTACGTCTCGCTCTATCAGCAACAATGGAACTATTTGTTTTCTGCAAAACAGGTGGTGGGTGCTGAACAACAGTGTGATCATTTTCAGCAACATCATTTTTTTCTCCTCCACGTGCTCCACCTGCAAGCTAATCCTCTGTTGTTCATCATGAGAATTATCAAAAAAATCAACAGCATCAGTAACATCTGTAGATGGAACTCTTATAAAACATGACAGCCTCATTAAAGACTACATTCCTCCTATTCAAAACTTTCTTAGTTTCAGGATTCCATAACTTGTATGCCTTAACTCCTGAACCATAACCAAGAAACACACACTTAATAGCCCTCGGCTCTAGCTTTCCATTATCAACATGAGCATAAGCAGTGCAACCGAAAACTCTCAACTGTGAATAATCAGCAGATGAACCAGACCATACCTCAAAGGAGTTTTCTTATCAAGCGGAATGGAAGGTGACATGTTTATCAAGTAACAAGCGGTGGAGGCTGCTTCAGCCCAAAAATGTCTATGCATACCAGCATTGGACAACATGCAGCGAGCCTTGGAGATGATGGTTCTGTTCATTCTCTCCGCCACACCATTCTGCTGAGGAGTATATGGAATGGTGTGGTGGCTGACAATGCCTTCATCTGTGCAATAATCATTGAAAACAGTAGAACAAAACTCCATGCCATTGTCAGTACGAAGCAATTTAACTTTCGTTTCTGTTTTCTTCTCTACCATTACTTTCCACTTTCTAAAAGCATCAAACACATCAGATTTATGTTTCATAAAGAAATGCCACACTTTTCTGGAGTAATCATCTATGATAGTAAGTATGTAATTTGCACCACCAACAGAAGTCTTGCGGGAAGGTCCCCACACATCACCATGCACATAATCTAAAATCCCTTTAGTGGTATGAACGGAAGCATTGAATTTAACTCTTTTATGCTTACAAAAATGCAGTGCTCACAGAACTCAAACTTACTCAAATTGTAGCCATCTAGCAGGTCTCTCCTGTGCAATTCTGCCATGCCCTGTTCACTCATATGTCCAAGACGCATATGCCACAGATTAGTTTTACCAGGTTCATCATAACAGCAGCAGCAATACCAGACAAAGTGCTACCTCTAAGAACATATAACTTTGCAGAATTCATATCACCAATCATGTGAATGAGAGAACCTTTTGATACCTTCAGAACTCCGTGAGAACCGGAGTGCTTGTACCCATCAACATCAAGTGTACTGAGAGAGATCATATTTCTGGCCATGCCAGGTATGTGTCTCACATCTGTCAGAGTATGTGTCATGCCATCATGCATCTTGATCTAAACGGAGTCAATGCCCACGATCTCACGTGGGTTGTTATCTCCCATACGCACAACATCTCCACTCTGCACAAACTCATAAGAATTGAACCAGTCTTTATTACAGCAAATATGAAACGAACATGTAGAATCAAGGATCCACTCATCATTACCAGAAACACAACCAGCAAACACAACTAGGCAATCGTCATCAGAATTATCACTGGAAACAACAGCAGCCTTACCATCACCCTAAGATTTGTTTTTCGGTTGATAAGTACCTTTTCTTTTCTCTTTGTTCTGCAACTTCCATCAATCATCAATATTGTGGCTAGTTTTCTTACAATACTTGCAGCACTTACCATCTCGTCCCTTGGATTTTGAGCCACCTCTGTCGGTCTTGCTCTTATCTCTGTTGTAGTTGTTGTAGTTGTTTCTATTCTCAGTCCTGCCTCGGACTTGCAGTGCTTCTGCCTTAGATGACGAACCGTCTGCCTGCACCATAGATTTCATCTTTTCCCTCTGCTGGAAGACCTCATAAACTTTGGCAAGGGTTAGTTCATCACAGCTGTATAACAAGGTGTCTCGAAAATTCTCAAAAGAATTAGGCAACGAGACTAACAGTATAAGAGCGAGATCCTCATCATCATATTTTACCTCCATGGACAGCAAATTAGAAACGATCTCTCTAAAGATCGATATGTGATTCATCATTGACGCACCTTCTTGTGGCTTGTGCGAGAGCAACTTCATCTTGACGTGCATCTTACTGGTTATATCTTTGGACATGCAGATCGATTCCAATTACAACCATAGCGCCGCTGCGGATTTCTCAGCCAGCACTTCCTGCAAGATATTGTTGGATAGATGAAGCTGAATTAATAAAAAAAACCTTACGGTATTTCCTCTTTTCATCGTCGGTCCAAATCTTGGCATCTTTCTTTCCAAATCCATCAGGAGCTTCATCCAGATCAGAAGATTTGGTAAGGATCGCCCTCATCTTCACTTGCCACAGAGAAAATCTCGAGGTATAATCCAGCTGTGGTAGATCGAACTTCAAGGAAGACATGTCGAAACCTAGATTGAAACACGGGCTCTGATGTCACTTGTTATAAAAGCGATAAGCAAATAACGAAGAACGATATAGGTAAACGCAGCGGAGACACAAGATTTAACGTGAAAAACCCCTTCCAACACAGAAGGGTAAAAAACCACGGGCGCCACAGCAAAACTTCACTATATCAGGGAGTGTTTACAAACACCATGGGTTATCTTATAATATGATAAACCCTAACCGGCGGCTTACAAGATATATATATAGGCGGTATAAACACCCCCGATATAGCGAAAATATCGAATCATCAAACTCTACCTAGGTCGTAGTCTCTAACGAAATCAAGTTCGCAAGTTAAGCCAAAATCGACAGCCAATGTCAATCGGCGAAACAACCAGCGCGGTGGCCCCGCAGCGGCACGGGCGCATGGCCTCTGACAGTCGCCGTCCATGGACACGCCTAGGCATGCACGCACAGGACGCCTCAGCTGGCGGCACGTCGCGCTTGGCAAAGCCGCAGAGGCTGTATCAACACACTCAACTCGGCCGGTGAGTAGGCGCGCAGATCTCCACGGTAAGCAGGACGCTGCCTAGGGAGCTGGCGGCACGGGACCTCGATGGAGCAGCTCCCTTCGGTCTCGACCATTTCCTGGTCGGCGCGAGTCGGTTATAGTAATCCTCCTCCTCGCTCGCAGCAGAAGAAACCAGGATGCAGCAACTCCTTTCAGCCGGTCCACTAATCCAGCTCGGCCACGGTACATGATTTGCCTACTATCCTGTACTCCTGGTACATGTTTCAGAGTCGGTTATAGTAATCCTCCCGCGTACATCTGGGCGATATGTACCTGCGTACCAATACAACCCCTCCCTATATACATGCATTTTCCTGGCATCTTCTAAAGAATGGTATCTCTGACACACGTGGTTCTCCAAGCAACACGATTGGTCTAGAGAGGCAGGAGTATTTGGACTCCGGAGCCAAAACGCCAGGCCCGTTGCAATCATCTTTAAACCTCTCTTCTTAGACATGTCAGTCAGGTCGTTGCTACATCGATATTACTTATAGTGTCCGGTCCCGTCACACCCATTTTTTATACATCCAGCTCAGACAACTTTCCTGTCAACTTCATCATGAGCTCCTAAACTCCTCCCGTGACACCAATTGATTATCGTTATTAATTAGCATCAACGGCGGTTCAGTTGTCTTAGTTTATAGCATTCCACACAAGGAATATCATGTTCTTTATTAACATCGTACTGTATCTTGTTCTGACAATTGCATGGAATTTCTTTTTCCAGTATACTAGATTTTTGTTCGATAAAGGGTGCTTTATTACTCAAAAATTTTAACTATTACACCCGTTTTCCGCATAGCTAAGATGCACACAGTGGAGTCTACTAGATGGCAACATATTGGTAGACTTCAAAATGGTTAGATTCATGTTGCTTATCAGTTTCCGATAGTTAATACATGACTCAACCTTGTCTGGTTCATGATTATAAAACCTTGAATTAATGCTACGCGGAAATAAATGCAGAGGTTGAGGAGCCCCCCACACACAATCAGTGGATACATTTAGTATTTATAGGCACATATTCCATATGCAAGGAGATCAATTATTGAAAAGAAAAAATATGACTTTCATTTGTTCTTGCCCCACTGTCTCATTTTCATGGTGAACATTCCTTTTCTGATTTTTTTTTTGTTATAAAAGCGACAAGCAAATAACGAAGAACGAAACAAGAACGCACGCAGGGGACACAAGATTTAACGTGGAAAACCCCTTCCAACACAGAAGGAGAAAAACCACGGGCGTCAGCCAGCAAAACTTCACTATATCGGGAGGTGTTTACAAACGGCGTGGGTTATCTTATAATCTGATAAACCCTAGCCGGCGGCTTACAAGATGTATATATAGGCGGTGCACGACGTATGGTCTAACTTCTGACTATGCTACGCTTCGGCCCAAGCCTCCGGCGACGGGCCTCGCTCCGCTCGTCAGAAGTTAGCCTCCCTTTAGTATATGAATTTGGATCACAATACAACAAACTCCACCTTGAGACAAATTCCATCTTGTAGCATGAACTTCAACAATCTCCTGAACAGCAAAGGAAAAAACACTTGCTGGCGCCAACAGCCACTTGGGCTAAACAGTTATACCAACCAAGCTTGAGCAAAGCTCAAACTTGGAAACTTGGAAACAGGAACTGGCTTTGTCATCATATCAACAGGATTATCATGAGTACTTATCTTGCATACCTTCAGTTTACCTTGAGCAACAATGTCGCGAATATAATGGTACTTGATATCAATGTGCTTTGTCCTCTCATGGAACATTTGATCTTTAGTAAGGTATATTGCACTTTGACTGTCAGAAAACAAGTTAATGCAAGAATCATCTCCACAAAGCTCAGCATACAAACCTTTCAACCAAACAGACTCTTTACCAGCTTCATTAATTGCTATATATTCTGCTTCGGTCGTAGATTGGGCAACAACAGATTGTAACGTTGCCTTCCAACTCACAGCACATCCACCAACAGTGAACACATAACCTGTGAGGGATCTTCTCTTATCCAAATCGGCAGCAAAATCTGAATCCACATAGCCTACGAGTCCCTCACCGGTCTTGCCAAACTTCAAGCAAGCTTTAGATGTGTCACGAAGGTACCTGAAAATCCACTGAACAGCTCTCCAATGTTCTTTACCAGGATCAGCTAGGTATCGACTAACCAAACTCATAGCATATGATAAATCAGGACGAGAACAAACCATGGCATACATCAAAGAACCAACAGCACTAGAATATGGAACTCGAGACATGTACTCAATATCTTCATCAGTACTAGGACATTGCAATGCTGACAATTTGAAGTGAGAAGCAATTGGTGTACTAACAGGCTTTGCATCATGCATATTAAAACGATGAAGAACTTTCTGAATGTAATTTTCCTGACTAAGAAATAACACACTAGATTTTCTGTCTCTTGTAATTTCCATACCTAGTATTTTCTTAGCAGCACCAAGATCCTTCATCTCAAACTCACTACTTAACTGTGACTTTAAAGTAGTGATCTCGTTCTTGCTCTTGGCAGCAATCAACATATCATCAACATATAACAGCAAGTATATTGGTGATCCATTAACAAACTTGATATAAACACAACTATCATACTTAGATCTCTTAAACTCATGTGCAAGCATAAACGAATCAAACCTTTTATACCACTGTCTTGGAGACTGTTTCAAACCATAAAGGGACCTTTTCAACTTGCAAACAAGATCCTCCTTACCAGGCACAACAAAACCTTCAGGCTGGTCCATGTATATCTCCTCCTCAAGCTCACCATGCAGAAAAGCAGTCTTTACATCTAGTTGCTCAAGCTCAAGATCACGCATAGCCACAATACCAAAGAATGCACGAATGGAACTATGCTTCACAACCGGAGAGAATACATCATTATAATCAATACCTGGAATTTGGCTAAAACCTTTTGCTACTAACCTTGCCTTATATCTCGGAGGCTCATTAGGAGACAAACCTTCCTTTCTTTTAAATATCCACTTACAGCGGACAGCCTTCTTTTGTTTAGGCAAGGGCCCAACATCCCATGTGCCATTCTTGTCAAGCGATTGCATTTCCTCTTGCATAGCTGAAATCCACACGCAGTCAACGGATGCAACGGCCTCAGTATATGTAGCAGGTTCATTATCATGCTCCACCTGTTCAGCACAACTCAAAGCATGATGAACAAGATTACATTCTTCAATTAAACGAGGGCGTGGACCTTTGTTACGCCTCAGTCTATCAGCAGCAATGGAACTATTTGTTTGCTGCAAAACAGGTGGTGAGTGCTGAACAACAATGTTATCAATTTCAGCAACATCATTTTCTTTCTCCTCCACGTGCTCCACCTGCACGCTAATCCTATGTTGTTCATCATCAGAATTATCAGAAAAATCAACAGCATTAGTAACATCTAGATGAACTCTTATAAAACATAACAGCCTCATTAAAGACAATATTCCTGCTATGCAAAACTTTCTTAGTTTCAGGATTCAATAACTTGTATGCCTTAACTCCTGAACCATAACCAAGAAACACACACTTAACAGCCCTAGGATTTATCTTTCCATTATCAACATGAGCATAAGCAGTGCAACCGAAAACTCTCAACTGTGAATAATCAGCAGGTGAACCAGACCATACCTCAATAGGAGTTTTCTTATCAAGCGGAATACAAGGTGACATGTTTATCAAGTAACAGGCGGTGGAGGCTGCTTCAAATTTCCGAAACGTCTATGCATACCAGCATTAGACAACATGCAGCGAGCCTTGGAGATGATGGTTATGTTCATCCTCTCCGCCACACCATTCTGCTGAGGAGTATATGGGATGGTGTGGTGCCTGACAATGCCTTCGTCGCTGCAATAATCATTGAAAATAGTAGAACAAAACTCCATGCCATTGCCAGTACGAAGCAATTTAACTTTCTTTTCTGTTTGCTTCTCTACCATAACTTTCCACTTTCTAAAAGCATCAAACACATCAGATTTATGTTTCAAAAAGAAAGGCCACACTTTTCTGGAGTAATCATCTATGATAGTAAGCATGTAATTTGCACCACCAAGAGAAGTCTTGCGGGAAGGTCCCCACACATCAGCATGTACATAATCTAAAATCCCTTTAGTGGTATGAACGGAAGCATTGAATTTAACTCTTTTATGCTTACCAAAAATGCAGTGCTCGCAGAACTCAAACTTACTCAAATTGCAGCCATCTAGCAGGTCTCTCCTGTGCAATTCTGTCATGCCATGTTCACTCATATGTCCAAGACGCATATACCACAGATTAGTTTTACCAGGTTCATCAGGAATAACACAGCAGCAATACCAGACAAAGTGCTACCTCTAAGAACATATAAATTTGCAGAATTCATATCACCAATCATGTGAACGAGAGAACCTTTTGATACCTTCAGAACTCCGCGAGAACCGGAGTGTTTATACCCGTCAACATCAAGGGTACTGAGAGAGATCAAATTTCTGGCCATGCCAGGTATGTGTCTCACATCTGTCAGAGTGCGTGTCATGCCATCATGCATCTTGATCTGAACAGAGCCAATGCCCACGATCTCACGTGGGTTGTTATCTCCCATACGCACAACATCTCCACTCTGCACAAACTCATAAGAACTGAACCAGTCTTTGTTACAGCAAATATGAAACGAACATGCAGAATCAAGGATCCACTCATCATTACCAGAGACACAACCAGCAAACACAACTAGGCAATCGCCATCAGAATTATCACTGGAAACAACAGCAGCCTTACCATCACCCTCAGATTTGTTTTTCGGTTGGTAAGTACTGATACGCGTACAGCACGCGACCGTTGGGAACCCTAAGAGGAAGGTGTGATGCGTACAGCGGCAAGTTTTCCCTCAGTAAGAAACCAAGGTTTATCGAACCAGTAGGAGCCAAGAAGCACGTTGAAGGTTGATGGCGGCAAGATGTAGTGCGGTTTAACACCAGGGATTCCGGCGCCAACGTGGAACCTGCACAACACAACCAAAGTACTTTGCCCCAACGAAACAGTGAGGTTGTCTATCTCACCGGCTTGCTGTAACAAAGGATTAGATGTATAGTGTGGATGATGATTGTTTGCAGAAAACAGTAGAACAAATATTGCAGTAGATTGTATCGATGTAAAAGAATAGGACCGGGGTCCACAGTTCACTAGAGGTGTCTCTCCCATAAGAATAAGCATGTTGGGTGAACAAATTACAGTTGGGCAATTGACAAATAGAGAGGGCATGACAATGCACATACATGATATGATGAATATTGTGAGATTTAATTGGGCATTACGACAAAGTACATAGACCGCTATCCAAAGATGCATCTATGCCTAAAAAGTCCACCTTCAAGGTTATCATCCGAACCCCTTCCAAAGATTAAGTTGAAAACAACAGACAATTGCATTAAGTATGGTGCGTAATGTAATCAATAACTACATCCTCGGACATAGCATCAATGTTTTATCCCTAGTGGCAAAAGCACATCCACAACCTTAGAACTTTCTGTCACACCGTCCTGCATTTAATGGAGGCATGAACCCACTATCGAGCATAAATACTCCCTCTTGGAGTTAAGAGTAAAAACTTGGCCAGAGCCTCTACTAATAACGGAGAGCATGCAAGATCATAAACAATACATAGGTAATAGATTGATAATCAACATAACATAATATTCTCTATCCATCGGATCCCAACAAACACAACATATAGCATTACAGATAGATGATCTTGATCATGTTAGGCAGCTCACAAGACCCGACAATGAAGCATAATGAGGAGAAGACCACCATCTAGCTACTGCTATGGACCCATAGTCCAGGGGTGAACTACTCACTCATCACTCCGGAGGCGACCATGGCGGTGAAGAGTCCTCCGGGAGATGATTCCCCTCTCCGGCAGGGTGCCGGAGGCGATCTCCTGACTCCCCCGAGATGGGATTGGCGGCGGCGGCGTCTCTGGAAGGTTTTCCGTATCGTGGCTCTCGGTACTGGGGGTTTCGCGACGAAGACTATATGTAGGCGGAAGGGCAGGTCAGGAGGCGTCACGGGGGCCCCACACGCTAGGGCCGCGCGGGCCCCCCTTGGGCCACGCCGCCCTAGTGTGGCGGCGCCCCGTGGCCCCACTTCGTCTTCCCTTCGGTCTTCTGGAAGCTTCGCGGCAAAATAGGCCCCTGGGCGTTGAATTCGTCCAATTCCGAGAATATTTCCTTACTAGGATTTCTGAAACCAAAAATAACAGAAAACAGCAACTGGCTCTTCGGCATCTCGTTAATAGGTTAGTGCCGGAAAATGCATAAATATGACATAAAGTATGCATAAAACATGTAGATATCATCAATAATGTGGCATGGAACATAAGAAATTATCGATACGTCGGAGACGTATCAGCATCCCCAAGCTTAGTTTCTGCTCGTCCCGAGCAGGTAAACGATAACAAAGATAATTTTTGGAGTGACATGCCATCATAACCTTGATCATACTATTGTAAAGCATATGTAATGAGTGCAGCGATCAAAACAATGTAAATGACATGAGTAAAAAAATGAATCATATAGCAAAGACTTTTCATGAATAGTAGTTCAAGACAAGCATCAATAAGTCTTGCATAAGAGTTAACTCATAAAGCAATAATTCAAAGTAAAGGCATTGAAGCAACACAAAGGAAGATTAAGTTTCAGCAGTTGCTTTCAACTTGTAACATGTATATCTCATGGATATTTGTCAATGTAAAGTAATATAACAAGTGCAATATGCAAGTATGTAGGAATCAATGCACAGTTCACACAATTGTTTGCTTCTTGAGGTGGAGAGAGATAGGTGAACTGACTCAACATAAAAGTAAAAGAAAGGCCCTTCGCAGAGGGAAGCATTGATTGCTATATTTGTGCTAGAGCTTTGGTTTTGAAAACAAGAAACAATTTTGTCAACGGTAGTAATAAAGCATATGTGTTATGTAAATTATATCCTACAAGTTGCAAGCCTCATGCATAGTATACTAATAGTGCCCGCACCTTGTCCTAATTAGCTCGGATTACCTGGATTATCATTGCAATGCATATGTTTTAACCAAGTGTCACAAAGGGGTACCTCTATGCCGCATGTACAAAGGTCTAAGGAGAAAGCTCGCATCGGATTTCTCGCTATTGATTATTCTCAACTTAGACATCCATACCGGGACAACATAGACAACAGATAATGGACTCCTCTTTTATGCATAAGCATTCAACAATTATCAATTTTCTCATATGAGATTGAGGATATTTGTCCAAAACCGAAACTTCCACCATGGATCATGGCTTTAGTTAGCGGCCCAATGTTCTTCTCTAACATTATGCATGCTCTAACCATTCTAGCGGTAAATCTCCCTTACTTCAGACAAGACGAACATGCATAGCAACTCACATGATATTCAACAAAGAGGAGTTGACGGCGTCCCCTGGAACATGGTTATCGCACAACAAGCAACTTAATAAGAGATAAAGTGCATAAGTACATATTCAATACCACAATAGTTTTTAGACTATTTGTCCCATGAGCTATATATTGCAAAGGTAAAGGATAGAAATTTTAAAGGTAGCACTCAAGCAATTTACTTTGGAATGGCGGAGAAATACCATGTAGTAGGTAGGTATGGTGGACGCAAATGGCATAGTGGTTGGCTCAAGGATTTTGGATGCATGAGAAGTATTCCCTCTCGATACAAGGCTTAGGCTAGCAAGGTTTATTTGAAACAAACACAAGGATGAACCGGTGAAGCAAAACTCACATAAAAGACATATTGTAAACATTATAAGACTCTACACCGTCTTCCTTGTTGTTTAAACTCAATACTAGAAATTATCTAGACCTTAGAGAGACCAATTATGCAAACCAAATTTTAGCAAGCTCTATGTATTTCTTCATTAATAGGTGCAAAGTATATGATGCAAGAGCTTAAACATGAGCACAACAATTGCCAAGTATCAAATTATCCAAGACATTTTAGCAATTACTACATGTATCGTTTTCCGATTCCAACCATATAACAATTTAACGAAGAAGAAACTTTCGCCATGAATATTATGAGTAAAGCCTAAGGACATATTTGTCCATATGCAACAGCGGAGCGTGTCTCTCTCCCACACAAAGAATGCTAGGATCCATTTTATTCAAACAAAACAAAAACAAAAACAAACCGACGCTCCAAGCAAAGTGCATAAGATGTGATGGAATAAAAATATAGTTTCACTAGAGGAACCTGATAATGTTGTCGATGAAGAAGGGGATGCCCACCCTTGGGCATCCCCAAGCTTAGACGCTTGAGTCTTCTTGAAATATGAAGGGGTGAACCACCGGGGCATCCCCAAGCTTAGAGCTTTCACTCTCCTTGATCATGTTGTATCATCTCCCTCTCTTGATCCTTGAAAACTTCCTCCA
Source organism: Lolium perenne (assembly GCF_019359855.2). NCBI lineage: Eukaryota > Viridiplantae > Streptophyta > Magnoliopsida > Poales > Poaceae > Lolium > Lolium perenne. The sequence goes on from NC_067250.2 coordinate 310,403,825, forward strand.
CACCAAACTCAAAACAACTCATTAGAGGGTTAGTGCACAATAAAAATTTACATATTCAGAGGTGACACAATCATTCTTAACACTTCTGGACATTGCACAAAGCTACTGAAAGTTAATGGAATCGAAAAATCCATCAAGCATAGCAAAACAGGCAATGCGAAATAAAAGGCAGAATCTGTCAAAACAGAACAGTTCGTAAAGACGAATTTCTAAGAGGCACCAGACTTGCTCAAATGAAAATGCTCAAATTGAATGAAAGTTGCGTACATATCTGAGGATCACTCATGTAAATTGGCATAATTTTCTGAGTTACCTACAGAGAATTAGACACAGATTCGTGACAGCAAAGAAATCTGTTTCTGCGCAGTAATCCAAATCTAGTATGAACCTTATTATCAACGACTTTACTTGGCACAAAAATGCACAAAACTAAGATAAGGAGAGGTTGCTACAGTAGTAACAACTTCCAAGACTCAAATATAAAATAAAGGTACTGTAGTAAAAACATGGGTTGTCTCCCATAAGCGCTTTTCTTTAACGCCTTTCAGCTAGGCGCAGAAAGTGTGTATCAAGTATTATCAAGAGATGGTGCACCAACATTACCTTGGGCTTTACACTTACCCTTCTTGTTCTTTTTCTTACTCTTTGATTTAGGGAATACATGTCTACCCCCAGGTGTAGAGGTGAATTTTAGGGTGCCTTCTCCCACATCTATGACTGCTCCCAATAGTTTCAGCAGGGATCTTCCGAGTGTGATTTGTCCTGTTCCTACACATTCAATAACAAGATAATCAATGGATATTGTTCTTCCAAGAATGGTTGTATGCACACCTGCAGCTATTCCCTTAGGAATTATAACAGAGTTATCAATGAGAGTTATTCCTTCTCCCCCTTCAATGAATCCCCAAAGTTCCAAAGATTCATGAATACTCTTAGGCATAAGGCAAAATTCAGACATAATATCACAATTAGCATAAAGAGTTTGATCACCGATAACAATTTTAACAGTAGGATCCCATAATGAAGGTTCAGAGTTCACTAAAACTTGATCAAGATGGTTACGAACATATCTATAATTTTCGTTCAAGCGAGATGCTCTTGTCTCGAGAGTGTTTAATCTATTATAAATGCTAATAAGGGCTGAATCAAAGTTATTAGCTGAATCATGTGATGCAACCAATTTCTTTATGGCATTAAAAGCTTGATCCCCATTGCAATGAAGGAAATCTCCTCCCACTAAAGCATCCAAGGCATATCTATAGCGAATCATAAGACCAAAATAAAAGTTACTAAGAAGCAAACTTAGAGTCATTTGAGGTTCAGCTTTACGATAAGAATCAAAACTTCTGGACCAAGCATCTTTAAAACTCTCCTCATCCCCTTGTTTAAAAGTGAAGACTAATTCCTCAGGTGAGGAAGTAACAGGTGCAGAACTAGACATGGTAACAAAAGTAAAATGCAAGTAACTAATTTTTTTGTGTTTTTAATATGGCAAACAAGATAGCAAATAAAGTAAAGCTAGCAACTATTTTTTTTGTATTTTGTTATAATGCAGCAAACAAAGTAGTAAATAAAATAAAGCAAGACAAAAACAAAGTAAAGAGATTGGAATGTGGAGACTCCCCTTGTAGCGTGTCTTGATCTCCCCAGAACGGCGCCAGAAAACAGTCTTGATACGCGTACAGCACGCGACCGTTGGGAACCCCAAGAGGAAGGTGTGATGCGTACAGCGGCAAGTTTTCCCTCAGTAAGAAACCAAGGTTTATCGAACCAGTAGGAGCCAAGAAGCACGTTGAAGGTTGATGGCGGCGAGATGTAGTGCGGCGCAACACTAGGGTTTTCGGCGCCAACGTGGAACCTGCACAACACAACCAAAGTACTTTGCCCCAACGAAACAGTGAGGTTGTGAATCTCACCGGCTTGATGTAACAAAGGATTAGATGTATAGTGTGGATGATGATTGTTTGCAGAAAACAGTAGAACAAATATTGCAGTAGATTGTATCGATGTAAAAGAATAGGACCGGGGTCCACAGTTCACTAGAGGTGTCTCTCCCATAAGAATAAGCATGTTGGGTGAACAAATTACAGTTGGGCAATTGACAAATAGAGAGGGCATGACAATGCACATACATGATATGATGAATATTGTGAGATTTAATTGGGCATTACGACAAAGTACATAGACCGCTATCCAGCATGCATCTATGCCTAAAAAGTCCACCTTCAGGTTATCATCCGAACCCCTTCCAGTATTAAGTTGAAAACAACAACAATTGCATTAAGTATGGTGCGTAATGTAATCAATAACTACATCCTCGAACATAGCATCAATGTTTTATCCCTAGTGGCAACAGCACATCCACAACCTTAGAACTTTCTATCACTGTCCCAGATTTAATGGAGGCATGAACCCACTATCGAGCATAAATACTCCCTCTTGGAGTTAAGAGTAAAAACTTGGCCACAGCCTCTACTAATAACGGAGAGCATGCAAGATCATAAACAACACATAGGTAATAGATTGATAATCAACATAGCATAGTATTCTCTATCCATCGGATCCCAACAAACACAACATATAGCATTACAGATAGATGATCTTGATCATGTTAGGCAGCTCACAAGACCCGACAATGAAGCATAATGAGGAGAAGACGACCATCTAGCTACTGCTATGGACCCATAGTCCAGGAGTGAACTACTCACTCATCACTCCGGAGGCGACCATGGCGGTGAAGAGTCCTTCGGGAGATGATTCCCCTCTCCGGCAGGGTGCCGGAGGCGATCTCCTGAATCCCCCGAGATGGGATTGGCGGCGGCGGCGTCTCTGGAAGGTTTTCCGTATCGTGGCTCTCGGTACTGGGGGTTTCGCGACGAAGACTATATGTAGGCGGAAGGGCAGGTCAGGAGGTGTCACGGGGGCCCCACACGCTAGGGCCGCGTGGGCCCCCCTTGGGCCGCGCCGCCCTAGTGTGGCGGTGCCCCGTGGCCCCACTTCGTCTTCCCTTCGGTCTTTTGGAAGCTTCGTGGCAAAATAGGCCCCTGGGCGTTGATTTCGTCCAATTCCGAGAATATTTCCTTACTAGGATTTCTGAAACCAAAAACAGCAGAAAACAACAACTGGCTCTTCGGCATCTCGTTAATAGGTTAGTGCCGGAAAATGCATAAATATGACATAAAGCATGCATACGTAGATATCATCAATAATTTGGCATGGAACATAAGAAATTATCGATACGTCGGAGACGTATCAAGTACCATTTCTTTTCTCTTTGTTCTGCAACTTCCAACAATCATCAATATTGTGGCTAGTTTTCTTACAGTACTTGCAGAACTTACCATCTCGTCCCTTGGACTTTGAGCGACCTCTGTCGGTCTTGCTCTTATCTCTGTTGTAGTTGTTGTAGTTGTTGTTTCTGTTCTCGGTCCTGCCTCGGACCTGCAGTGCTTCTGCCTTAGATGACGAACCCTCTGCCTGCACCATAGATTTCATCTTTTCCCTCTGCTGGAGGGCCTCGTAAATTTCGGCAAGGGTTAGTTCATCACGACTGTATAACAAGGTGTCTCGAAAATTCGCAAAAGAATTAGGCAACGAGACTAACAGTATAAGAGCTAGATCCTCATCATCATATTTTACCTCCATGGATAGCAAATCAGAAACGATCTCTTTAAAGATCGATAGGTGATTCATCATTGACGCACCTTCTTGCAGCTTGTGCGAGAACAACTTCATCTTCACATGCATCTTACTGGTTAGATCTTTGGACATGCAGATCGATTCCAGTTTCAACCACAGCGCCGCTGCGGATTTCTCAGCCAGCACTTCCTGCAAGATATTGTTGGATAGATGAAGCTGAATTAATGAAAAAGCCTTACGGTCTTTCCTATTTTCATCGTCGGTCTAGGTCTTGGCATCTTTCTTGCCAAAACCATCAAGATCTTCATCCAGATCAGAAGATTGGGTAAGTATCGCCCTCATCCTCACTTGCCACAGAGAAAATCTCGTGGTGTAATCCAGCTGCGGTAGATCGAACTTCAAGGAAGACATGTCGCAAAACCCTAGATTGAAACACGGGCTCTGATACCACTTGTTATAAAAGCGACAAGCAAATAACGAAGAACGAAACAAGAACACACGCAGGGGATACAAGATTTAACGTGGAAAACCCCTTCCAACACAGAAGGAGAAAAACCACGGGCGCCAGCCAGCAAAACTTCACTATATCGGGAGGTGTTTACAAACGCCGTGGGTTATCTTATAATCTGATAAACCCTAGCCGGCGGCTTACAAGATGTATATATAGGCGGTGCCAACGATCCGTATCGTACGGAAGTTAGCCTCCCTTTAGTATATGAATTTGGATCACAATACAACATTTTTTGTGTGGTTGGTCTGCCCAGTGGGAAGAACTAGTTATAGTTGTGTTCCTTTTCCTCGAAGTAGCAGTAAGTGATCTGGCTATACCAATTTTCATGACCAGGTGAACTTTCTTGTCAACTTCAGCACGGGCTTCTTAATTAACTCCATTAACTAGAAATATTTATTAGCATCTACGACATACTGAATGACTTGCATAAATTTATGTCATTAACTAAAGATATAGATATTGATTACTCCATCAACTAGAGATATCTCTGTCCCGGTTTACAGGGCCTACACGTATCCCAAGATTGTTAATTTAATCAGTATAATATAAATTTTACAATATGAAAATTATACCATCAGAAAGTATATTGTGTAGTACAATATCTGAACTTTTTAATGATATATATTATATTACGTTAGCTAAATTAATGACTTAGGGATACGTGTAAAACCTATAAACCGGGACGGAGGTTAATCGCTCTTTTCTTAATTTGTGTCATTCAACATAATGATGAATGACTTGTATAAATGCTCTGTCAGCATGTCCGCTAAGCTCCATTCGTTGTCGATGTTATACTAGGCCATATCATGTTCTTTATTGACATCGTACTGTATCTTTTCTGTAGTTGACAAAGCAATTAATTATTAGTGGTTACATAGATCCGTATCAACCAATGGATGCAGAGGCACCTATTTCATATGCATGGAGAACAACTTTTTTAAAGAAAAGAGCCACTTTCATTTGTTATGTATGCCTAAAAAGTACGAAATGACGCACCAAGATGCAACTGACAACATATATATGTAGGCAGAAAAAGACATGAGATGTGAGATGGAAGGGTACATAGCTAAGACTAGTCACAATGGGAAGTATCATACACTAGTATCATGCACATGATACTAGTTTATGATACTACCTTCACAATGCATAGTATCATAAAATAGTATCATAGTATCATCATATTTAATGTTTTGTAGAATCTCAATGCAAATTAGTGTACATGATGTATTTGTTATTAAGTTTTCTAGTTTTACGTGCTATGATACGATATCATATTATGATACCACTCTCATCTCTCACCTCATTAATTGGTGCGCCACATCAGATTTTTGCCAACATGACATGCATGATAGTACCTCCGTTTCAAGGAATAATGTGCCCTCGTTTTACGAGCTTTTTGTTTGACCAAGAATTACTTCAAATAGATAAAAATTATTTGTATGAAATTAATATCATTAAAAAGTGTTTTTCAATACGAATCCAACGATACTAATTACATATAATATAATGAAGATTTTGTTGCTTAATTTTTATGGTCAAAGTTCGTCTTAGGATGCATGTGCGCCTTATTTCTTGAAACGGAGGTAATACTACTTATGATACTCCCATTGAGGCTAGTCTAAGTATAGAGCCAAACTCTATCAATTGGTTCGGTTGATTACAAAGCGCAACTTGTAGTAGTTGATATATTATATACTAATAGCAACATATAAAACTAGAAAAGAGACACCATGTTAGTCCACATCATTAAAATTATTTCGTTAGTTAATCTAAAATTTATGGTAGATGCACAGTTACATGGATGTAATTTTTCAAAAGGAAAAACACGTACACGTCTGCATCACGTTACCTGATTTAAAATAACGATTAGTATGACATGCAAAAAGTAAGGAATGGACTTATGTTTGTCTCTAATTTCTCACCACGTGCACTACGGGGAAAACGGCAGTTGTCATGTTGCAGAACTATTGCCGTGTGCCCTACAGCCCGGAACACGGCAAAGAGTTTCTTTACCGTGTGCAGTGAAAAAAGAACACGGCAAAAAACGATAACACGGTAAATCAGTAAATACAAATAGAGTAAAAAAACACGGCAAAGGTCTAAAAAAGAACATGTCAAAGCGAGAAACATGGCAAAGACTGGAGGGGACTGTAACACCCCAAATTTCAATAAAAAGAAAGTTAGAGATTTCCAGAAAACAAAATTTCAAACCAACAAAAACTTTTTAATTTGCATATAGTACCCTGCATAGGACTTGTGCATTTGAGTGATATGCCATGATGATTGTTATTACTTGTATTTGATATGCTCTAAAACCCTAATGTGATCATGGTAAGATCACCAACCAAATAAATCAAAGAGGAAGAAAATCCAATAATTGGAAAACCCTAAAAACCCTCACATATGCCCTATGGCATTTTTATAAATTTTGACCCTAGACCTATTTGGTCTTCACCATTAGTTGAATAATGTTACTAAACACTTATTACAACTTTTGGAATCAAAGAATCACTTTTCAAATGAAATTCAAACACAAAGCAAGCTCACATATGATAATGGTCAAATTGGACAATTATAGTATGATCACCACTTTGAGCCCTTGCCATTCAATTTTCCCAAACCAACTCTTGCTAACTCTTTGCACCATTTCAAAGTCAACATCAAGGTGAACAACTTTGGTAAAGATCACCATGCCAAAATCATCTTGGATCATGAGCAAGGCTCATCCAAAGTCACAACTTTTTCACATATGCAACATTCTCCACTTAGCCATTGTTGCCAATTCTTGAATTCTACTTTTTCCACCACCACCTCAAATCCTCTCTGGTCAATTACAACTTATATCAACACTCACATTTCAAAAAGATTCACCATTTGAATATTTTCAAATTTGGATATTTTTGCAATTTACAAATTCGGGCACTATTTGCAACTATTGCAAATAGTGAATCTACCTCACCTAAACTACCCTAACATACACCATTGTGTCCCCTGGTCCCCTAAAACCCTAAATGGCACATAGCAACCCTAATGAGGAGTGGCTAGCTCACATGGGCATGGCATGCCGGCCATGGCGCCACCATGCCGAGCCACCCCTCCTCTCCTTCATCGCCACCCCTGCCCACCTTGTCCAACGCCGCCACCTCACTCTACTGGACCACCTAGCACCAGCCATGGTCGAGGAGAAGCTCGACAGCTGCCGGAACGCGCGCGCCTAGTGGTGGCCACGCCATGCCGACGACGTCGCGCGTGGACACCCGCGGACGTCACAGTACACGCGCCGCGCCGCCACCTCGCTCACGCCCTGGACCCGCTCTCGACGCCTTGAGCATCCACTCGCCACCTGGACGCCGCCAGACAACACCTCGACCAGACCCTGGATCGCCGCCGCCGTGGACGGGGAAGAAGATCCCGCGAACGCCGCCGCCAGACATGGAAGCAACGCGAGCTATTCCGACGCTCCCAGACCAAGCTGTCGCTGCCAGTAGCATCGCCTGGACCCGTAGAGCATCGCCATGACCTCTCCTAGCTCGACCAGCCGCCGGAACCGCCGCGCCATGGTCGACTGCCACCCTGCCCCGCAACCCTCAAGCAATGCTATAAAAGGAGCACTCCCCTTGATGATCCAAGCACACCACCGCACTCCCCATCTCTCACTGCCTCTCAACCACCTCACCACTCTCTCGATTCACACCGGAGCAAGGCCAATCGGGAGCTCGCCACCGCGGAAGCTCTACATCAATCGCCGGCGAACCAGGCCACCTCAGGCGACGCCACTGCTACCAGTCGCTTCGCCGTCGTCCACAACTTCACCGAGCATACTGCCATCCCTCGCTGGAGCCCTGGTTAGCCCTCCGACCCCCTACCTGAGCCGCCGGTGAACTCCTCTCTCGCCAGCGGGACGATGAACCACGCCCGTTAGATCTCGGTCTAATCCAACGCCTCAGACTCGCCCATACCGATTCGGGTTTAGTGAGTCACTGACGCGCGGACCCCACCCTGTCAGCGCGCCGCGCGTCTGTGGACCGTGGTTGGGCTGGACTGGGTTGGTTTGGGCCGTTTTCAAATCTGGCAGCCCGTTTAGTTTTCCCGCCGGCCTGTTAATTCAAATCCAGTTTAAATAATTACAAATGAATTTCAATACTGCTGCCACTTTGAAATTCAATAGATTTAAATTGGCTAAACCAAAATTGATGAACTTTATATTGTTGGAAAGCTAGAGAAATTATCTATCAAATGCCACTGGTCCCATGACCAGATTCTTTGTAGAATTAATGTGATAGAAATAACAAGGCAGGGACTTTTCCCTATTCAAATAATTATTTAAAAATCAACCAAAATAGATATTAAGTTAATTCCAACTCTAATAGCTCACATTTGACTTACACTAATTGTTTATGCAATAAAATGGTGTGGTCACTTTGCATGATCATGCCCTAGTTTAATTAATGGAGATTATGGCTAGTTTAACTAGTTGATATTGTCCAAAACTATTAAAGTAAATTATGTGGAGTCTTATACTTCATTTAAACTTGTCTCACATGAATTCATGGGATGTTTGGACCCCCGGTCCAAACTCTCTTATATGAATTACTTGAGATTTAAATCATATGTAGTGATATTAAATGATATGAGGTGATCTACCTCATTTAAATCATTTTCCCAAATGATGATGATGAACATTTGACTTAGGTCAATATGAGTTCATACATGATTGTTTGAGAAATTAAATCTTAAGAAGATTTCAATGAGAGGAAATTATTTCTCAAGAACCCTATGGAAACTATCATTTACATATCAAATACAAAGAAGTGAATTCTTTTTAAATCACACAACCCATGCACCCTAGTTAATTTATTTGTGTGCATAGAATAGTTTGTGTGTTTATATGTGATGTATGGAATAGCCATTGAATTAGTGAGTAATTATACTCGTATTCAAATTTAGACGGTAGCACCGGAGAGTACGCCGAAGAAGAAGGTTGCTACCAAGAGGAGGAGGAGGAACAGTTTGAGAACTACCAAGGCAAGCTAATATTCTTGCAAAGTGCAAAGCCCCTTGGGGCAAGGCACCATGATTCTTATCTATTCTTACATAAGCCTATCCCAAGTTTTTACCTTACAAGTTTTTACTTGTTTTCTCAATGAGTTACTTTTATAGTTAACTTTGGTCAAAGTACAAGTTGGTTACTAGAGTAGTGAAGTTGGTCTCAATCAAGCAAAGCAAGATAGCACCCCTCATGATTTAGAGCTAGTGCTAATGAAGTAAAACTTGACTACTCTAGATGCGAACAATGTGAATTTGAAATGAATTTGAAACCTTGGAATGATGATGCATTCCATTGAATGATTTTTGAAGGTGAATATGAACAAGAGAAGATGGTGATTTTTGATAAACAATGATGTTGGTTTGAATGCGATACCTTTCCAATTAGTAAGTACCCCCACAATACCTGATTATGGGTAGGGCTTAACTAGAAGTTTATGCATCTTAGTATGGGTTCCCTCTGAACACACGTCATAGGGGTTACGCTTGAGGCTGCCTCCGTTGTTGAGAAATGATGTGAAATTGAGGTGAATTGTACGGCCAAGCCCTGTGCAGTTCCCAAGTTGACAGTTGGTCTTCACTGGGAGGCCAAGCTCATGGGGAGAGGTGCTCATACTAGGATTTATAAGTGAAAGGTTATGGTTGATGATCCACGTACTGTGTTACGATGATTCGGGGTAATCCCGACGGATGAAATCAAATGTTGTGGCACAAGTGTGCAACCTCTGCAGAGTGTAAACCTATTCGAATAGCCGCGTCCACGGTTACGGACGGTTGGAAAGGCCATACAGTTTCCGATGTCATCTCTTTGAAAATGATGTTGAAAGATGATGGTGAAATGAATTGTGGTGAATTGAATTGAAATCACCACTTGAATGGTGGGAATGACACTAATGTTCCCACTTGAGTTAGTTAGCACTTGAATAAGCTTTTCTCAAACTTTGTGAACTAAAACTAGCTTTATGCAAATAAACTAGAGCTTAGCCAACCATACTAGAATGTCTAGCACTTACATTAGTATTAGTTTGCGAGTACTTAAAGTACTCACGGCTGTGTCCCTGGCTATTCAAATGGCCAGAGTATGAAGAGGAACAAGGAGATGATCAGCAGGACGCCTACGACAACTAAGCGCCTTCCGACGTCAAGCGTTGGCCTGTGGACTATAGAGTCCTTGTATCTTACGCTTCCGCTATGAACTATGAACTTGTGTTTGTTCGTTGATCGATAGATCAACTATTCGTGTAATATGGATCATGTGATTCCAAATTTGTAAGACTTATGGTTGTAATGAATGACGACTGTGATACTTAACTATTATGCCTCGCAACAACAATATTCCTGGGATTGCGATGTATGACATAATAGGCATTCGGACTTAAAAATCCGGGTGTTGACAAGTTGGTATCAGAGCCATTGTTTGACCTTAGAAGACCTTAGTTAGAATGGGCGTTCTGAAAAACTTAACTTTGAAATCAAATGAAAAGACAATATTTGTGAAAATTTACTACACTCTTGTCTTTGAGACTTTGCCAAAATTTGATGAATCATGTTCTATCTTATTTGAATCAACTTAAAATTTTGCCACACTTTGCACTCTCTAACTTACTCATCCAATTCTCTTTCAGATGGAGCCGAATGAACCCATCAACACCAAGTTTTATCAGCTTGGGAACGGAGGGAGCTTGATCTTCGAGCACGACCTCAACGCCGTCTCTGACTTCCTTGGGCGCCCACACCCCGAGTTTCACGGGGTTCAGCTGGACGACACGCCCGGAGGAGAGTTGCAGTGGGTGATCACTGCCGACTTGAGGGGCAAGATGGAGCCTCCCACTTCGGAGAGGATCCTCTTCTCCTTCCGCGAGAGCAACTGGCTCGACGGACTCGCACGTGGCCTTCAGGAGGCACTTGCGCGCCTCTGTGGACAGAACGTGGTGCGCATCCTCGCCTCTCGCTACGCCCACCTTGTGAGGCGTGATGCTGCGGGAGTGCCCATGGAGTTGCAGCCGCACCCGGAGTTGAGGCACCATGCTGAGCACCTGGACTTCATGCTCTACCAGACTCAGAGGGACCTCGATGCCACTCGCGCTTACGTGAACCAGACCCATGCTCACATCACCGAGCAGGGTGAGGCGATCAAGCTACTCAACAACGACCGCAAGAGCCTTCGCCAGCAGCGTGCCAAGCAGGACGCTACGATTCGTCGCCTTCGCGCCAGGATCGCGTCACTTGAGGCCACTGTCAAGGCCCAGGAGGATCAGATTCGTCAGCTGGAGGATGACGACGGAGGCATCGACATTCAGGGAGGAGACGCCTTCCTGAGCGACGACAACGACTTTGAGGAGGACGAGAACACCGAGGAGGAGGACTACGAGTTCCTGGAGGCAGGACCCGACGACTACGTCCCGATCGATGTCGAGGATGAGGAGTAGTTGCACTAGTCTCACTTATGTAGGTGTGAGTTGTATCCCGTCCCTTGTATCGTAGCATGAGAATGGTTCTTAAAACCATTAGAGTATGTGTGTGTTAGTTTGTATCATGTGTTGAATGAATGAATGAATGTTATGCTTGTCATGAAAAGATTACAAGTTTTCAAATAATTTTTCAAACTTAACCAAAATGAACCATAGAATGTTCCCTCTTATCTCATGATCTTCTATATCTTAAGATGGCCCCTCCAAATCGCACCAACGACGCGATGCTGCAACTACTACAAACCATGCTTGCCGACAGGGAAACCGAAAGAGCCGAACGCCAAGCCAACCTTGTTGCCTTGCAGAACATCGCCAACCAAGGCCATGGAAATCATGACCACCCCGGATCCAAGCTCAAGAACTTTCAAAACACCAATCCCCCAGTGTTTAGCAAGACCGAGGAGCCCCTCGACGCCGACGATTGGCTCCAGACTATGGAGAACAATCTGGAGGTAGCCGGAGTGGAAGCCAACGAGAAAGTTTTGTTCGCCACCCACTATCTCGCTGGACCAGCCCGCGCTTGGTGGACAAGCACCCGTGCCATGAACGGAGGTCAATTCATGACTTGGGAGGATTTCAAACTCAAGTTCAGCAAGTACCATGTACCCCCGGGTCTTATCAAGAAGATGAGGGATGAGTTCCGTGAACTAAAACAAGGTCGCATGACGGTGGTTGAATACCGCGACAAGTTTCTCATACTGTCGAGGTATGCCCCTGATGAGATCGACACCGTTGAGATGAGGAAGGAGAGATTCCTGAACGGACTGCATGATGAGATGCAGACTGTCCTCGTCAACATCCCCTTCGCCAACCTCGAAGCCCTTGTTGACTCCGCCATCCAGATGGAGGGCAAGTTAAACCAAGCCAATGAGAACCGCAAGCGCCGCATGGCGAATCAAAGTGGATCAAGCCACCCCCAGAAGTTTCGCCCTAGCTCATGCGGAGGTTTCACTCCGAGAAACAACAAACCCCAGATGCAGAACTCGCGCCCCGGTTATCAGAACCGGAGTGGAGGAAACTCCAAGCCAGGAGGCTACAACAACAATAACAACTACAACCGCGCTCCGCCCCGAGCCCCCAACAACAACACCAACACCGCTCCCAGAACCGGAAGCAATGCCGTGCCCGTTGCGAACAAGCAGGACAAGACCACTATCACTTGTTATGAGTGTGGTGTAGTGGGGCACTACTCCAACGAGTGTCCCAAGCGTCTTGCCAAGCTCGCCGGCAACACCGCTGCACCTGCTCAGCAGCAACGCTGTGTCTCCACCGGCAAGAAGTTCGCCCCCAACAACCCCAACAACCGCAACGGCCGCCTCTACCACATGAATGCCGAAGAAGCCCAGGAAGCACCAGATGTTGTACTGGGTATGTTTTCTGTCAACCACATCCCTGCCAGAGTGTTGTTTGATTCCGGAGCATCTCATTCTTTTGTCACCGAAGACTTTGCATCAATAAGTAAAATTCAACCCCTCAGCTTGAAGCATGTTATGATAGTTCAAATCCCCGGATCAACCACCAAAGCCAGAAAATTTTGCAAAAATGTACCAATCAAAATCCATGATGTAGATTTCTATGCCAATCTCATCATTCTGGGAACCAAAGGTTTGAAAGTTGTCCTAGAAATGGACTGGATGTCAAAACACAATGGATTGATAGACTGTGCCAAGAAAGCCATCACCATGACTAGCCGCACCGGTATCGTAGTTGAGCACGTCTCTGAAAAACTACCCAGAAAATTTACCTGCAACCAAAGTGTATCCAAGCCAACTCTGGATCAAATCAGGGTCGTTTGTCGCTACCCTGATGTGTTTCCGGATGATCTACCCGGTATGCCCCCGGATCGGGATATCGAGTTTATCATCGAGTTAATCCCCGGAACTGGACCCATAGCCCAGAGAGCCTACAGCATGAACGCAACCGAGCTTGTGGAGCTGAAGAAGCAAATAGATGATATGTTGGCCAAGGGTCTTATTAGACCCAGTGCATCCCCCTGGAGATCACCCGTCTTGTTTGTGGACAAGAAGGATGGTGCAAATCGTTTATGTACGGATTATCGTAAGCTTAACGATGTCACCATCAAAAACAAATACCCTCTACCTAAGATAGAAGACTTGTTTGATCAACTCACCGGATCCACAGTTTTCTCCAAGATAGATCTTAGAACTGGATATCATCAGCTGAAGATTCGAGCCACCGACATTCCAAAAACTGCCTTTACCACCAGATATGGGTTGTATGAGTACAACGTCATGTCGTTTGGACTGACCAATGCCCCCGCTTATTTCATGAATCTCATGAATAAGATCTTCACGAACTTTTTGGACAAGTTTGTCATTGTTTTCATCGACGACATCCTCGTCTATTCCAAGTCCGAAGAGGAACATGAACAGCATCTGGAGATTGTCCTAGAAACCCTTAGACAACACAAGTTGTATGCCAAGTTCAGCAAGTGTGAGTTTTGGCTGGAAGAAGTTGGATTCCTGGGACACATCTTGTATGCAGGAGGAATTGCCGTAGATCCCGCCAAGATCAAAACTGTTATGGAGTGGCAAGCCCCAACCACCCAAACCGAGGTCCGCGCTTTTCTTGGATTAGCCGGATACTACCGCAGATTTGTAGAAGGTTTTTCGAGCATCGCTCGACCAATGACCCAACTGCTGAAAAAGGACAGAAAGTTTGAGTGGACCGACAAATGCGAAGAGAGCTTTCAACAGCTCAAGAGTAGACTGACAACAGCCCCAATCCTGATCATGCCAGATATCGCAAAGCCCTTTGACGTATATTGCGACGCCTCCAAGACTGGACTTGGATGCGTGCTTATGCAAGAAGGCAAGGTTGTATCCTACCTTTCAAGACAGCTAAAGCAACATGAACAGAACTACCCAACCCATGACCTCGAGCTTGCAGCCGTGGTCTTAGCCTTGAAAGTTTGGCGCCATTACCTCATGGGTAATCGATGCGAGATCTACTCCGACCACAAAAGCCTCAAATATATATTCACCCAGAAAGAGCTGAACATGAGACAACGCCGATGGATCGAATTGATCAAGGATTACGACATGGAAATTCACTACCACCCCGGCAAGGCCAATGTGGTAGCGGATGCTTTGAGTTGACTGCCGTGCCAGTTGAACTCCATGCTCGCAACTGAATAACCCAGCTTGCATCAAGAGTTTGAACGGTTCAGACTTGAACTTGTTAGCGAAGGATTCCTAGCCAGCATAGAACTGCAACCCACCTTGGTTAGTCAGATCAAGGAAGCCCAGAAAGACAACGCTAGCATTGACGGAATCAAGAAACAGATAGCCGCAGGAAAAGCCCCCGGATTCACCGTAGACGAAGCCAGAGTTCTTTGGTACAAAGAACGTCTCTGCGTACCATCGGACTCTGACTTGAAACAAGTCATCCTGCAAGAAGCCCATGACACCCTTTATTCAATCCACCCCGGAGGTACCAAGATGTACCAAGACCTGAAGGAACAATTTTGGTGGCACGGAATGAAGAGAGAAATCGGTAGCTATATCGCCAAGTGTGACATCTGTCAGAGAGTCAAGGCAGAACATCAACAACCCGCCGGACTGTTACAACCACTTCAGATTCCAGAATGGAAATGGGATTCCGTAGGAATGGACTTTATCACCGGACTGCCCAAATCCAGCAAAGGCAATGATTCAATATGGGTAGTTGTCGATAGATTAACCAAAGTCGCCCATTTCATCGCCGTCAAAACCACTTATCAAGGCCCAAAGTTAGCTGAACTTTACATCTCCAGAATAGTCGCCCTGCACGGAACCCCCAAATCGATAGTGTCAGATAGAGGATCACAGTTCACCTCAAGGTTCTGGCAGAAAGTGCATGAAGGACTAGGCACTCGCCTAAATTTCAGCACCGCCTATCACCCTCAGACCGACGGACAGACTGAGAGAGTAAACCAGATACTGGAAGACATGCTTAGAGCATGCGTACTGGAATACGGATCCAAGTGGGAAGAATGCCTGCCTTACGCAGAATTCTCTTACAACAATAGCTATCAAGCCAGCCTACAGATGGCCCCCTTTGAAGCCTTGTACGGAAGAAAATGCCGTACTCCCCTGAACTGGTCGGAAGTCAGAGAGAGCCAAATTTTTGGCCCAGATGTTCTTCGTGAAGCCGAAGAGAAAGTACACAAGATCCGCGAGTACCTCAAGACAGCGCAATCGAGACAGAAGAGCTACGCCGACAAGAGACGTCGGGAGATGACCTTCGAGATCGGAGACTTCGTCTATCTCAAGGTATCCCCCTTGAAAGGAATGCAGAGATTCCAACTGAAAGGGAAGCTTGCACCCCGCTATGTCGGACCTTTCAAAGTCCTCAGCCGCCGAGGAGAAGTATCGTATCAACTGGAGCTGCCCGAAGAGATGTCGGCTGTGCATGACGTGTTTCACATCTCACTCCTCCGGAAGTGCCTTGAAGTCCCGGAGAAGACCGAAGTGTTCAAGAACATCGATCACCGATCGGTGGATATCAACAAGGATCTGACTTACCGCGAAGTGCCGATTCGCATCCTGGAAGAAGCTTACCGAACCACCCGCACCCGAAGCATCAAGTTTCTGAAGATCCAATGGAGCAATCATACCGAGGATGAAGCCACATGGGAACGCGAAGACTTCATGAAGAAGGAGTACCCAGATCTCTTTAGTACCTAACTTTCTTTTCGATCTCGGGACGAGATCTTTTGTAAGGGGGAAGGGTTTGTAACACCCCAAATTTCAATAAAAAGAAAGTTAGAGATTTCCAGAAAACAAAATTTCAAACCAACAAAAACTTTTTAATTTGCATATAGTACCCTGCATAGGACTTGTGCATTTGAGTGATATGCCATGATGATTGTTATTACTTGTATTTGATATGCTCTAAAACCCTAATGTGATCATGGTAAGATCACCAACCAAATAAATCAAAGAGGAAGAAAATCCAATAATTGGAAAACCCTAAAAACCCTCACATATGCCCTATGGCATTTTTATAAATTTTGACCCTAGACCTATTTGGTCTTCACCATTAGTTGAATAATGTTACTAAACACTTATTACAACTTTTGGAATCAAAGAATCACTTTTCAAATGAAATTCAAACACAAAGCAAGCTCACATATGATAATGGTCAAATTGGACAATTATAGTCTGATCACCACTTTGAGCCCTTGCCATTCAATTTTCCCAAACCAACTCTTGCTAACTCTTTGCACCATTTCAAAGTCAACATCAAGGTGAACAACTTTGGTAAAGATCACCATGCCAAAATCATCTTGGATCATGAGCAAGGCTCATCCAAATTCACAACTTTTTCACATATGCAACATTCTCCACTTAGCCATTGTTGCCAATTCTTGAATTCTACTTTTTCCACCACCACCTCAAATCCTCTCTGGTCAATTACAACTTATATCAACACTCACATTTCAAAAAGATTCACCATTTGAATATTTTCAAATTTGGATATTTTTGCAATTTACAAATTCGGGCACTATTTGCAACTATTGCAAATAGTGAATCTACCTCACCTAAACTACCCTAACCTACACCATTGTGTCCCCTGGTTCCCTAAAACCCTAAATGGCACATAGTAACCCTAATAAGGAGTGGCTAGCTCACATGGGCATGGCATGCCGGCCATGGCGCCACCATGCCGAGCCACCCCTCCTCTCCTTCATCGCCACCCCTGCCCACCTTGTCCAACGCCGCCACCTCACTCTACTGGACCACCTAGCACCGGCCATGGTCAAGGAGAAGCTCGACAGCTGCCGGAACGCGCGCGCCCAGTGGTGGCCACGCCATGCCGATGACGTCGCGCGTGGACACCCGCGGACGTCACAGTACACGCGCCGCGCCGCCACCTCGCTCACGCCCTGGACCCGCTCTCGACGCCTTGAGCATCCACTCGCCACCTGGACACCGCCAGACAACACCTCGACCAGACCCTGGACCGCCGCCGCCGTGGACGGGGAAGAAGATCCCGCGAACGCCGCCGCCAGACATGGAAGCAACGCGAGCTATTCCGACGCTCCCCGACCAAGCTGTCGCTGCCAGTAGCATCGCCTGGACCCGTAGAGCATCGCCATGACCTCGCCTAGCTCGACCAGCCGCCGGAACCGCCGCGCCATGGTCGACTGCCACCCTGCCCCGCAACCCTCAAGCAATGCTATAAAAGGAGCACTCCCCTTGATGATCCAAGCACACCACCGCACTCCCCATCTCTCACTGCCTCTCAACCACCTCACCACTCTCTCGATTCACACCGGAGCAAGGCCAATCGGGAGCTCGCCGCCGCGGAAGCTCTGCAGCAATCGCCGGCGAACCAGGCCACCTCAGGCGACGCCACTGCTACCAGTCGCTTCGCCGTCGTCCACAACTTCACCGAGCATACTGCCATCCCTCGCTGGAGCCCTGGTTAGCCCTCCGACCCCCTACCTGAGCCGCCGGTGAACTCCTCTCTCGCCGGCGGGACGATGAACCACGCCCGTTAGAACTCGATCTAATCCAACGCCTCAGACTCGCCCATACCGATTCGGGTTTAGTGAGTCACTGACGCGCGGACCCCACCCTATCAGCGCGCCGCGCGTCTGTGGACCGTGGTTGGGCTGGACTGGGTTGGTTTGGGCCGTTTTCAAATCTGGCAGCCCGTTTAGTTTTCCCGCCGGCCTGTTAATTCAAATCCAGTTTAAATAATTACAAATGAATTTCAATACTGCTGCCACTTTGAAATTCAATAGATTTAAATTGGCTAAACCAAAATTGATGAACTTTATATTGTTGGAAAGCTAGAGAAATTATCTATCAAATGCCACTGGTCCCATGACCAGATTCTTTGTAGAATTAATGTGATAGAAATAACAAGGCAGGGACTTTTCCCTATTCAAATAATTATTTAAAAATCAACCAAAATAGATATTAAGTTAATTCCAACTCTAATAGCTCACATTTGACTTACACTAATTGTTTATGCAATAAAATGGTGTGGTCACTTTGCATGATCATGCCCTAGTTTAATTAATGGAGATTATGGCTAGTTTAACTAGTTGATATTGTCCAAAACTATTAAAGTAAATTATGTGGAGTCTTATACTTCATTTAAACTTGTCTCACATGAATTCATGGGATGTTTGGACCCCTGGTCCAAACTCTCTTATATGAATTACTTGAGATTTAAATCATATGTAGTGATATTAAATGATATGAGGTGATCTACCTCATTTAAATCATTTTCCCAAATGATGATGATGAACATTTGACTTAGGTCAATATGAGTTCATACATGATTGTTTGAGAAATTAAATCTTAAGAAGATTTCAATGAGAGGAAATTATTTCTCAAGAACCCTATGGAAACTATCATTTACATATCAAATACAAAGAAGTGAATTCTTTTTAAATCACACAACCCATGCACCCTAGTTAATTTATTTGTGTGCATAGAATAGTTTGTGTGTTTATATGTGATGTATGGAATAGCCATTGAATTAGTGAGTAATTATACTCGTATTCAAATTTAGACGGTAGCACCGGAGAGTACGCCGAAGAAGAAGGTTGCTACCAAGAGGAGGAGGAGGAACAGTTTGAGAACTACCAAGGCAAGCTAATATTCTTGCAAAGTGCAAAGCCCCTTGGGGCAAGGCACCATGATTCTTATCTATTCTTACATAAGCCTATCCCAAGTTTTTACCTTACAAGTTTTTACTTGTTTTCTCAATGAGTTACTTTTATAGTTAACTTTGGTCAAAGTACAAGTTGGTTACTAGAGTAGTGAAGTTGGTCTCAATCAAGCAAAGCAAGATAGCACCCCTCATGATTTAGAGCTAGTGCTAATGAAGTAAAACTTGACTACTCTAGATGCGAACAATGTGAATTTGAAATGAATTTGAAACCTTGGAATGATGATGCATTCCATTGAATGATTTTTGAAGGTGAATATGAACAAGAGAAGATGGTGATTTTTGATAAACAATGATGTTGGTTTGAATGCGACACCTTTCCAATTAGTAAGTACCCCCACAATACCTGATTATGGGTAGGGCTTTACTGGAAGTTTATGCGTCTTAGTATGGGTTCCCTCTGAACACACGTCATAGGGGTTACGCTTGAGGCTGCCTCCGTTGTTGAGAAATGATGTGAAATTGAGGTGAATTGTACGGCCAAGCCCTGTGCAGTTCCCAGGTTGACAGTTGGTCTTCACTGGGAGGCCAAGCTCATGGGGAGAGGTGCTCATACTAGGATTTATAAGTGAAAGGTTATGGTTGATGATACGCGTACTGTGTTACGATGATTTGGGGTAATCCCGACGGATGAAATCAAATGTTGTGGCACAAGTATGCAACCTCTGCAGAGTGTAAACCTATTCGAATAGCCGCGTCCACGGTTACGGACGGTTGGAAAGGCCATACAGTTTCCGATGTCATCTCTTTGAAAATGATGTTGAAAGATGATGGTGAAATGAATTGTGGTGAATTGAATTGAAATCACCACTTGAATGGTGGGAATGACACTAATGTTCCCACTTGAGTTAGTTAGCACTTGAATAAGCTTTTCTCAAACTTTGTGAACTAAAACTAGCTTTATGCAAATAAACTAGAGCTTAGCCAACCATACTAGAATGTCTAGCACTTACATTAGTATTAGTTTGCGAGTACTTAAAGTACTCACGGCTGTGTCCCTGGCTATTCAAATGGCCAGAGTATGAAGAGGAACAAGGAGATGATCAGCAGGACGCCTACGACAACTAAGCGCCTTCCGACGTCAAGCGTTGGCCTGTGGACTAGAGAGTCCTTGTATCTTACGCTTCCGCTATGAACTATGAACTTGTGTTTGTTCGTTGATCGATAGATCAACTATTCGTGTAATATGGATCATGTGATTCCAAATTTGTAAGACTTATGGTTGTAATGAATGATGACTGTGATACTTAACTATTATGCCTCGCAACAACAATATTCCTGGGATTGCGATGTATGACATAATAGGCATTCGGACTTAAAAATCCGGGTGTTGACAGGGACACACGGCAAAGGTCTGGAGAACGGCAATCGCCTGGACACGTGGCTCTGGTGGCCTCTCTAGACAGCGCCGTCATAATGGCCAGGCTTTCCCGTATGTCCTTTTCATCTCCCGTGTGCAATCGGTCCCGCCAACTATTTTCGTGCGAAAGGAGCAAGGCTGCAGAATTTTAGCGCGAAACAACACTTAAAGATATTTTCTTTTGACCATAAATAGTGTCTCATAGAATACCTGTTCAGTGCCCTTGTTCACCCAAACAATCCACTCTCATTGTGGTTAGCATTTCCATGCTCAGCATAGCTAGTTTTATTAGAGGCCTAACAAGGAACTATATCATTTTTGTTTATATCTCTACACCTTCTTGTGAGATTTTCTTCGAATATCATATTCAAGGAGCAATGCGAAAAAATTAATAGTAATAAACATGGAGTTACAGATTAAATAACTTTGTGAAGGCTTGTGGGAAATAACAAGGATCGTGGTGCTAAATGAACTCCAATCCACAAAGTTCTCACAATCTGTGAAGGTTCATGGACATAGTTTTCATAAAATAAGACTTAGAACATCTCCAGTCACGTCCCCCAAACAGTTCCCCAAATAGCACCGGATTGAGCGTTTGGGGGCGTGTTTTGTTCGTGCCACGTTTAGGGGACGTCGCTCCCCAGCTGCGTCCCCCAAACGCCGCCCCCAAATTTGTAACCGTTTATTAAATATAACATACAAATAAATATGTTTGCGGAGAT
The DNA here is from genome assembly GCF_019359855.2 of Lolium perenne. Taxonomy (NCBI): domain Eukaryota; kingdom Viridiplantae; phylum Streptophyta; class Magnoliopsida; order Poales; family Poaceae; genus Lolium; species Lolium perenne. The sequence goes on from NC_067250.2 coordinate 310,425,266, forward strand.
TATTTTCAAATTTAAATACAATAAACAATAAAACAACTAAACAAATGTAATAAATACGGTTAGATCAAGGTGCCTTGGCATTTGCTGGCAATCCTTTGATCCTCCAGATATGCTCAACGAGATCAGTTTGAAGTTGATCGTGAACATTGCTGTCATGGATCTTTGCGTGCATGGCGAGGAAATCAGCAAAATATGCAGGTAACTCATGATCAGCCTCCGTAAGAGGGCTCTGACACTCATAGGGACCAACATGTGCCATGGCATGATTCTTGCAGTCATCCTCGATGATCATGTTGTGCATGATCACACAAGCCTGCACCACCTCCCACATTTGATCGTGAGACCAGCTTAGAGCAAGGTACTGGACAATTGCAAATTGAGCTTGAAGCACACCAAATGCCCGCTCGACATCCTTCCTGCAAGCCTCCTGTCGCGCAGCAAAGTGGGAATTCTTATGACCTGATGGAGCCGAGATTGTTTTGAAAAAAGTGGCCCATTTTGGATATATACCACCGGCTAGATAATAGCCTTTGGTTATTGGTGTCCATTGATCTCATAGTTGCATGGTGGAGCATGCCGCTCCACTAGTCTGTTGAACACCGGAGACTGAAGCAAACACGTTGATGTCATTGTGTGATCCCACCATGCCAAAGAAAGAATGCAAAATCCACAGATCATAATCTGCCACAGCTTCAAGCACCACACTGCAATATACATGACCCCCTTTGTATGTACCTTGCCAAGCAAACGGGAAATTCTTCCATGACCAGTGCATGCAATCGATGCTTCCAAGCATTTTAGGGAATCGTCTGGCATCATTTTGTGCCATGATCCTTGCAGTCTCTTCCTTAGTTGGCCCTCTCAAGTAGTATTTGCCAAACTTTCCCACCATAGCTCGGCAAAACTTTTACATGCACTCAATGGCAGTAGACTCACTCATGCGAAGGTAGTCGTCATGTGTATCAGTAGGTGGTCCATATGCAAGCATCCTCATGGCGGCGGTGCACTTCTGAATCGACGAGAACCCGACAATGCCTACATCATCGTGCTTGAGCTTGAAGTAGGGGTCGAACTCTCGAATGACGTGGATGATATTCATGAACAAACCCTTGCTCAACCTATACCGACGCCGAAAATTGTCGGCCTATGTTGCGCCATATGCGAAATAGTCGTTGTGCCGCATGGTATGCCCCTCCATCCTCTGCCAGGGCTTAGACTTCTTTCTCCTCGGCCTTGATCCTCCATGGCGCGGCCTCTTCCCCTTCTCCGACTCGGCGTCAAGCATGTCCTGGAGGGACGCGATGATCAGCAAATGCTCCGGAGGTCGTCGTCGAAGGCTTGTGATACGTCTCCAACGTATCGATAATTTCTTATGTTCCATGCTTGTTTTATGACAATACCTACATGTTTTATACATACTTTATGTCATATTTATGCATTTTTCGGCACTAACCTATTAACGAGATGCCGAAGAGCCAGTTGTTGTTTTCTGCTGTTTTTGGTTTCAGAAATCCTAGTAAGGAAATATTCTCGGAATTGGACGAAATCAACGCCCAGGATCTTATTTTTCCACGAAGCTTCCAGAACACCGGGGGAGATGCGAAGTGGGGCAACGAGGCGACGCCACGCTAGGGCGGCGCGGCCCAGGCCCTGGCCGCGCGGCCCTACTGTGTGGGTCCCCCGCGTCGCCCCCTGACCTACCCTTCCGCCTACTTAAGCCTTCGTTGATAATAGTTCCAGTACCGAGAGCCACGATACGGAAAACCTTCCAGAGACGCCGCCGCCGCCGCCAATCCCATCTCGGGGGATTCGGAGATCGCCTCCGGCACCCTGCCGGAGAGGGGAATCATCTCCCGGAGGACTCTTCACCGCCATGGTCGCCTCCGGAGTGATGTGTGAGTAGTTCACCCCTGGACTATGGGTCCATAGCAGTAGCTAGATGGTTGTCTTCTCCTAATTGTGCTATCATTGTTGGATCTTGTGAGCTGCCTAACATGATCAAGATCATCTATTTGTAATGCTACATGTTGCTTTTGTTGGGATCCGATGAATAATGAATGCTATGTTATGTTGATTATCAATCTATCATCTATGTGTTATTTATGATCTTGCATGCTCTCCGTTATTAGTAGAGGCTCTGGCCAAGTCGTTACTTGTAACTCCAAGAGGGAGTATTTATGCTCGATAGTGGGTTCATGCCTCCATTAAATCTGGGACAGTGACAGAAAGTTCTAAGGTTGTGGATGTGCTGTTGCCACTAGGGATAAAACATCAATGCTATGTCTAAGGATGTATTTGTTGATTAAATTACGCACCATACTTAATGCAATTGTCTATTGTTTGCAACTTAATACTGGAGGGGGTTCGGATGATAACCTGAAGGTGGACTTTTTAGGCATAGATGCATGCTGGATAGCGGTCTATGTACTTTGTCGTAATGCCCAATTAAATCTCACACTATTCATCATAACATGTATGTGCATTGTCATGCCTTCTTTATTTGTCAATTGCCTAACTGTAATTTGTTCACCCAACATGCTATTTATCTTATGGGAGAGACACCACTAGTAAACTGTGGACCCCGGTCCATTCTTTTACATCGAATACAATCTACTGCAGTACTCGTTCTACTATTTTCTGCAAATATCATCATCCACACTATACATCTAATCCTTTGTTACAGCAAGCCGGTGAGATTGACAACCTCACTGTTAAGTTGGGGCAAAGTATCTTGGTTGTGTTGTGCAGGTTCCACGTTGGCGCCGGAATCCCTGGTGTTGCGCCGCACTACACTCCGCCGCCATCAATCTTCAACGTGCTTCTTGACTCCTACTGGTTTGATAACCTTGGTTTCTTACTGAGGGAAAAGCTTTCCGCTGTACGCATCACACCTTCCTCTTGGGGTTCCCAACGGGCGTGTGCTTTACGCGTCATCAAGACTGTTTTTCTGGCGCCGTTGCCGGGGACCTGAAGAGAAGTTACACCACAGGGATTTCTAACTCCCACGTCAACTACACGCCAGCAGACTATTTTTCTGGCGCCGTTGCCGGGGACCTGAAGAGAAGTTACACCACAGGGATTTCTAACTCCCACGTCAACTACACGCCAGCAGACTGTTTTTCTGGCGCCGTTGCCGGGGAGATCAAGACACGCTGCGAGGGGAGTCTCCACTTCCAATCTCTTTACTTTGTTTTTGTCTTGCTTTATTTTATTTACTACTTTGTTTGCTGCATTATATCAAAACACAAAAAAATTATTTGCTAGCTTTACTTTATTTACTGTCTTGTTTGCAATCTCCATATTAAAAACACAAAAAAATTAGTTACTTGCATTTACTTTATCTAGTTTGCTTTATTTACTATTGCTAAAATGAGTAATCCTGAAGTTGAAGTTCGTTCGTTTAAGCAACAAGGGGGAGAATGTTTAAAAGATGCTTGGTATAGAATTAGTGATGCTCATAATAGGTGCACTAAGAAATACTCCACCACTATCCTACTCAGGAATTTTTATGTTGGTATCTCTATCTGGAATAGGTATGTTCTTGATTGTCTCGCGGGAGGTAATTTCCTAGGCACTCCTGCTTTAGAAGCTAGTTGCATTATTGAGAGTCTATTTGGAATACCACCTGTTAATGAAGTTAAAATTGAAATCTCTCTTGAAGATGTCATGAAAAAGTTGGAGACCATAGAGCAAAATCTTCCAAGTATTGAGACTAAATTGGGAGAATTACTTAATAGCAACGATAAACTTGACAAATCTCTAGGTGGAATTAATGAGAAAATTGACATCTTAGAAGCTTGTGCTATTCATGATAATCAAACCCAAAGGATTAGTGAACTTGAAGAAGCTATGGGAACCTTGGGTTCAACTTCTTCATCTATTAAGTTTAGAGAGATAGCTTATGTGGGTAAGGAGCAAAAGTTCATGTATGTCTCTAAGGTGCCTAAACCAAAAAATTATTATAGGCCTAAAATTGATAAAGCTCTCAATACCACTATAGAAAAGGGAGCATCTAAGATACCTAATGGGATAAGTTGTAAAAATGATGCCGATGCTTCATCTCTTGATAACACTTGATACACACTTTCTGCGCCTAGCTGAAAGGCGTTAAAGAAAAGCGCTTATGGGAGACAACCCATGATTTTACTTCTGCACTTTTGTTTTATATTTTAGTCTTGAAAGTTGTTACTACTGTAGAAACCTCTCCTTATCTTAATTTCGTTGCATTGTTGTGCCAAGTAAAGTCTTTGATAGTAAAGTTCATACTAGATTTGGATTACTGCGCAGAAACAGATTTCTTGCTGTCACGAATTTTGGTTGAATTCTCTGTAGGTAACTCAGAAAAATCTGCCCATTTACGTGAGTGATCCTCAGATATGTACGCAACTTTCATTCAATTTGAGCATTTTCATTTGAGCAAGTCTGGTGCCTCTTAAAAATTCATCTTTACGGACTGTTCTGTTTTGACAGATTCTGCCTTTTATTTCACATTGCCTGTTTTGCTATGCTTGATGGATTTCTTTGTTCCATTAACTTTCAGTAGATTTGTGCAATGTCCAGAAGTGTTAAGAATGATTATGTCACCTCTGAACATGTGAATTTTGATTATGAACTAACCCTCTAATGAGTTGTTTTGAGTTTGGTGTGGAGGAAGTTTTCAAGGATCAAGAGAGGAGGATGATACAATATGATCAAGGAGAGTGAAAGCTCTAAGCTTGGGGATGCCCCGGTGGTTCATCCCTGCATATTTCAAGAAGACTCAAGCATCTAAGCTTGGGGATGCCCAAGGCATCCCCTTCTTCATCGACAACACTATCAGGTTCCTCTAGTGAAACTATATTTTTATTCCGTCACATCTTATGTGCTTTACTTGGAGCGTATGTTTGTTTTTGTTTTTGTTTTGTTTGAATAAAGTTGGATCCTAGCATTCATTGTGTGGGCGAGAGACACGCTCCGCTGTTGCATACGGACAAATATGTCCTTGGCTTTACTCATAATGTTCATGGCGAAGGTTAAACTGCTTCGTTAATTGTTATATGGTTGGAAACGGGAAATGCTACATGTGGTAATTGGTAAAATGTCTTGAATAATTTGATACTTGGCAATTGTTGTGCTCATAAGGATCATGTTTAAGCTCTTGCATCATATACTTTGCACCTATTAGTGAAGAAATACATAGAGCTTGCTAAATTTGGTTTGCATGATTGGTCTCTCTAAGGTCTAGATACTTTCTAGTAAGGGTTTGAACAACAAGGAAGACAGTGTAGAGTCTTATAATGCTTGCAATATGTTTTTATGTGAATTTTGTTGTACCGGTTCATACTCGTGTTTGCTTCAAATAACCTTGCTAGCCTAAGCCTTGTATTGAGAGAGATTACTTCTCGTGCATCCAAATCCTTGAGCCAATAACTATGCCATTTGTGTCCACCATACCTACCTACTACATGGTATTTCTCTGCCATTCCAAAGTAAATTGCTTGAGTGCTACCTTTAAATTTCTATTCTTTGTCTTTGCAATATATAGCTCATGGGACAAATAGCCTAAAAACTATTGTGGTATTGAATATGTACTTATGTATCTTATTTCATATTAAGTTGCTCGTTGTGCGATAACCATGTTCCTGGGGATGCCATCAACTACCCTTTGTTGAATATCATGTGAGTTGCTATGCATGTTCGTCTTGTCTGAAGTAAGGGCGATTTACCATGAGTTGAATGGTTTGAGCATGCATATTGTTAGAGAAGAACATTGGGCCGCTAACTAAAGCCATTATCCATGGTGGAAGTTTCAGTTTTGGACAACAATCCTCAATCTCTTATGAGAATATTATCTGTTGTTGAATGCTTATGCATTAAAGAGGAGTCCATTATCTGTTGTCTATGTTGTCCCGGTATGGATGTCTAAGTTGAGAATAATCAAAAGCGAGAAATCTAATGCGAGCTTTCTCCTTAGACCTTTGTACAGGCGGCATAGAGGTACCCCTTTGTGATACTTGGTTAAAACATATGTATTGCAGTGATAATCCAGGTAATCCGAGCTAATTAGGACAAGGTGCGGGCACTATTGGTAATCTATGCATGAGGCTTGCAACTTGTAGGATATAATTTACATAACACATATGCTTTATACTACCGTTGACAAAATTGTTTCTTGTTTTCAAAATAAAAGCTCTAGCACAAATATAGCAATCGATGCTTTCCTCTTCGAAGGGCCATTCTTCTACTTTTATGTTGAGTCAGTCTACATATTTCCTCCCATCTCAAGAAGCAAAAACTTGTGTTAACTGTGCATTGATTCTTACATACTTGCATATTTGCATTCATCATATTACTCTGTATTGACAACTATCCATGAGATATACATGTTACAAGTTGAAAGCAACCGCTGAAACTTAATCTTCCTTTGTGTTGCTTCAATACCTTTACTATGAATTTATTGCTTTATGAGTTAACTCTTATGCAAGACTTATTGATGCTTGTCTTGAAAGTACTATTCATGAAACGTCTTTGCTATATGATTCAATTGTTTAACCATTGTCTTTACCATTGCTTTGGATCGCTGCATTCATTACATGTGCTTACAATAGTATTGATCAAGATTATGATGGCATGTCACTTCAGAAATTATCTTTGTTATCGTTTACCTACTCGGGACGAGTATGAACTAAGCTTGGGGATGCTGATACGTCTCCAACGTATCGATAATTTCTTATGTTCCATGCTTGTTTTATGACAATACCTACATGTTTTATACATACTTTATGTCATATTTATGCATTTTCCGGCACTAACCTATTAACGAGATGCCGAAGAGCCAGTTGCTGTTTTCTGCTGTTTTTGGTTTCAAATATCCTAGTAAGGAAATATTCTCGGAATTGGACGAAATCAACTCCCAGGATCTTATTTTTCCACGAAGCTTCCAGAACACCGGGAGAGATACGAAGTGGGGTGACGAGGCGACGCCATGCTAGGGCGGCGCAGCCCAGGCCCTGGCCGCGCGGCCCTATTGTGTGGGTCCCTCGCGTCGCCCCCTGACCTACCCTTCCGCCTACTTAAGCCTTCGTCGATAATAGTTCCAGTATCGAGAGCCACGATACGGAAAACCTTCCAGAGATGCCGCCGCCGCCAATCCCATCTCGGGGGATTCAGGAGATCGCCTCCGGCACCCTGCCGGAGAGGGAATCATCTCCCAGAGGACTCTTCACCGCCATGGTCGCCTCCGGAGTGATGTGTGAGTAGTTCACCCCTGGACTATGGGTCCATAGCAGTAGCTAGATGGTCGTCTTCTCCTAATTGTGCTATCATTGTTGGATCTTGTGAGCTGCCTAACATGATCAAGATCATATATTTGTAATGCTACATGTTGCGTTTGTTGGGATCCGATGAATAATGAATGCTATGTTATGTTGATTATCAATCTATCATCTATGTGTTATTTATGATCTTGCATGCTCTCCGTTATTAGTAGAGGCTCTGGCCAAGTCGTTACTTGTAACTCCAAGAGGGAGTATTTATGCTCGATAGTGGGTTCATGCCTCCATTAAATCTGGGACAGTGACAGAAAGTTCTAAGGTTGTGGATGTGCTGTTGCCACTAGGGATAAAACATCAATGTTATGTCTAAGGATGTATTTGTTGATTACATTACGCACCATACTTAATGCAATTGTCTGTTGTTTGCAACTTAATACTGGAGGGGGTTCGGATGATAACCTGAAGGTGGACTTTTTAGGCATAGATGCATGCTGGATAGCGGTCTATGTACTTTGTCGTAATGCCCAATTAAATCTCACACTACTCATCATAACATGTATGTGCATTGTCATGCCATCTTTATTTGTCAATTGCCCAACTGTAATTTGTTCACCCAACATGCTATTTATCTTATGGGAGAGACACCACTAGTGAACTGTGGACCCCGGTCCATTCTTTTACATCGAATACAATCTACTGCAGTACTCGTTCTACTGTTTTCTGCAAACATCAGCATCCACACTATACATCTAATCCTTTGTTACAGCAAGCCGGTGAGATTGACAACCTCACTGTTAAGTTGGGGCAAAGTATCTTGGTTGTGTTGTGCAGGTTCCACGTTGGCGCCGGAATCCCTGGTGTTGCGCCGCACTACACTCCGCCGCCATCAACCTTCAACGTGCTTCTTGACTCCTACTGGTTCGATAACCTTGGTTTCTTACTGAGGGAAAAGCTTTCCGTTGTACGCATCACACCTTCCTCTTGGGGTTCCCAACGGGTGTGTACATTACGCGTCATCAAGACTGTTTTTCTGGCGCCGTTGCCGGGGACCTGAAGAGAAGTTACACCACAGGGAGTTCTAACTCCCACGTCAACTACACGCCAGCAGCTTGCTCATCCTCCAGCAGTCGGACAAGCATCTCGTCATTGCTATCCATGTCTGAAGCAAAATCAATGGTTAAAATTTCCCTGCGGTAGACGAGGCAACGAACAGCGGCCAATCGCGCCTACCTGGCAAGTCGTCGAACACCTTGTGTGCGCGGAGGTGGGGCAGATTTGAAGCCGTGTTCCGGGACGCGCTGGCGAAGCGGTGGCGGCGAAACGTCTAGCGAGAGTGCCCGCCGCGACGACGGTGCCGACTCTCAGAGAGATCAGCCGTCAAAACGGCCGGAAAATCTAGCGGCGGCAGAGGGGTGGGGGCGCGGGAGGGAAGGCGTGACGAGAAAAAAGCCGCGAACCATCAGTTTATGGAAATAGTCGGCCACAGGTGGGAGCCCGTCTCGCTTTTCGTTGTGTCTGGCGTGCCCGGAGCGTCCCATGTGGGGCGAGGACGGGCTCAGGGCGCCGGACACCGTATCGGGCCGCGCCGGACAAAAAGAGGTTTTGGGGGACGCGGCTGGGAACGTTATTTTGTCCGGCGCGCCCCAAATCCCTTTGGGGACGGTTTGGAGGACGCGACTGGAGATGCTCTTACCTTTTCTAAAAAACCGTTTTCGAAAACATGCATATGCCTAGGATCGTTTGATCCATAGCTATACATCAGACACCCATATAGTTGAGTTTGCTGAGTATGCCCGTACTCAATCTATATTCTTACCCCTTGATAGACCTTAGAAGATCGTGAACGTCCATCCAAACCCAAAAAGACATCTAAACGATCTCTGTATGGAGCTCCGAGGAGCGGAAGTCACACATGAGGACTAAAGTATTCAACAACTGCATTAGGATTAGTGAAAACAATGATGAAGCATAGGAGGGGACCAATTGCCAAACTGCAGAACCTAACCATAGAGTATTTCTAAGCATGTATCACTAGCCAAGTAGTACTCGAAATAGGGATCATCGTGGAGTAGTCGACGAGTTGTTTCTTCTAGATCTATGTTTGAATAGGAAGTTACTTGGCAAACCTCACTATAATAAGGAGGTTTCAGAGAGCTTTTGTAAATGATCTTTTGTAATGAAATACTACAGTTAGAGCCTTTGGACTTGAAGTATGTTATACCACTATGTTGAGTGTAATTTTCGTGGAATGATTGTTGGTATTATATGCTAAGCTATGGAATTCTATCAAGTACAAATCGATTCAAATTGCTTTGTTCGTGCGATATTAGATGGATCCTCACTGCTAGAAAAAGGGGCTTTAGTCCCGGTTCGCAACTGCCATTAGTCGCGGTTGCGCAACCGGGACCAATTAAGCGCGACTAAATGCCCCCATTTAGTCGCGGTTGCTTACGAACCGCGACTAAAGGCCCGTCCACGTGGGCGCCAGCCGTCCGTCGGGGCGGAGGACCTTTAGCCGCGGTTCGCCTGGCCAACCGCGACTAAAGGCCTCCGCGTGTTTAGGGTTTTAGTCCCCCACCCCCTAAATCTGGTTCCTTTTTAATTTGTAATGTTTTATTTATTTTGTGTTTTATTTTAATTTTGAAGATGTTTCAGTACACATATTCTACGCTACTATATTACATGCATATGAATGTACAATTTCAAACAAGTTTGAAATTAGAAACAAGAAGAATTCAAGAGGAATATACAATATATATATATTCTCAATCTCGGATGACCATATACAACTTCGAACAAGTTTCCATACACAAGTTACGGGATCAGAAGTTCTTCGTCCTCGTAATAGTGTTCTCCTTCAGGATGGAGGACTTCCCTCACCAAAAATCCTACTAGTTCCTCTTGAATTGGTCGGAAGCGAGCTTCTGGACTAAGCCTCTTCCGCAAGTTATTCCTCCGCACATTGTCATCCAACGGCTTCCGCTCAGAGGTGCATCTCCGTATGAACTCACAAACATAGTATCCACATAGATTGGTCCCCGGTGGCTGAATATCCACATTAACTAACCTTCTAAATTCTAGCTCGTTTTGGAATTCACCGACCATTTGATCTGAGAACCGTCTCCAAACCCTACATGGCAAAGAAAATTAAATGAACAAGGAGTTATTAGTTACTTGATATTAGGAAATGAACGAAAGAGGCCGATCGATATAGAACGCAAATGATTGAAAATAATTACTTTTGTAGCATATTTCTCATGTTGACCCAAAGCTTTGGATCCATATTTAGAGAGTCCATGATGAGAAATCTGGAGGTGTGAAATTCAATTATTAGCATAATCCAGTGGAACCTGCGGACACGATACATGCACAGTCATGCATAACTCATTGATTAGACATACCATGCATGGAGTAAACAAAAAAGAATGTGCTCAAGACAGAAACACTCACCCAAAATGGTAAGGAAATAGAATTTGACTTTTGAGTTGCTGCTTTGTAAGAAACTTCCTGTGCCTTCCATTTTAGCAAATCCAGTGTGCAGCCCAGCTTTTTCAGACCATTATCGCATCCTGGGCACAACGACTTTTTGTGATCCTCTAACATGAGATCCAAATTCTTCCTCTCCTTTTTAGCCTCTCCGTGCATCAGCAATGGTCCGACCAAGATCATCAGCGGGCTCATCACATGCCTCTTCTTCACCTTCCCCTTCACCTTCCCCACCTTCAGCATCCTCCATGAAATTATCACCGAAATGATTAGGATAGTTATCATCGATGATATCATCCCCTTCTTCATCTTCTTCCATTCTAAACACTCTTTCTCCGTGCTTGGTCCAACAATTATAGCTTGGCATGAAACCCTGCCGAAGCAGGTGCATGTGAACATCTCTTGAGGAAGAGTAACCCTTCTGATTCTTACAGGCAGCACATGGACAGATAACAAAACCCCCCTGCTTGTTCGCAATAGCCACTACGAGGAAATCTTTCAAACCCGTAATGAACTCGCCGAAGATTCGGTTACCGTACATCCATTGCCGATTCATCTGCATTATTATTATATAAAGTATATAATTAACCATCATGCATTTGTTAAACTAACTAGCTACAAATAATAGAAATTAAACAATGAACTACACACATGCATATCTTATCAACGACACATGAAAGGTTCAAGTTGCTAACCACGATCGAGGAGGAAAAAATAAATGAGAAAGCTCAAGTGTGGCTCGGACACTTCATATTATGTTTGTTTCATGCTCTCGGGCATTTCATCGAACACCTTGTGTGCATAAGAGGAACCAAAAACAAACCCACCACCCCCTTGTGAAGATTGTGAAGTGGCACCAAATGGCTAAGTGAAGTGTGCTGAGCTGCATTTATAGGGATGGGCCTTTAGTCCCGGTTGGCCTGGCCAACCGCGGCTAAAGATCTTCGGGACAAGCCTGAGGACCTTTAGTCGCGGTTGGCCTGGCCAACCGCAACTAGAGCCCCTCCCGTCCCTCAGCTGTCGACCGAGCCCGCTGGGCCCAGAATTTTGGTCGCGGGTCGCCTCCCGAACCGCGATTAAAGACCCATTTAATCGCGGTTTGAATATTTTGGGGACGAAAGCCTCTTTTTCTACTAGTGCATCAAATAGTACCAAGTTTATGCAGGATGCCATAGCAGTACGTGAGGTTTATTTACATCTAAGTTCATATTTATTGGTATTTTATGCGAAGTTATGGAAGTCTATCAACCGTGCTTCATGCTATTATTGTCCGCCAAGAGACGGCTAGCTATCTACTCCACTCTTTTATTTTCAAACGGACTCCGCCATACAACCTTTTTTACGAATGCACTTGGCTAGGTCACTGATTATTTCATTACAAACCGACTCGGCTAGCTAGCTCATGTAAGTTTTAATTTCTAAATGACCTTATCAGCTATTCCTAGAACTTTTATTTGAAAATATTATTTTTACGCACTTTTCACAAATATTATGCCATATTTTTTTTAAAGAAATCTTACTCTATCTTTGTAGACGAGAGAGATAAATAATAATTGCTCGAACCTAGAGCAATAGGGTGCTAGGCATAATTCGCAGTAGGAGACGGCGATATGTACTAATCATTACTGTCGAGCATATGATTACAATTGTTTTGGTACGTGCAGATTTTACTTGCGGAAGATCAAAATAAATAGACGAGTGGATCACATACCGAAGAAAAATGAATTGGTTTATCTTTTTCTTGCAGCTAGTAATCGGCTACGGATTGCTTGCAAATTGCTTTGATTAGCAGTAGATCGATTTGGTTAATTACCAACCAAAAGGATGGAACTTGTGCGTCTCTGCTGGCAAGAAGTCCGGCTGGTTCTGTCTCGGGCATTACCCATCGTTCAAGGCTGAACCACTTAGCCAAGGAGTGGTACGTGCAGATATTCCTATTCGTACGGGAGGTATTTTCTGAAAAAAGGACTCGATCGGCTATGGTCTTATAGGATGTGTTCCCGAGAAAGAGTATAATATTTTTTTTCGATAAAGGGAATATATTAATATCAAAACGATACCAATTACACCCAGCATCTGCAACAACGCACCACCCTAATGGCACTACGGATGCACACAGTCAAAAAGAAGAAAAAAAAACTAAGAAACAAAAGTCCCGCTACAGTATCTCGGGCCTAACAACAGCAATACATCCACCGCCAAGACAACACCTGAAATACAGAATCTCCAAAAACGACGCCTCCAAGAAGGGAACAGTGCGCGAACACCATCGTCGCCCGATCAACGATCTTAGGTTTTCACCCTGAATATAGTCCCCGCTCTCAAAACAATGCCTCCAACAAGGTCATTGCCAGGCACAACCAGTTAAGGCCAGACCTTGGGTTTTCACCCTGAGAGGTAGGACTCTGAACTTCACCTGTGTTGTCGCCCCCACTTTCATACCGCTGCTGTGAAGCCCGGAACACCAAGCAAGTCCCTCAACAACGCGGAGACTTGAACCTCCCTTAGCTAGTCCTCCCCTCCGGCCTTCATGAACTTCTCTTCTTCGGACTTTCATCATGGATCCATAGTCACTTGATGTCAACACAGAAAAAGAGCTTCGCGCCGCTCCCTCCAGAACCAATCGGTCGGAATAAAAGCATGTGTGCGCACGACCGAATACCACCGATCCAGCAAACTCCAGGCAAAAAGCACTGTTACATTCGCCGGCGGAGCCTTCCGGAACTCAACACTCCGGCTAGATCACGAGTCCAGGCCTCCGGTAGGTCTTCCTCTTCACGCAAGAGAGACCCTAGGACCACCACCTTTATTCAGATCGGACCCCCACGTCGGCGACCATCCCGGGCTGGCCACTCCAACCCTCCACCGGCGACTCCATCGCCGGCTTCCAAGCATCTCCATCTCGCCGCCGGAACGCGGTGATAGATTGATAGATCCACCACCACCAACCGTAGGCCAACCCTCTCCGGCGAAGAAGAGGGCCGCCTCCACCGTCATACCCAAGGCTGCTGCCCCGGGCGACCTCGTGTCACGGGTGAAGCCCGAGATCGCCTCCACTCACCGGCGAGAGGCGGGGGGAAATTGGCGCAGGCCATGAGCCTGGCCGCCGCCCACCACCAGCCCCTGTCGGAGTGCTGCGGAGAGCCGACGGGAGGAGGGAGGCCGCAGCGCTGGCCGCCGCCGCCCATCCCAACCGCGCCGGCCGAGGGAGAGCCGACGGGAGAAGGGGGCGCAGCGCAGGCCGCCGCCGCCCAACCCATCCGCGCGCCCGCCATGCGTCGAGGAAGGGGATCCGGCCGCCGTCCACCAGGCGTCGACGAGGAAGCGCCCCCGCCGCCGCCACGCCCCGAGGGTCTTTGCCCCGGCGGCGTTAGAGGAGGCGGCGGCGGGGCGGCGGTGGCGTTTAAGGCTGGAGAGTTACGGAAGGGCTTGAGAGTTTCTGTTTCCGCTGCCTGGAGAGTTCTCGAGAAAGAGTATAATATTATATGTAACTAATAATCTTTCAGAAAATCCTAACCATATATTTTTAATCTAACTATTATTATAATTTAGATTATGTTGATTAACGTGGTGTCTCTGTAAAACATCTTATATTACATTTATTATCTAAATAAAAAATTATGAAAAGTAACATGACCAACTAAACTACACTATTGCGTAATTAATAATCTGTCATTAAATTCCAACCACATATTTTTAATCTAACTAATATAATAATTTAGATGATGTCAATTAACATGGTGTCTTTATAAAACATATTATATTGCTTTTAGTATTCCCTCCGTTTCACAAAAATCTTCTCAACTTTGTCTTAATTCAGATGTATATAAACATATTTTAGCTATAGATACATCCATATCTAGAAAAGGTTGAGAAGCAATTTTTGGGACGAAGAAAGTATATAATAGATAATATATTCTTCTTCGTGTTGAACACTTACGAACAAGGTTTTGTTTCTTTTGTTGAGGCAATCACGCGGACCAATCATCCGTTGCAAGTTGCAATATCATACCCCCTTGAGAGGTTAGTGCAACAACCGATTCTGTTTGCGAGGCGACCTCAACTTCTTATGTAGCAAGGAATCTTTTTGTGCACTTATTTTGCCATAATAATTGAACTATCTAGAAATGAGTAACAGAAAATTAACCAGTGGCTGGATGGTTAGTAGGACAGTGCTGTTGGAATTTTGGCCCATATTGGACCAACACAATAAATATTCGAGAAATTCCTAATAAATCCTTGAGGCTCACATGGCCCATTCATGCATGGCAGGGGTGGGACAAAAGTTTAATCCCACATTGCTAGTTGAAGAAGAGTTGGAGCAGCTTATAAGGGGAGCTCTTCATACCTTTTGCAGGAGGAAATAGGAGCTGACCACACGCGCGCTCCTCCTCCGACGACGCCGCTCGCTCGCCTCGCCTCAACGCCTCGAGCCGAGAGCCGAGAGCCTCGAGCCTCTGCTTTGCGTCGCCGCTCAAGACTTCTCCATCCCGTCTATCGGCGTGCACCGCTGGACGGGACAGAAGGCCTACGGAACCCCGTCTCTTGTGATCCTGTATGGGAGAGAGGCGATAAGGTTTTTGGGGATTTGCATGACTAGTTTAATCTCAAACTTTTTAGTCATGTTTTATCTACTGTTTTATTTGATTAAATCATGGGGAAAATTGCTAATATTTTCAACAATCCAAAAACCTTATAGGCATTATTCCCCGGTTAGCTTTTCTTCATCTCTTAAGCCTCCTCCTTTCGAGGGCGTGAATTACAAGAGGTGGCGTGCGAGAGCTATTCTCTGGCTAACAACCATGAGATGCTTTGACGCCACTAAGGGCAAGCCTGAAGCAGAGCTTACTCCCCTCGAGGAGAAAGCTTTTGAGGATGCCGACACCCTTTTGAGGGGTGCTATCATCAACGTTCTTGGCGAGAACATTGTTGACTCGTATTTGTCCATCTCTACAGGCAAGGATATGTGGGATGCAACCGAGGCCAAGTTTGGGGTCTCGGATGCGGGCAGTGAACTGTATGTCATGGAACAATTTTATGACTTCAAGATGACTAATGAGCGCTCCATCGTTGAGCAGGCTCATGAGATACAGTCCATTGCTAAGGAACTTGAGCAGTTCACTTGTGTGTTGCCGGACAAGTTTATTGCCGGAGGTATCATTGCCAAGCTTCCTCCTTCATGGAGGAATTTTGCTACTTCTCCGAAGCACAAGAGACAAGAGTTCTCCACTATGGATCTCATTGGGTCTCTTGACGTGGAAGAAAAGGCAAGGGCAAAAGACACACGTGCTCGAGGTGTTGAGGGAGGTTCTTGAAGGAGATATGCCCTAGAGGCAATAATAAAGTGGTTATTATATATCTTTATGTTTATGATAAATGTTTATATACCATGCTATAATTGTATTAACCGAAACATTAGTACATGTGTGATATGTAAACAACAAAGAGTCCCTAGTATGCCTCTTAACTAGCTTGTTGATTAATGGATGATTAGTTTAATAATCATGAACATTGGATGTTATTAATAACAAGGTTATATCATTGTATGAATGATGTAATGGACACACCCAATTAAGCGTAGCATAAGATCACGTCATTAAGTTATTTGCTATAAGCTTTCGATACATAGTTACCTAGTCCTTATGACCATGAGATCATGTAAATCACTTATACCGGAAAGGTACTTTGATTACATCAAACGCCACTGTGTAAATGGGTGGTTATAAAGGTGGGATTAAGTATCCGGAAAGTATGAGTTGAGGCATATGGATCAACAGTGGGATTTGTCCATCCCGATGACGGATAGATATACTCTGGGCCCTCTCGGTGGAATGTCGTCTAATGTCTTGCAAGCATATGAATAAGTTCATAAGAGACCACATACCACGGTACGAGTAAAGAGTACTTGTCAGGAGACGAGGTTGAACAAGGTATTGAGTGATACCGATGATCAAACCTCGGACAAGTAAAATATCGCGTGACAAAGGGAATTGGTATCGTATGTGAATGGTTCATTCGATCACTAAAGTCATCGTTGAATAAGTGGGAGCCATTATGGATCTCCAGATCCCGCTATTGGTTATTGGTCGGAGTGAGTACTCAACCATGTCCGCATAGTTCACGAACCGTAGGGTGACACACTTAAAGTTGGATGTTGAAATGGTAGAACTTGAATATGGAATGGAGTTCGAATATTTGTTCGGAGTCCCGGATGAGATCCCGGACATCACGAGGAGTTCCGGAATGGTCCGGAGAATAAGATTCATATATAGGAAATCATTTTATAAGATTTAAAATGATCCGGAAGGTTCTATGGAAGGTTCTAGAAAAGTCCGGAAGAAACCACTATGGAAGGCGGAGTCCCAAAGGGACTCCACCTCCATGGCCGGCCAACCCTAGAGGGGGAGGAGTCCCAAGTGGACTCCCCCAAAGGGGGCCGGCCACCCCCCCACATGGAAGGGGGGAATCCCACCCCAAGTGGGATTCCCACCTTGGGTAGGTTTCCCTATCACATGGAAGGTTTTGGGTTCGGGTCTTATTCGGAGACTTGTAGTCCAACACTTGGGGCTTCCACCTATATAATGAGGGCCAAGGGGAGGGGGCCGGCCACCCCAAGAACCACAAGGTGGCCGCACCACCAAGATGGCCGGCGCCCCCCTCTCCCCAAACCCTAGCCGCCCCACTACTCCTTCTTCCCCGCACGCTTAGCGAAGCTCCGCCGGGATTCTCCACCACCACCGACACCACGCCGTCGTGCTGTCGGATTCAAGAGGAGCTACTACTTCCGCTGCCCGCTGGAACGGGGAGGTGGACGTCGTCTTCATCAACAACCGAACGTGTGACCGAGTACGGAGGTGCTGCCCGTTCGTGGCGCCGTGATCAAGATCTTCTACGCGCTTTTGCAAGCGGCAAGTGAACGTCTACCGCAGCAACAAGAGCCTCATCTTGTAGGCTTTGGAATCTCTTCAAGGGTGAGACTCGATAATCCCCTCGTTGCTACCGTCTTCTAGATTGCATCTTGGCTTGGATTGCGTGTTCGCGGTAGGAAATTTTTTGTTTTCTATGCAACGAATCCCTACAGTGGTATCAGAGCCGTGTCTATGCATAGATGGTTGCACGAGTAGAACACAATGGTTTTGTGGGTATGGATGCTCTTGTTATATATAGTTTGAGTACTTTGCATCTTTGTGGCATAGTGGGATGAAGCGGCTCGGACTAACTTTACATGACCGCGTTCATGAGACTTGTTCCTCGTTCGACATGCAACTTGTATTGCATAAGAGGCTTTGCGGGTGTCTGTCTCTCCTACTATAGTGAAGATTCAAATTACTCTTCTATTGACAACATTAGTATCAACGTTGTGGTTCATGTTCGTAGGTAGATTAGATCTCTCTCGAAAACCCTAAACCACGTAAAATATGCAAACCAAATTAGAGACGTCTAACTTGTTTTTGCAGGGTTTGGTGATGTGATATGGCCATAATGTGATGATGAATATGTATGAGATGATCATTATTGTATTGTGGCAACCGGCAGGAGCCTTATGGTTGTCTTTAAATTTCATGTTGAGTAGTATTTCAAAGTATTTGTAATAGTTGCTACATGGAGGACAATCATGAAGACGGCGCCATTGACCTTGACGCTACGCCGACGATGATGGAGATCATGCCCGAAGATGATGGAGATCATGTCCGTGCTTTGGAGATGAAGATCAAAGGTGCAAAGACAAAAGGGCCATATCATATCACATATGAACTGCATGTGATGTTAATCCTTTTATGCATCTTATTTTGCTTAGATCGCGACGGTAGCATTATAAGATGATCCCTCACTAAAATCTCAAGATAATAAAGTGTTCATCCTTAGTAGCACCGTTGCCAAGACTTGTCGTTTCGAAGCATCTCGTGATGATCGGGTGTGATAGAATCAACAAGTGCATACAACGGGTGCAAGACAGTTTTGCACATGCGGATACTAAGGTGGCCTTGACGAGCCTAGCATGTACAGACATGGTCTCGGAACACGTGATACCGAAAGGTAGAGCATGAATCATATGGTTGATATGATGAACACTTTGAGTGTTCGCCATTGAAATCACACCTTGTCTCGTGATGATCGGACTTAGGTGCGGTGGATTTGGTTCGTGTGATCACTAAGACAATGCGAGGGATATTGTTTTGAGTGGGAGTTCACCTAGATTTTTAATTATGTTGAATTAAAATTTGAACTCAATTTGTCATAAACTTAGTCTAAACTTTTGCAAATATATGTTGTAGAGATGGCGTCCCCAATCAATTTTAACCATTTCCTAGAGAAAGAAAAGCTTAAGAGCAACGGTAGCAACTTCACCGACTGGTTCCGTCATGTGAGGATCTTCCTCTCTGGCGGAAATCTGCAATTTGTGCTTGATGCACCGCTAGGTGACCCTCCTGCAGAAACTGAAACCGACGAAGTAAAAGCTGTTTACGAGACTCGGAAAACTCGGTACTCTCAAGTTCAGTGTGCCCTCCTATGCAGTCTGGAAGCCGATCTTCAAAAACGTTTTGAGCACCACGATCCTCATGAGTTGGTCAATGAGCTGAAAGCTATATTTGAGACTCATGCGGCCGTGGAATGCTATGAAGCATCGAAACACTTCTTCAGCTGCATGATGGAAGAAGGCAGCTCCGTTAGTGAGCACATGCTCGCAATGACCGGGCATGCAAAGAAACTCAGTGACTTGGGAATAGTGATTCCTAACAGACTGGGGATTAATCGTGTCCTTCAATCACTGCCACCAAGTTAAAAGAACTTTGTGATGAACTACAATATGCAGAACATGAACAAGGAGTTACCTGAACTCTTTGGCATGCTAAAAGCTGCTGAGATTGAGATCAAGAAAGAGCACCAAGTGTTGATGGTCAACAAGACCACCAGTTTCAAGAAACAGGGCAAGTCTAAGGGAAAATTCAAGAAGGGTGGCAAGAAAGCTGCCACGCCTCCTGTGAAACCTAAGAACGGCCCTAAGCCTAATGCTGAGTGCTATTACTACAAGGAGAAGGGACACTGGAAGCGTAATTGCTCCAAGTATCTGGCTGATCTGAAGAGCGGCCTTGTCAAGAAAAAGAAAGAAGGTATATCTGATATACATGTTATAGATGTTTATCTCACTGGTTCTCGTTCTAGTACCTGGGTATTTGATACTGGTTCGGTTGCTCATATTTGTAACTCGAAACAGGAACTAAAGAATAAACGAAGACTACTGAAAGATGAAGTGACGATGCGCGTTGGAAACGGATCCAAAGTCGATGTGATCGCTGTCGGCACACTTCCTCTACATCTACCTTCGGGATTAGTTTTAAGCCTAAATAATTGTTATTTTGTACCCGCGTTGAGCATGAACATTATATCTGGATCTTGTTTAATGCAAGACGGTTATTCATTCAAGTCTGAGAATAATGGTTGTTCTATTTTTATGAATAATATCTTTTATGGTCGAGCACCTGA
Organism: Lolium perenne; assembly: GCF_019359855.2. Lineage (NCBI taxonomy): Eukaryota > Viridiplantae > Streptophyta > Magnoliopsida > Poales > Poaceae > Lolium > Lolium perenne. The sequence goes on from NC_067250.2 coordinate 310,445,491, forward strand.
AAAGAATGGCTTATTTCTGTTAGATCTCGATAGTAGTGATACGCATATACATAACATTGATGCTAAGCGAATTAAATTGAATGATAATTCTACTTATATGTGGCACTGTCATCTTGGTCATATTGGAGTGAAACACATGAAGAAACTCCATACTGATGGATTACTTGAATCACTTGACTTTGAGTCACTTGATAGATGCGAAGCATGTCTAATGGAAAAATGACTAAGACTCCATTTTCTGGCATGATGGAGCGAGCTACTGACTTATTGGAAATCATACATACCGATGTGTGCGGACCAATGAGCGTAGCATCGCGAGGTGGTTATCGTTATGTTCTAACCTTCACAGATGATCTGAGTAGATATGGGTATATCTATTTCATGAAACATAAATCCAAAACTTTCGAGAAGTTTAAGGAATTTCAAAGTGAAGTAGAAAATCAACGTAACAAGAAGATTAAATTTCTACGATCTGATCGTGGAGGTGAATATCTGAGTTATGAGTTTGGCATGCATTTAAAGAAATGCGGAATACTTTCACAATTGACACCGCCGGGAACACCACAACGAAACGGTGTATCCGAACATCGTAATCGAACTCTCTTAGATATGGTTCGTTCTATGATGTCTCTTACTGATTTGCCGTTATCATTTTGGAGTTATGCATTAGAGACAGCCGCATTCACTTTAAATAGAGCACCATCAAAATCCGTAGAAACGACACCGTATGAATTATGGTTTAATAAGAAATCTAAGCTGTCGTTCCTTAAAGTTTGGGGTTGCGAAGCCTATGTAAAGAAGTTACAACCGGACAAGCTAGAACCCAAAGCGGAGAAATGCGTCTTCATAGGATACCCTAAGGAAACTATAGGGTACACTTTCTATCACAGATCCGAAGGCAAAATCTTTGTTGCTGAGAACGGAACCTTTCTTGAGAAAGAATTTCTCACTAAAGAAGTGACTGGAAGAAAAGTAGAACTCGATGAGATTGATGAATCTATACTCGTTGATCAGAGTAGCGCAGTACCGGAAGTTGTACATGTACCGCCTACACCAGCAACAGAGGAAGCTAATGATAATGATCATGAAACTTCGAACGAGGAAACTACTAAACCTCGCAGATCGACAAGGGAACGTGCCACTCCTGATTGGTATGATCCTTGTCTAAATGTCATGATTGTGGATAACAATGATGAGGACCCTACGACGTATGAAGAAGCGATGATGAGCCCAGATTCCAACAAATGGCAAGAAGCCATGAAATCCGAAATGGGATCCATGTATGATAACAAAGTGTGGACTTTGGTAGACTTACCTGATAGCCGCAAGGCTGTCGAGAATAAATGGATCTTCAAGAGAAAAACAGATGCTGATGGTAATATTACTGTCTATAAAGCTCGATTTGTCGCAAAGGGTTTCCGACAAATTCAAGGAGTTGACTACGATGAGACTTTCTCACCTGTAGCGAAGCTAAAATCTGTGAGGATTTTGTTAGCAATAGCTACATTTTTCGATTATGAAATTTGGCAGATGGATGTCAAAACGACGTTCCTTAATGGAGACATTGAGGAAGAGTTGTATATGGTACAACCCAAAGGTTTTGTCGATCCTAAAAATGCTGACAAAGTATGCAAACTTCAGCGTTCAATCTATGGACTGAAGCAAGCATCAAGAAGTTGGAACCGACGTTTTGATAAGGTGATCAAAGACTTCGGGTTTATACAGTGTCATGGAGAGGCCTGTATTTACAAGAAAGTGAGTGGGAGCTCTGTAGCATTTCTGATATTATATTTAGATGACATATTATTGATTGGGAATGATATATAACTATTAAGCAGTGTAAAAGGTTATTTGAATAATAGTTTTTCAATGAAAGACCTTGGTGAAGCATCGTATATATTAGGCATCAAGATTTATAGAGATAGATCAAGATGCCTAATAGGGCTATCACAGAGTACATACCTGGAGAAGATTCTAAAGAAGTTTAGAATGGACGAAAGTAAGAAAGGGTTCTTACCTATGTTACCAGGCAAGGTCTTGAGTAAAACTCAAGGACCGGCTACGGCAGAAGAAAAAGAAAGGATGAGTAATATCCCCTATGCCTCGGCAGTAGGATCTATCATGTATGCCATGCTATGTACTAGACCGGATATAGCACATGTTGTTAGTTTGACTAGCAGATATCAAAGTGATCCAGGAATGGAACACTGGACAGCGGTCAAGAATATCCTAAAGTACCTGAAAAGAACTAAGGATATGTTTCTTTGTTATGGAGGTGACCAAGAGCTCGTTGTAAGCGGTCACACCGATGCAAGTTGGAACACTGATCCTGATGACTCTAAGTCACAGTCTGGGTACGTGTTTATATTGAATGGTGCTGCAGTAAGCTGGGCAAGCTCGAAGCAGTGCACGGTGGCGAAGTCTTCAACAGAATCAGAGTACATAGCGGCTTCAGAGGCTTCATCAGAAGCGGTATGGATGAAGAGGTTCATTGTAGAGCTCGGTGTGGTTCCTAGTGCATTGGACCCATTAGTCATCTACTGTGACAACATGGGTGCCATCGCCAATGCACAAGAACCAAGGTCACACAAGAGGCTGAAGCATATCAAGCTGCGTTACCACTCGATTCGCGAGTACATCGAAGATGGAGAAGTAAAGATTTGCAAAGTACACACTGATCTGAATGTAGCAGATCCGTTGACTAAAGCTCTCCCTAGGGCAAAGCATGACCAACACCAGAATGCCATGGGTGTTAGGTATATTACAATGTAATCTAGATTATTGACTCTAGTGCAAGTGGGAGACTGAAGGAGATATGCCCTAGAGGAAATAATAAAGTGGTTATTATATACTTTTATGTTTATGATAAATGTTTATATACCATGCTATAATTGTATTAACCGAAACATTAGTACATGTGTGATATGTAAACAACAAAGAGTCCCTAGTATGCCTCTTAACTAGCTTGTTGATTAATGGATGATTAGTTTCATAATCATGAACATTGGATGTTATTAATAACAAGGTTATATCATTGTATGAATGATGTAATGGACACACCCAATTAAGCGTAGCATAAGATCACGTCATTAAGTTATTTGCTATAAGCTTTCGATACATAGTTACCTAGTCCTTATGACCATGAGATCATGTAAATCACTTATACCAGAAAGGTACTTTGATTACATCAAACGCCACTGCGTAAATGGGTGGTTATAAAGGTGGGATTAAGTATCCGGAAAGTATGAGTTGAGGCATATGGATCAACAGTGGGATTTGTCCATCCCGATGACGGATAGATATACTCTGGGCCCTCTCGGTGGAATGTCGTCTAATGTCTTGCAAGCATATGAATAAGTTCATAAGAGACCACATACCACGGTACGAGTAAAGAGTACTTGTCAGGAGACGAGGTTGAACAAGGTATTGAGTGATACCGATGATCAAACCTCGGACAAGTAAAATATCGCGTGACAAAGGGAATTGGTATCGTATGTGAATGGTTCATTCGATCACTAAAGTCATCGTTGAATAAGTGGGAGCCATTATGGATCTCCAGATCCCGCTATTGGTTATTGGTCGGAGTGAGTACTCAACCATGTCCGCATAGTTCACGAACCGTAGGGTGACACACTTAAAGTTGGATGTTGAAATGGTAGAACTTGAATATGGAATGGAGTTCGAATATTTGTTCGGAGTCCCGGATGAGATCCCTGACATCACGAGGAGTTCCGGAATGGTCCGGAGAATAAGATTCATATATAGGAAATCATTTTATAAGATTTAAAATGATCCGGAAGGTTCTATGGAAGGTTCTAGAAGGTTCTAGAAAAGTCCGGAAGAAACCACTATGGAAGGCGGAGTCCCAAAGGGACTCCACCTCCATGGCCGGCCAACCCTAGAGGGGGAGGAGTCCCAAGTGGACTCCCCCAAAGGGGGCCGGCCACCCCCCCACATGGAAGGGGGGAATCCCACCCCAAGTGGGATTCCCACCTTGGGTAGGTTTCCCTATCACATGGAAGGTTTTGGGTTCGGGTCTTATTCGGAGACTTGTAGTCCAACACTTGGGGCTTCCACCTATATAATGAGGGCCAAAGGGAGGGGGCCGGCCACCCCAAGAACCACAAGGTGGCCGTGATACGTCTCCGACGTATCGATAATTTCTTATGTTCCATGCCACATTATTGATGATATCTACATGTTTTATGCACACTTTATGTCACATTCGTGCATTTTCTGGAACTAACCTATTAACAAGATGCCGAAGTGCCAGTTCCTGTTTTCTGCTGTTTTTGGTTTCAGAAATCCTAGTAACGAAATATTCTCGGAATCGGACGAAATCAACGCCCAAGTTCCTATTTTCACCGGAAGCATCCAGAACACCCGGGAAGGACCAGAGGGGGGGCACTGGGCCCCCAGACCATAGGCCGGCGCGGCCCAGGCCCTGGCCACGCCGCCCTATGGTGTCGTTGCCCCTTCGACCCTCTGGCGCCGCCTCTTCGCCTATTTAAAGCCTCCGTCGCGAAAACCCTGATACGTTCGACGAAAACCACAGAAACCTTCCAGAGCCGCCGCCATCGCGAGGCCAAGATCTGGGGGACAGGAGTCTCCGTTCCGGCACCCTGCCGGAGCGGGGAAGTGCCCCCGGAAGGCTTCTCCATCAACACCGCTGCCATCTCCATCGCCATCTTCATCACCGCTGCTGCTCCCATGAGGAGGGAGTAGTTCTCCATCGAGGCTCGGGGCTGTACCGGTAGCTATGTGGTTCATCTCTCTCCTATGTACTTCAATACAATAATCTCATGAGCTTCCTTACATGATTGAGATTCATATGATGATGCTTGTAATCTAGATGTCATTATGCTAGTCAAGTGAGTTTTACTTATGTGATCTCCGGAGACTCCTTGTCCCACGTGTGTAAAGGTGACAGTGTGTGCACCGTGTGGGTCTCTTAGGCTATATTTCACAGAATACTTATTCACTGATGAATGGCATAGTGAGGTGCTTATTTATATCTCTTTATGATTGCAATGTATTTGTATCACAATTTATCTATGTGCTACTCTAGCAATGTTATTAAAGTAGTTTTATTCCTCCTACACGATGTAAAGGTGACAGTGTGTGCATCCGTGTTAGTACTTGGTTTATGCTATGATCATGATCTCTTGTAGATTATGAAGTTAATTATTGCTATGATAGTATTGATGTGATCTATTCCTCCTACATATGCATGAAGGTGACAGTGTGCATGCTATGTTATTACTTGGTTTAGTCTTTTGATCTATCTTACACTATAAGGTTACTAAAATATGAACATTAATTGTGGAGCTTGTTAACTCCGGTATTGAGGGTTCGTGTAATCCTACGCAATGTGTTCATCATCCAACAAAAGTGTAGAGTATGCATTTATCTATTCTGTTATGTGATCAATGTTGAGAGTGTCCACTAGTGAAAGTCTAATCCCTAGGCCTTGTTCCTAAATACTGCTGCGTTACTACTGCTTGTTTACTGTTTTACTGCATTACTACTGCTGCAATACTACCACCATCAACTACACGCCAGCAAGCTATTTTCTGGCACCATTGCTACTGCTCATATATATTCATACCACCTGTATTTCACTATCTCTTCGCCGAACTAGTGCACCTATTAGGTGTGTTGGGGACACAAGAGACTTCTTGCTTTGTGGTTGCAGGGTTGCATGAGAGGGATATCTTTGACCTCTTCCTCCCTGAGTTCGATAAACCTTGGGTGATCCACTTAAGGGAAAACTTGCTGCTGTTCTACAAACCTCTGCTCTTGGAGGCCCAACACTGTCTACAGGAAAAGGAGGGGGAAGTAGACATCAAGCTATTTTCTGGCGCCGTTGCCGGGGAGGAAAGGTAAAAGGTACTCACACTCCGGATCTCGGCTACTAAGCTATTTTCCGGCGTTGTAAGTACTCAAAGCTATTTCCTTTAGATCCTGCAATTGCATCTTTTTGTTTCTTGTTTACACTAGTTTGGCATAATGGACAAGAATGAGCTTCTTATGCTATTTCCTGATTTAAAACATGGATTGTTTGATGCGAAAATTAAAAAACCTATGGAATCTTATTTGCATGCTGGTAGTAATATTAGTATGAACGCTTTGAACACCATTGTTGATAATGATATAGAAAGTTCTAAGCTTGGGGAAGCTGGTTTTCATGATCTTTTTAGTCCCCCAAGCATTGAGGAGAAAATTTTCTTTGATGATACTTTGCCTCCTATTTATGATGATTATAATGATAGTGGTATTTTGGTGCCACCTACTATGGAGAGTAAATTTTGTTGTGATTATACTATGCCTCCAACACTTGATGAGAATAATAATGATAGCTACTTTGTTGAATTTGCTCCCACTGCAACTAATAAAATTGATTATGCTTATGTGGAGAGTAATAATTTTATGCATGAGACTCATGGTAATAATGCTTTATGTGATAGTTATATTGTTGAGTTTGCTCATGTTGCTACTGAAAGTTATTATGAGAGAGGAAAATATGGTTGTAGAAATTTTCATGTTACTAAAACACCTCTCTATGTGCTGAAATTTTTGAAACAACACTTGTTTTATCTTCCTGATCTTGTCACTTTGCTCTTCATGAATTTATTTGTGTACAAGATTCCTATGCATAGGAAGCATGTTAGACTTAAATGTGTTCTGAATTTGCTTCTTGATGCTCTCTTTTGCTTCAAATACTATTTCTTGCGAGTGCATCATTAAAACTGCTGAGCCCATCTTAATGGCTATAAAGAAAGAACTTCTTGGGAGATAACCCATGTGTTATTTTGCTACAGTACCTTATTTTTATTTTGTGTCTTGGAAGTTGTTTACTACTGTAGCAACCTCTCCTTATCTTAGTTTTGTGTTTTGTTGTGCCAAGTAAAGTCTCTAATCGAAGGTTGATACTAGATTTGGATTTCTGCGCAGAAACAGATTTCTATCTGTCACGAATCTGGGCTGTTTTCTCTGTAGAAAAATCAGAAAAATATGCCAATTTACGTGCGTGTTCCTCAGATACGTACGCAACTTTCATTAGTTTTGAGTTTTCTGATCTGAGCAACGGAAGTATTTACTAAAATTCGTCTTTACGGACTGTTCTGTTTTGACAGATTCTGCCTTTTATTTCGCATTGCTTCTTTCGCTGTGTTGGGTGGATTTCTTTATTCCATTACCTTCCAGTAGCTTTGAGCAATGTCCAGAAGTGTTAAGAATGATTGTGTCACCTCTGAACATGTGAGTTTTTGATTATGTACTAACCCCTCTAATGAAGTTTATGAGAAGTTTGGTGTGAAGGAAGTTTTCAAGGGTCAAGAGAGGAGGATGATATACTATGATCAAGAAGAGTGAAAGCTCTAAGCTTGGGGATGCCCCGGTGGTTCACCCCTGCATATATCAAGAAGACTCAAGTGTCTAAGCTTGGGGATGCCCAAGGCATCCCCTTCTTCATCGACAACATTATCAGGTTCCTCCCCTGAAACTATATTTTTATTCCATCACATCTTATGTGCTTTTCTTGGAGCGTCTGTGTGTTTTTGTTTTTTGTTTTGTTTGAATAAAATAGATCCTAGCATTCACTTTATGGGAGAGAGACACGCTCCGCTGTAGCATATGGACAAGTATGTCCTTAGCTTCTACTCATAGTATTCATGGCGAAGTTTCTTCTTCGTTAAATTGTTATATGGTTGGAATTGGAAAATGATACATGTAGTAATTGCTATAAATGTCTTGGGTAATGTGATACTTGGCAATTGTTGTGCTCATGTTTAAGCTCTTGCATCATATACTTTGCACCCATTAATGAAGAAATACATAGAGCATGCTAAAATTTGGTTTGCATATTTGGTCTCTCTAAGGTCTAGATAATTTCTAGTATTGAGTTTGAACAACAAGGAAGACGGTGTAGATTCTTATAATGTTTACAATATGTCTTTTATGTGAGTTTTGCTGCACCGGTTCATCCTTGTGTTTGTTTCAAATAACCTTGCTAGCCTAAGCCTTGTATCGAGAGGGAATACTTCTCATGCATCCAAAATACTTGAGCCAACCACTATGCCATTTGTGTCCCCCATACCTACCTACTACATGGTATTTTCCGCCATTCCAAAGTAAATTGCTTGAGTGCTACCTTTAAAATTCCATCATTCACCTTTGCAATATATAGCTCATGGGACAAATAGCTTAAAAACTATTGTGGTATTGAATATGTAATTATGCACTTTATCTCTTATTAAGTTGCTTGTTGTGCGATAACCGTGTTCACTGGGGACGCCATCAACTACTCTTTGTTGAATTTCATGTGAGTTGCTATGCATGTCCGTCTTGTCTGAAGTAAGAGAGATCTACCACCTTATGGTTAAGCATGCATATTGTTAGAGAAGAACATTGGGCCGCTAACTAAAGCCATGATCTATGGTGGAAGTTTCAGTTTTGGACATATATCCTCAATCTCATATGAGAAAATTATTAATTGTTGTTACATGCTTATGCATAAAACAGGAGTCCATTATCTGTTGTCTATGTTGTCCCGGTATGGATGTCTAATTTGAGAATAATCAATAGCGAGAAATCCAATGCGAGCTTTCTCCTTAGACCTTTGTACAGGCGGCATAGAGGTACCCCTTTGTGACACTTGGTTAAAACATGTGCATTGCGATGATCCGGTAGTCCGAGCTAATTAGGACAAGGTGCGGGCACTATTAGTACACTATGCATGAGGCTTGCAACTTGTAAGATATAATTTACATGATACATATGCTTTATTACTACCGTTGACAAAATTGTTTCATGTTTTCAAAATCAAAGCTCTAGCACAAATATAGCAATCGATGCTTTTCCTCTATGGAGGACCATTCTTTTACTTTCAATGTTGAGTCAGTTCACCTATTTCTCTCCACCTCAAGAAGCAAACACTTGTGTGAACTCTCTGTGCATTGATTCCTACATATTTGCTTATTGCACTTATTATATTACTCTATGTTGACAATATCCATGAGATATACATGTTACAAGTTGAAAGCAACCGCTGAAACTTCATCTTCCTTTATGTTGCTTCAACGCCTTTACTTTGAATTATTGCTTTATGAGTTAACTCTTATGCAAGACTTATTGATGCTTGTCTTGAAGTACCATTCATGAAAAGTCTTTGCTATATGATTCACTTGTTTACTCATGTCATATAGATTGTTTTGATCGCTGCATTCACTACATATGCTTTACAAATAGTATGATCAAGATTATGATGGCATGTCACTCCAGAAATTATCTGTGTTATCGTTTTACCTGCTCGAGACGAGCAGAACTAAGCTTGGGGATGCTGATACGTCTCCGACGTATCGATAATTTCTTATGTTCCATGCCACATTATTGATGATATCTACATGTTTTACGCACACTTTATGTCACATTCGTGCATTTTCTGGAACTAACCTATTAACAAGATGCCGAAGTGCCAGTTCCTGTTTTCTGCTGTTTTTGGTTTCAGAAATCCTAGTAACGAAATATTCTCGGAATCGGACGAAATCAACGCCCAAGTTCCTATTTTCACCGGAAGCATCCAGAACACCCGGGAAGGACGAGAGGGGGGGCACTGGGCCCCCAGACCATAGGCCAGCGCGGCCCAGGCCCTGGCCGCGCCGCCCTATGGTGTCGTCGCCCCTTCGACCCTCTGGCGCCGCCTCTTCGCCTATTTAAAGCCTCCGTCGCGAAAACCCTGATACGTTCGACGAAAACCACAGAAACCTTCCAGAGCCGCCGCCATCGCGAGGCCAAGATCTGGGGGACAGGAGTCTCTGTTCCAGCACCCTGCCGGAGCGGGGAAGTGCCCCCGGAAGGCTTCTCCATCGACACCGCTGCCATCTCCATCGCCATCTTCATCACCGCTGCTGCTCCCATGAGGAGGGAGTAGTTCTCCATCGAGGCTCGGGGCTGTACCGGTAGCTATGTGGTTCATCTCTCTCCTATGTACTTCAATACAATAATCTCATGAGCTGCCTTACATGATTGAGATTCATATGATGATGCTTGTAATCTAGATGTCATTATGCTAGTCAAGTGAGTTTTACTTATGTGATCTCCGGAGACTCCTTGTCCCACGTGTGTAAAGGTGACAGTGTGTGCACCGTGTGGATCTCTTAGGCTATATTTCACAGAATACTTATTCACTGATGAATGGCATAGTGAGGTGCTTATTTATATCTCTTTATGATTGCAATGTATTTGTATCACAATTTATCTATGTGCTACTCTAGCAATGTTATTAAAGTAGTTTTATTCCTCCTACACGATGTAAAGGTGACAGTGTGTGCATCCGTGTTAGTACTTGGTTTATGCTATGATCATGATCTCTTGTAGATTATGAAGTTAATTATTGCTATGATAGTATTGATGTGATCTATTCCTCCTACATATGCATGAAGGTGACAGTGTGCATGCTATGTTAGTACTTGGTTTAGTCTTTTGATCTATCTTACACTATAAGGTTACTAAAATATGAACATTAATTGTGGAGCTTGTTAACTCCGGCATTGAGGGTTCGTGTAATCCTACGCAATGTGTTCATCATCCAACAAAAGTGTAGAGTATGCATTTATCTATTCTGTTATGTGATCAATGTTGAGAGTGTCCACTAGTGAAAGTCTAATCCCTAGGCCTTGTTCCTAAATACTGCTGCGTTACTACTGCTTGTTTACTGTTTTACTGCGTTACTACTGCTGCAATACTACCACCATCAACTACACGCCAGCAAGCTATTTTCTGGCACCGTTGCTACTGCTCATATATATTCATACCACCTGTATTTCACTATCTCTTCGCCGAACTAGTGCACCTATTAGGTGTGTTGGGGACACAAGAGACTTCTTGCTTTGTGGTTGCAGGGTTGCATGAGAGGGATATCTTTGACCTCTTCCTCCCTGAGTTCAATAAACCTTGGGTGATCCACTTAAGGGAAAACTTGCTGCTGTTCTACAAACCTCTGCTCTTGGAGGCCCAACACTGTCTACAGGAAAAGGAGGGGGAAGTAGACATCAGGCCGCACCACCTAGATGGCCGGCGCCCCCCTCTCCCCAAACCCTAGCCGCCCCACTACTCCTTCTTCCCCGCACGCTTAGCGAAGCTCCGCCGGGATTCTACACCACCACCGACACCACGCCGTCGTGCTGTCGGATTCAAGAGGAGCTACTACTTCCGCTGCCCGCTGGAACAGGGAGGTGGACGTCGTCTTCATCAACAACCGAACGTGTGACCGAGTACGGAGGTGCTGCCCGTTCGTGGCGCCGTGATCAAGATCTTCTACGCGCTTTTGCAAGCGGCAAGTGAACGTCTACCGCAGCAACAAGAGCCTCATCTTGTAGGCTTTGGAATCTCTTCAAGGGTGAGACTCGATAATCCCCTTGTTGCTACCGTCTTCTAGATTGCATCTTGGCTTGGATTGCGTGTTCGCGGTAGGAATTTTTTTGTTTTCTATGCAATGAATCCCTACAGTTCTACTGCCAACTTGTTATAGAAGAAGAACTTCCAATCCTACAAGTTCAAGAACAAGAACAAGTATGATGGCAAAGGAAAATTTGATGGGAAGAACAAGGCCTCACAGTCTACCAATTTCAAAAGGAAGACCGATAAGAAGAAAGGAGTATGCCACATATGTGGTGATCCTGATCATTGAGCTCCCAATTGCCTAGACCGCCTTGATAAGCGTCAGCAAGGAAAGGGCGGCAAGACAGCCAATGTTGTCATTGGAGACACTGAGATGAAGGATGTTGGGTATGGTATATTTCCTACTGTCCTTTCAATATGTCATTCTCCTGAATGGTGGATTGACACAGGTGCCAATGTACACGTTTGTGCTGATATCTCCATGTTTTCATCTTATCAGGTCGCAGGAACTTCCTCCATGTTGATGGGCAACGACTCGCATGCTACTGTTCGTGGTGTTGGTACGGTCGATCTAAAGTTCACTTCGGGGAAGATCGTGCGCCTGAAGAACGTGCATCATGTCCCTTCTATCAATAAAAATCTTGTTAGCGGATCGCTTCTGTGTCGTGATGGCTACAAGATTGTGTTTGAGTCCAATAAATTTGTTGTGTCAAAATTTGGAACCTTTGTTGGTAAAGGCTATGAGTGCGGAGGTTTGCTCTGCCTATCCCTGTCAGACGTTTGTAATAAAGTTGTTAATCATATTTGCACCAACATTGAGACAAATGTTTGGCATTCACGTCTTTGTCATGTTAATTTTGGTTGTATGACGCGGCTAGCTAAACTGAATTTAATCCCAAGTTTCACTAATGTAAAGGGTTCTAAGTGTCAAGTGTGTGTTCAAGCTAAGCAACCTCACAAGTCTCATACGACTGCGGAGGTAAGAAATTTGGCACCTCTAGAACTCATACATTCAGATATTTGCGAGATGAATGGTGTGTTGACAAAAGGTGGAAAGAAATACTTCATGACGTTGATTGATGACTCAACTAGATATTGTTATGTGTATCTTCTGAAATCGAAGGATGAAGCGTTAAGGTTCTTCAAAATCTATAAAGCTGAAATAGAAAATCAACTTGAACGAAAGATCAAGCGACTTAGGTCTGATCGTGGTGAAGAGTATTTCTCCAATGAGTTTGACTCATTTTGTGCGGAGCATGGTATAATCCATGAGAGGATGCCTCCCTACTCAACTCAGTCAAATGGGGTGGCCGAAAGAAAGAACCGCACTCTAACTGATTTGGTTAACGCCATGTTAGACACATCGGGTCTCTCCAAGGCATGGTGGGGGGAGGCGATATTGACTGCATGTCATGTCCTAAACCGAGTTCCCACAAAGAATAAGGAGATAACTCCATTCGAGGAATGGGAGAAGAAAAGATTGAAACTCTCTTAGCTACGGACTTGGGGATGTTTGGCCAAAGTCAATGTGCCAATTCCCAAGAAGCGCAAGCTTGGACCAAAAATTGTTGATTGTGTTTTTCTGGGCTATGCTTTTCATAGCATTGGCTATAGATTCTTGATAGTAAAGTCTGAGGTATCCGACATGCATGTTGGTACAATCATGGAGTCGAATGATGCGACTTTCTTTGAGGATACATTTCCGATGAAGGATATGCCTAGCTCATCAAATCAGGGGATGCCTAGTACATCTATGCAGGAATTCGCTACAATTCCTGAATCCACCATTCCGATAGAACACCTTGAGAATCTGGAGGAGGATAACAATGAAGCTCCTAAAAGGAGTAAGAGACAGAGGACTGCGAAGTCCTTTGGTAATGATTTCATTGTGTATCTCGTGGATGACACTCCCACTTCTATTTTAGAAGCCTATGCATCTCCAGATGCTGACTATTGGAAGGAAGCTGTCTGAAGTGAGATGGACTCCATTTTGGCTAATGGAACTTGGGAGATTACTGATCGTCCTTATGGGTGCAAACCCGTAGGATGTAAATGGGTGTTTAAAAAGAAGCTTAGGCCTGATGGTACAATTGAAAAGTACAAGGCACGGCTTGTGGCCAAGGGTTATACACAAAAGGAAGGTGAAGACTTCTTTGATACTTACTCACCTGTAGCTAGATTGACTACCATTAGAGTACTACTATCACTGGCTCCCTCTTACGGTCTTCTCATTCATCAAATGGATGTTAAGACAGCTTTCCTAAATGGAGAGTTGGATGAGGAAATTTACATGGACCAGCCAGATGGATTTATAGTAAATGGTCAAGAAGGAAAGGTGTGCAAATTGTTGAAGTCTCTATATGGTCTCAAGCAAGCACCTAAGCAGTGGCATGAGAAGTTCGAAAGAACTTTAACTACTGAAGGCTTTGTTGTAAATGAAGCTGATAAATGTGTGTACTATCACCATGGTGGGAGCGAAGGAGTCATTCTTTGCTTGTACGTCGATGATATACTAATTTTCGGAACCAACCTGAATATCATCAAGAAGACCAAGGATTTCTTATCTCACTGCTTTGAGATGAAGGATCTTGGGGTAGCTGATATAATCTTAAACATCAAGATGTTGAAGGATGAAAATGGTGGGATTACACTGCTTCAATCTCACTATGTGGAAAAGATCTTGAGTCGTTTTGGGTATAGCGATTGCAAGTCTTGTCCAACGCCTTATGATCCTAGTGTGCTGCTTAGAAAGAATAAAGCGACTGCTAGAGATCAACTGAGATATTCTCAGATTATTGGCTCACTTATGTATTTGGCTAGCGCTACGAGGCCTGACATCGCCTTTGCTGTGAGCAAACTTAGTCGATTTGTATCAAATCCTAGCGATGATCACTGGCATGCTCTTGAAAGAGTGATGCACTATCTAAAAGGCACTGCGAGTTATGGCATTCACTATACTGGGTATCCGAGGGTACTAGAGGGCTATAGTGACTCAAACTGGATTTCTGATGCTGATGAGATTAAGGCCACTAGTGTATATGTATTTACACTTGGTGGTGGCGTTGTTTCTTGGAAGTCTTGCAAGCAGACCATCTTAACAAGGTCAACAATGGAAGCAGAACTCACAGCATTAGACACAGCCATTGTTGAATCAGAATGGCTCCATGGACTCTTGATGAACTTACCCGTGGTTGAGAAACCAATACCCGCTATCCCAATGAACTGTGATAATCAAACTGTGATCATCAAGGTTAACAGTTCTAAGGATAATATGAAGTCATCAAGGCATGTGAAGAGGAGATTAAAATCTGTCAGAAAAATGAGAAACTCCGGAGTTATTGCATTGGATTATATCCATACGTCTAGAAATCTGGCAGACCCCTTCACAAAGGGTCTATCACGTAACGTGATAGATAATGCATCAAAGGAGATGGGTATGAGACCCACCGTTTAAGTTGTCCACAGTGGTAACCCATTCTATGTGATCGGAGATCCCGTGAATTAGAACTGGGAGACAAGCTGTATGTCAACTGAGAGGAAAGTATCTTTACTCCTTGTATGATACCACTCCGTAAAAGATGCAATACTTTCCTAATCTGCACGGTAGGCTGATTTGTCTTAATGTGTTCTAAGTTGCTTATTTAAGCACAGATGTTGTCCTGCAGAACATCCATTGAAGAACACACCTATATGAGTTTGGTTGTTAAAACATCGCAACCTATGAGAGTTGGGTGCTTTCTAATAAACTGATGAAAGGCCATGGAGTATGACGCATAAGCTCCACCCGCGGGGAAGCCCTGCGACGGCCTAGTACCGGTCAAGGCTCTTTGTGAAGCTAGATTAGCAGAAAACTTGCAGTTCAAGGCTTAGTCCACTGTTCAAGTAGCAGTCTAGTGTAGCATAGAGTTCTGGTGAAAGTTCAACTTAACAGTCTTCGCTATAGTACCGGTATATAAAACAATGTTTTGGAACCAAAGGCAAATTCTATGTGCCTCTAGGATCTGGTGGGGGATTGTTGGAATTTTGGCCCATATTAGACCAACACAATAAATATTCCAGAAATTCCTAATAAATCCTAGAGGCCCACATGGCCCATTCATGCATGGTAGGGGTGGGACAAAAGTTTAGTCCCACATTGCTAGTTGGAGAAGAGTTGGAGCAGCTTATAAGGGGAGCTCTTCATACCTTTTGTAAGAGAGAAATAATAGGAGGAAATAGGAGCTCACCACATGCGCGCTCCTCCTCTGACGACGCCGCCGCTCGCTCGCCTCGTCACGACACGACACGTCGCGGTTTGCGGGAATGCCTTGAGCCGAGAGCCTCTCTCTCTTTGCATGTTCGGTTGTTCGGCTCCTCTCTCTGTGTCTATAAAAGAGGTCGCTCCTCTCCAGAGACATACGACGAGACACAACACCATATGCGCCTACCACTCGGTTCCAGAGCTTTGCGCCGCCGATCATGACTTCTCCATCCCGTTGCTGGCGCAAAGTTGACGTGGGAGTTAGAGATCTCTGTGATGTAACTTTTCTTCAGGTCCCCGGCAACGGCGCCAGAAAAACAGTCTTGATGACGCGTAAAGCACACGCCCGTTGGGAACCCCAAGAGGAAGGTGTGATGCATACAGCGGAAAGCTTTTCCCTCAGTAAGAAACCAAGGTTATCGAACCAGTAGGAGTCAAGAAGCAGGTTGAAGGTTGATGGCGGCGGAGTGTAGTGTGGCGCAACACCAGGGATTCCGGTGCCAACGTGGAACCTGCACAACACAACCAAAGTACTTTGCCCCAACTTAAAAGTGAGGTTGTCAATCTCACCGGCTTGCGATAACAAAGGATTAGATGTATAGTGTGGATGATGATGTTTGCAGAAAACAGTAGAACGAGTATTGCAGTAGATTGTATTCGATGTAAAGAATGGACCGGGGTCCACAGTTCACTAGTGGTGTCTCTCCCATAAGATAAATAGCATGTTGGGTGAACAAATTACAGTTGGGCAATTGACAAATAAAGAGGGCATGACCATGTACGACAAAGTACATAGACCGCTATCCAGCGTGCATCTATGCCTAAAAAGTCCACCTTCAGGTTATCATCTGAACCCCCTCCAGTATTAAGTTGCAAACAACAGACAATTGCATTATGTATGGTGCGTAATGTAATCAACAAATACATCCTTAGACATAGCATTGATGTTTTATCCCTAGTGGCAACAACACATCCACAACCTTAGAACTTTCTGTCACTGTCCCAGATTTAATGGAGGCATGAACCCACTATCGAGCATAAATACTCCCTCTTAGAGTTACAAGTAACGACTTGGCCAGAGCCTCTACTAATAACGGAGAGCATGCAAGATCATAAACAACACATAGATGATAGATTGATAATCAACATAACATAGCATTCATTATTCATCGGATCCCAACAAACGCAACATGTAGCATTACAAATAGATGATCTTGATCATGATAGGCAGCTTATAAGATCTAACATGATAGCACAATGAGGAGAAAACAACCATCTAGCTACTTCTATGGACCCATAGTCCAGGGGTGAACTACTCACACATCACTCCGGAGGCGACCATGGCGGTGAAGAGTCCTCCGGGAGATGATTGCCCTCTCTGGCAGGGTGCCGGAGGCAATCTCCTGAATCCCCCGAGATGGGATTGGCGGCGGCGGCGTCTTTGGAAGGTTTTCCGTATCGTGGCTCTCGGTACTGGAACTACTATCGACGAAGGCTTCTTATAGGCGAAGAGGTAGGTTTAGGGGCGACGCGAGGGACCCACACAGTAGGGCCGCGCGGCCAGGGCCTCGGCCGCGCCGCCCTAGCGTGGCGTTGCCTCGTCGCCCAACTTCATATCTCCCCCGGTGTTCTGGAAGCTTCGTGGAAAAATAAGATCTTGGGCGTTGATTTCGTCCAATTCCGAGAATATTTCCTTACTAGGATTTCTGAAACCAAAAACAGCGGAAAACAGCAACTGGCTCTTCGGCTTCTCGTTAATAGGATAGTGCCGGAAAATGCATAAATATGACATAAAGTGTATATAAAACATGTGAGTATCATCAATAAAGTAGCATGGAACATAAGAAATTATAGATACGTTTGAGACGTATCACCCGTCTATCGGCGTGCACCGCTAGACGGGATAGCAGGCCTCCGGAACCCCGTCTCTTGTGATCCTGTACGGGGGAGAGGCGATAAGGTTTTTGGGGAGCGTTCTACCGTGACTGCTGGCTTCAACATCGACACGGAGGCCGACGACTACTTCCCCAACGACGACTTCTTCCCCGACATCAGCAACCTCTTCAGCGACATGGCTCTCAATAGCGACAACGTCAATGCTGGTTCCTCTTCTGGACCGTATGTGTTCTTGCCTTCCTTTTATGAGATCATTATTCTCTTTCTTCTCCTAGCAACAAGTTCAGGCTCATTGTCAGCAAACATATTGCTCTTCTCAATCAGTTTAGACATGTTTCTCCTTTACTCTATGGTGATTTGCATGACTAGTTTAATCTCAAACTTTTTAGTCATATTTTATCTACTGTTTTATTTGATTAAATCATGGGGAAAATTGCTAATATATTCAACAAGTGCCACCCCATCTCACAAGAATTCAAATCCCAGGTTTGCCGCTTTGATGTCTCATAAAGGTGAAATATTTTTCAGTGGGAGGTGACGTTCCCATCAACAGCGAGTCATCTGTGGTAACTTTGCAAATCTCAAGACTAGTGGAATCAATTGCTTGGACTAATTTTATCGGAGATGTTCATAGAGATAGGGTGTGCGTGAATTTATAGGGGTGAGTGTATGTAGGTATTTGTAGCGTCTGTAATGTGTTTCACAAAAAAAATGATAAGTAACAATACGCACAGAATAAATGGAACATACCGTTTAATCTAAGAAATGATAGATCAATGTGGCAATAGGCTAGAAACTCATGATACAAAAACTTTGCATAATACAGATACTAAGAAAACAAAGCCAACTTATAAATAATATGATTAATTATGTGGAAATGGTAGTTCTAGGTACTCTTGGAGAAATAAAACACCAGCTTTGCAACCTTTTATGACTACAGACACTGAAGTTACAAACCTAGGAAACAACTCTATTTGAAAGCCACCAAAACAGGGTAAGATTACAGTGAATTTTGATGCTTCTTTTATCCAGGACACAAACCAAGGCTTCATGGGTGGAATCATTAGGGACCACTCGGCGGGGGTGATTTGTGCCATGGCTGAGAAGCTAACCAGTTGTGCTGATGCACAAGAATCAGAGCTAGGCTAAAGCTTTTCTAAAGTGTCTCCAAAATTGTGTTCTTCCCAGGGCATACACCTGATGGAGGTAGAAGCTGATTGTGCAGCAGTCTATGCGGCTGTCAATGCTGCTAATCAAGATATGTCCAAGCTCTGTTTCATCTATAGAGAAATTGACAGGATTAGAAATTATGTGTTCTACTTTTCTATGTCTCTAGTTAAAAGAGATTGTAATGCAGTGGCGCATGACACTAGTGGAAAAAGGGCCTTCCATCCAGCCCCATTAGTCCCCAAATATTTCGAACCGTGACTAATGGGACCTTTAGTCGCGGTTCGGGAGGCGAACCGCGACCAAAGGCCTGGGCCTAGGGCGCTCGGTGGCCAGCTGGTGCACGTGAGGGGCTTTAGTCGCGGTTGGCCAGGCCAACCGCGACTAAAGGCCTTCGGGCACCTTTAGTCACGGTTTGCCAGGCCAACCGCGACTAAAGCCCCTCCCCTATATATACCCATCCAGCAGCTACACTTAGCCATTTGGTGCCACTTCTCTTCACAAACTTCACAAGGGGGTGTAGGTTTGCTTTTGGTTCCTCTTATGCACACAAGGTGTTTGATGAAATGCCCCAAGAGCATGAAACAAACATGATATGAAGTGTCGGAGGCACACTTGAGCTTCCTCATTTATTTTTTCCTCCTCGATCGCGGTTAGCAACTTGAACCTTTCATGTGTCATTGATAAAATATGCATGTGTGTAGTTCATTGTTTAATTTCTATTGTTTGTAGCTAGTTAGTTTAACAAATGCATGATGGTTAATTATATATTTTATATTATAATAATGCAGATGAATCGGCAATGGATGTACGGTAACCGACTCTCCAGCGAGTTCACTACGGGTTTGAAAGATTTCCTCGTAGTGGCTAATGCGAACAAGCATGGGGGTTTTGTTATCTGTCCATGTGTTGCCTGTAAGAATCATAAGGGTTACTCTTCCTCAAGAGATGTTCACATGCACCTGCTTCGGCAGGGTTTCATGCCAAGCTATAATTGTTGGACCAAGCATGGAGAAAGAGGGGTTATAATGGAAGAAGATGAAGAAGGGGATGATTTCATCGATGACAACTATCTTGATCAGTTCGGTGATACTTTCATGGAGGATGCTGAAGGTGGGGAAGGTGAAGGGGAAGGTGAAAAAGAGGCACGTGATGAGCCCGTTGATGATCTTGGTCGGACCATTGCTGATGCACGGAGAAGCTGCGAAACTGAAAAGGAGAGGGAGAATTCGAATCGCATGTTAGAGGATCACAAAAAGTCGTTGTACCCCGGATGCGATAATGGTCTGAAAAAGCTGGGCTGCACACTGGATTTGCTGAAATGGAAGGCACAGGAAGGTGTAGCTGACACAGGATTTGAAAACTTGCTGAAAATGTTGAAGAATATGTTTCCAAAGAATAACGAGTTGCCCGCCAGTACGTACGAAGCAAAGAAGGTTGTCTGCCCTCTAGGTTTAGAGGTTCTGAAGATACATGCATGCATCAACGACTGCATCCTCTACCGCGGTGAATATGAGAATTTGAATGAATGCCCGGTATGCACTGCATTGCGTTATAAGATCAGAGGCGATGACCCTGGTGATGATGTTGAGGGCCAGAAACCTAGGAAGATGGTTCCCGCCAAGATGATGTGGTATGCTCCTATAATACCACGGTTGAAACGTCTGTTCAGGAACAAAGAGCATGCCAAGTTGTTGCGATGGCACAAAGAGGACCGTAAGTCGGACGGGGAGTTGAGACACCCCGCAGATGGAACGCAATGGAGAAAGATCGACAGAGAGTTCAAAGATTTTGTAGCTGACACAAGGAACATAAGATTTGGTCTAAGTACAGATGGCATGAATCCTTTTGGCGAGCAGAGCTCCAGCCATATCACCTGGCCCGTGACTCTATGCATCTACAACCTTCCTCCTTGGTTGTGCATGAAGCGGAAGTTCATTATGATGCCAGTGCTCATCCAAGGTCCGAAGCAACCCGGCAACGACATCGATGTGTACCTAAGGCCATTAGTTGATGAAATTTTACAGTTGTGGGGCAGACCTGGTGTACGTGTGTGGGATGAGCACAAAGAAGAGGAATTTGACCTACGAGCGTTGCTTTTCGTAACCATCAACGATTGGCCTGCTCTTAGTAACCTTTTCGGACTATCAAATAAGGGATACAATGCATGCACGCACTGCTTACATGAGACTGAAAGTGTATATTTGCCAAATTGTAAGAAGAACATGTACCTTGGGCATCGTCGATTTCTTCCGAAAATTCATCCAGTAAGAAAGAAAGGCAAGCATTACAACGGCAAGGCAGATCACCGGCCGAAGCCTGCGGAACGTACTGGTGCTGAGGTATTTGATATGGTCAAGGATTTGAAAGTCATCTTTGGAAAGGGTCCTGGCGGACAATCAGTTCCGCAGGGAGCTGACGGGCACGCACCCATGTGGAAGAAGAAATCTATATTCTGGGAGCTAGAATATTGGAAAGTCCTAGATGTCCGCTCTGCAATCGACGTGATGCATGTTACGAAGAATATTTGTGTGAACCTCCTAAGCTTCTTGGGCGTGTATGGGAAGACAAATGATACAAAGGAAGCACGGCAGGACCAGCAACATTTGAAAGACCCTAATGACCGGCATCCGGAATGGTTTCAAGGTCGTGCCAGCTACGCTCTGACCAAAGAAGAGAAGGTCATCTTTTTTGAATGCCTGAGCAGTACGAAGGTCTCGTCTGGATTCTCGTCGAATATAAAGGGAATAATAAACATGGCGGACAAAAAGTTCCAAAACCTGAAGTCTCACGACTGCCACGTGATTATGACGCAATTGCTTCCGATTGCTTTGAGGGGGCTCCTACCGAAAAATGTTCGAGTAGCCATTGTGAAGCTATGTGCATTCCTCAATGCAATATCTCAGAAGGTAATCAATCCAGAAGATCTACCACGGCTACAGAACGATGTGGTCCAATGTCTTGTCAGTTTCGAGTTGGTGTTCCCACCATCCTTCTTCAATATTATGACGCACCTCCTGGTTCACCTAGTCGAAGAGATTTCCATCCTCGGTCCTGTACGAGGCAAAGGCGTCATTCCGTGGAAAGAAGGGTTTTCCCAGGAAAATGACCCCTACAGTTACAGAAGCCGTAAGAGAAAGGCAGATCGGGAAAAAGATGTTGTGGCGCGGTTGGCATCGGAATTCAATGAGATGAAGAAAACCATGGATGGTCTAGTACAAGAAAGAGAGGCAGCTCGGACGCATGAAGATCATCCACCGGATGTCGGAAGCCAGCAGCGGAGAAGCAGCGTGGCTTCCACGGAGCCCCCACCGGCTGGTGCTAATGCACATGCACCGACGATCGAAATTACTGCACCGGAGCCTCCGGCGATCGAAATTACTGCACCGGAGCCTCCTCGCTACCCCGTGGACGATGTAAAGGAGATGAAAGAATGTCATCTGTATTATCCAATGGGGAACATGTCCATGAAGGTAGCCATCGGCAGTGCTTTACCATGTGACCTGGAGCACTCCACCACAACAAGCCCATTCAAGATGGCTATGCTCGTGCCACGGTGGAGGACATAGTACAAGGGTTTGAGGACCTGGAGATTGACATTGCTACACCTGAAGGGGAGAGCAGACTTGGAGATGTCAAGCGCCAGTTCATTCTATGGCAAAAGAAGTTTATGAAGTTTCCAGGCGAGGCGCCAAGGCCAACAAGTCTACCCCCCTATGGTGGTGGTGGCGGTGGCGGTGGTGGTGGTGGTGGTGGTGGTGCTTCACCTACACCTCCTTCACGTCAGCCGACGCCGCCCCCCAATTCACCTCCGGCGGGTAAGCAGCCGCCGCCCCCCAGTCCGCCCCGGGCGGGTAAGCAGACGCCGCCCCCCAATCCACCTCCGGCGAAGAAGCAGAAGCAGTCCTGGACTATTAACCCTGACCCTTATGTACCTGAGACCACAAAGGTACCAGAGCCATCACTGAAGCCTCTCCCCACAAGGCCTTGGGAACGTAGTGCCGAGGAAGTCGACGCGGCCGCGGCTGCTCACCATGAGAAATGGAGGGCGGAATGCCAGGCGAGAAGAGAGCCCGAGCCCAAGCCAGTATATTCTGACAAGGAAAAGAAGTGGGCTAAGTCATTTTTGAGCACACCGTCCCAAGCCGCGAAGAATCTGCCTGACGACTATGCACGTGAACTTCGTAGGCAGGCACTCATGTTGAAGGAGAAGAAAGAGCTGGCGGAGAAGCAGGAGAAGAAAGCCTTGGAGGAGGCCGAGAAAGAATTAGCAAGTAAAAAAGCGGGAAACAAGTTGCCCAGCTCGGGGAACAAAGTAAACAATCGATCGCCCCGCTCATAGTGAAAGCCGCCGGTCCGGATGCTGAACTAATGGACCCCACAATCATAGCAGCTGCGGCAGAACAGGGAATGACCGTAACGGGTGCCAGAGAACAAGCGGCCCTGATCGGTATGACTCTTCGTGCACTGTTAGGCCTTGATGAGGCGCCAGTGAAGGAGGTAGTAATTACATATGTGCCGAATGGGCCTCTCGTCGAGCCTGCGCAGGAAGAGGATCTACCTCCACAAATGACAAGTCTGCTAAATTGGTACAAGGGTTACATAAAAAAATAAAAACGCCAAAGAATATATTTATGCGGAAGTTCGACATGAGCATCACTTCAAACATTACTATGTAACAATTCATCTGAGTGAATTGTTCCAGCTTTTCAATCTGCGCGAGCTCGACAAATCTATCATCAGTTGCTACGTTCTGTAAGTGATTTATTTCTACCCCGTCTCGTTCATTGCCTGCACTATATATATATATATATATATATATATATATATATTGTCCTAATTATATTGTTGTGTACGCTATTATGCAGAATGAAGATTAAGGAATGCAGAATAAGTAACATCCTTGATGTTGGGTTCATTGACCCACACATCGTTAATGGATATGTGTTAGAAAAATTCCCCGCCGACGTGGAGCAAGACCTATGGCGGTTTCTTACAAAGCAGGAACTCAAAAGTGATATTCTATTTCCTTACCATTTTGGGTGAGTGTTTCTGTCTTGAGCACACATTCTCTTTTATTTAATCCATGCATGGTATGTGGCTAATCGATGAGTTATGCATGACTGTGCATGTATCGTGTCCGCAGGTTCCACTGGATTCTGCTAGTAATTCAATTTCACACCTCCACAGTTCTCGTCCACGACTCTCTGACTCTTGATGCAAAGCTTTGGGCCGACATGAGAAGAATGATGCAGAAGTAATTATTTTCATTCATTTGCGCTCTATATCGATCGGCCTATTTCGTTCATTTCCTAATATCAAGTAACTAATAACTCTCTTGTTCATTTAATTTTCTTTGCCTCGTAGGGTTTGGAGACGGTTCGCAGATCAAAAGGTCGGTGAATTCCAAAAAGAGCTACAATTTAAAAGGTCAGTGGCTGGGGATATTCAGCCACTGGGGACCAATCTATGTGGATACTATGTTTGTGAGATGATCCGGAGATACACCTCTGAGCGGGTTCCGTGTGATAACAATGTCAAGAGGAATAACCTCCGGAAGATGCTTAGTCCAGAAGCTCGCTTCCGACCACTTCAAGAGGAACTAGCTGGATGGTTCTCGAGGGAAGTCGTCCATCCTAAAGGAGAACACTATGTAGAGGACGTAGAACTTCATATGCACTAAATTATGTATGGAAACTTGTTCAAAATTGTATATATATGGTCATCCGATATTGAATATATATTGTATATTCCTCTTGAATTCTTTTTGGTTCTAATTTCAAATTTGTTTGAAATTGTACATTCATATGCATGTATGTAGTACCGTAGAATATGTGAAACTCCTTCAAAATTAAAATAAAACACAAAAGAAATAAAACAATACAAATTAAAAAAAAACCAGGGGTTTAGGGGGGGGGGGGCTAAAACACTAAACCTGCGGCGGCCTTTAGTCGCGGTTGGCCAGAAGAACCGCGACTAAAGGTCCTCCGCCCCGACCGTCGCCTGGCGCCCACGTGGATGGGCCTTTAGTCGCGGTTCGTAATCAACCGCGACTAAAGGGGGGTCTTTAGTCCCGCATGTTTAATACCGGTTGCACAACCGGTATTAATGGCTGTTACCAACCGGGATTAAAGCCTCTTTTTTTTTTCCACCAGTGTGAGTTAGCGTAATGTAATAGGATAGAGGGAACTGAAAGTATTTGGAACACGTGTTTACCGGACCAGATCAGGCCCTTCGTCAGTAACGATTGTAACAAGCTATTGCATCAATGAAATCTATTTTGATGTTAATAAAAATAGTATTTTTGAGCTAATTAAGAATCTGTATTTTCTCTGTTATGGTGTGGGTACATATTGATATATAATTTTGACCGCTGTTTAGACTCAGGACAAAATCTACAATCGTAGTTGGCCACCCAATTCATTTATTTTCGTATTGCCTTCTGTACCAATGACACTGTGCCATATAACCACACTCAAATTTGAAACTCGCGGTGATCGCCTTTAAATAACGCAAGCCACAGCCTTTCGGAGACACCGAGGAACCGCACTCCTCCAGAGTCCTTCGTTCTTAAGCTCACTCTATCTCCTGACCCTGCTTGTGTTTCTTGTGTGAAGCAACATGGGTTCCGGCGGCAGGTCAACGAGGCGTAAGGAAGGCCATGCCATCAAGCGCGCGCCAGCGGACAAGCCGCCGTTCACGCTAGCACAGATTAAGATGGCCATCCCGCCACATTGCTTCGAGCGTTCGTTGATCAAGTCCTCCTACTACCTGGTCCACGACCTCGTCATCGTCGCGGCGCTTCTCTACTTGGCGACGGCCGTGATCCCGCTCCTCCCGGCCGGGCTGACGAGGGTAACCGCCTGGACGCTCTACGTGGTCGCTCAGGGCTGCGCGGCGACCGGCGTGTGGGTCGTCGCGCACGAGTGCGGCCACCACGCCTTCTCGGACTACCAGCTGCTCGACGACGTCTTGGGCCTGGTGCTGCACTCAAGTCTGCTCGTCCCCTACTTCTCTTGGAAGTTCAGCCACCGCCGCCACCACGCCAACCACGCCTCGATGGAGAACGACGAGGTGTTCGTCCCCGAGCAGAAGGCCGTCCTGGCGTGGTACGCGCCCTGCGTCCGCAACCCCGTCGGCCGGCTACTGTTCCTCGCCGCGCACCTCACCGTCGGCTGGCCGCTCTACCTGACGTTCAACGCCAACGGCAAGGCCTACCCGCGCTGGGCCAACCACTTCGACCCCTACGGTCCCATATTCAGCGACCGGGAGCGCGTCCAGGTATTCGTCACGGACGTAAGCCTTCTGGCGGTGTGCTTCGCCGCGTTCAAGCTCGCGTCGGCGTTCGGGTTCTGGTGGGTGGTGCGCGTCTACGGAGCGCCGCTGCTGATCGTCAACGCCTGGGTGGTGCTCATCACCTACCTGCATCACACACACCAGGCGCTCCCGCACTACGACTCCAGCGAGTGGGACTGGCTGCGGGGAGCGCTGGCCACCATGGACCGCGACTACGGAGTCTTCAACCGCGTCCTTCACAACGTCACCGACACGCACGTCCTGCACCACCTCTTCCCTGTCATGCCGCACTACCACGCCATGGAGGCCACCAAGGCGATTCTGCCCCTCCTCGGCGACTACTACAAGCGCGACTCCACGCCCATCGCCAAGGCCCTCTGGCGCGAGGCCAAGGAGTGCATCTTCGTCGAGCCCATGGCGGACCGCAAGGGCGTCCTCTGGTACAGCAACAAATTATAGCTGCCTGCAGGTAATCAGAGATGTTCCTGTCTGCAGCCAAGAATTCAGCATGTTAGTCACTTTTCATGATGCCGTTGCTGTTGTAATGTTGAATGTCGCTTCTGTCATTGATTTCTTCTTCTCGTCACCGTACCAGTGATTGTGATGTAATAATTGAAGGTTAAACACCGACCTATATAACTGTATGTGATTACATGGGAATGACCATCTAATGATTTTGACGTGCATCATACCATTCATACGTAATGTTCAGGGGAGATTCAAGTCCGTTAGTCAACGCTTACCAATCTTTAAGTTTTCTTTTTATTGGATTGTTCGAAACATGCATGGCAGAATTCTCTCTAGATACATTGCACATATTTGTGAGCGTACACCGCTCTATTGTGTACACAAAAAGACCAGCGGCCACTTTGCAACTTTAGGTGAAAATGGGCCATGCATGCTAATGGAACCACAAGGAGAATTCTTGTACTCCTAGGTATTTATGAAAAAATGTTGGAAATTATGGTTGGTCCATTATATTAGGACATGAAACTGTTGAATAAGCTTGATAAATTTGAGTGGAACAATATTACTGAAGTTTATGGATCAGCTTATGATGAACATAAGCAGTAATTTGTAAATGAACTGTGTGATACCTGTCCTACTTCACCATTATCTATTACAGTATTCAGTAGAAATGCGCCCCAGAAAAGTTAACGGTATTGCTAATCAATATTGGGCTGAAAAGTTCAATGATTATATTAGTAGTCCTACCCTGGGTTTTATTAATTTTAAACGGGGCACTAGTGAAGCCCGACCTCCACTAACACAAGGATAGTTTCAGTTTGTCTTCAAGGCTTGAAGCTGAAACGTGATTATCTGCGACACTTGCTGTTTCAGTATATAGCGCTGTAAATCTGCACGTACTGGAGTAGAGCATTTGTGCAGCATAGACATTGTAATCCAATCACAGCTTGTCGATGTTCTGCTAACATTCCAGTAGTTAGCATCAGAAGAAGTGACTTTGTATTCATCTAAAGTGTCTCGAAATTACATAGCAACACATACTTTCTTTTCCAAACCGTCCGAGAACATATATTTCGCATGTTTATATCATTAGCTGCACTTCACAGATCATATCATTAGTAGACAAGTGATCGTTTCCTAAATCACTGATAATAAGATGCTCACGGTCTCCCCAACTGCAAACAGAATATATAGGTTTAAGGTGTATGCTAATCATTGATCTAATATACAGAAGTACCAGAACCATTGGTATGGAGAAACCTGGTAGAGACAAGGGAAAGGTCGGTACAAACTAGACTAACTCTTTATCGAAAAACAAATTAGACTAAATAACCACGGCAAAATCAGCCAAGTCATGTCCATAATGAACAACCACCATGGGGGCTGAGATCCGCGGCGCGGATGTATCTAGCGAAGCGACACCCTCCTGCGGAAGGCGACGCGGTGGGCGACCGGGGTAGGGAGAGGGTCCCTCCTCCGTGTGCGCATCGAGCCGCAGCGTCGGCACAAGGTCCGATCGACGGAGAACTCCTTGGCAGTGCTGGAATGGTTCATTGAAGAGCTGGGGTCCTCCGATGACGAGATCCAGGGGGATCGCGCGGAACAGCTGGTGGTGGGCGCGGAGGTTGAGGACGACTGAGGCGCCCTAGATCTGCTGCTCTCTTCGGCGGCTTGCGCGTAGGAGGTGGAGTGGGGATTCGTTGGGGGTCGCCGGTGCTGGGGGGAGGCGTCGCGGTCGTTTCGGGGAGGGGAGTTGTCGGTGATGTTGGTCGTGTCGGCCTGGGAGGCGGCCAATGCTCAAGAAGACATGCGACTATTGTTTCCTGCTCCTGGATCGGAGTCGGAGCCAGATGACGCTAGGCCTACGGAGCGCGGGCCTGTTGGGCCAGCCCAAATGGTTTCCTCGAGCCTGCCCCATTACGCGGGAGCGGAGTGTGCAGATGATCGACATGTGGATGATAACCCACAAGTATAGGGGATCGCAGCAGTCTTCGCGGGTAGTAAAACCCAATTTATTGATTCGACACAAGGGGAGACAAAGAATACTTGAAAGCCTTAACAGCGGAGTTGTCAATTCAGCTGCACCTGGAAACAGACTTGCTCGCAAGAGTTTATCAGTAGTAACAGTTTTATAGCAGTAGCAGTAGTGAAATAACAGCAGCAGAGTAACAGAGACAGCAGTAGTGATTATACTAAACAGCAGGATTAAAATACTGTAGGCACGGGGACGGATAACGGGCGTTGCATGGATGAGAGAAACTCATGTAACAATCAAGCAAGGCATTTGCAGATAATAATAAAACGGTGTCTAAGTACAAAGCAATCAATAGGCATGTGTTCCAATTATAGTCGTACGTGCTCGCAATGAGAAACTTGCACAACATCTTTTGTCCTACCAGCCGGTGGCAGCCGGGCCTCAAGGGAATCTACTGGATATTAAGGTACTCCTTTTAATAGAGTACCGGAGCAAAGCATTAACACTCCGTGAACACATGTGATCCTCACATCACTACCATCCCCTCCGGTTGTCCCGATTTCTGTCACTTCGGGGCCATTGGTTCCGGACAGCGACATGTGTATACAACTTGCAGGTAAGACCATAAACAATGAATATCATGATGAAATAATAACATGTTCAGATCTGAGATCATGGCACTCGGGCCCTAGTGACAAGCATTAAGCATAACAAGTTGCAACAATATCATCAAAGTACCAATTACAGACACTAGGCACTATGCCCTAACAATCTTACACTATTACATGACCAATCTCATCCAATCCCTACCATCCCCTTCAGCCTACAGCGGGGGAATTACTCACACATGGATGGGGGAAACATGGCTGGTCGATGGAGAGGCGTCGGTGGTGATGATGGCGATGATCTCCTCCAATTCCCCGTCCCGGCGGAGTGCCAGAACGGAGACTTCTGGCTCCCGAGACGGAGTTTCGCGATGTGGCGGCGTTCTGGAGGGTTTCTGGCGACTTCGACTTCTCTCCGTGCGTTTTTAGGTCGAGGCCGATAAGTAGTCCGAAGGAGGGCGTCGGGGGCCGACCAAGGCCACCACACACTAGGGCCGCGCGGGCCCCTCCTGGGCCGCGCCGGCCTAGTGTGTGGGTCCCTCGGGCCCCCACCTGGCTTGCCCTTCTGGCTCCGTCAGTATTCTGGGAAAATAGGACCTTTCGCATAAATTCCGAGGATTTTCCTGAAAGTTGGATTTCTGCACAAAAACGAGACATCAGAACAGTTCTGCTGAAAACAGCGTTAGTCCGTGTTAGTTGCATCCAAAATACACAAATTAGAGGCAAAACAATAGCAAAAGTGTTCGGGAAAGTAGATACGTTTTGGACGTATCAACTCCCCCCAAGCTTAGCTTATTGCTTGTCCTCAAGCAATTCAGTTAACAACTGAGCGATAAAAGAACTTTCACGAACACATTTGTTCATATGATATAAATATTCTCATAATATGGCAAGTACTTAAGCAGTTCATAATAAGATACATGCAAATAAGATCATCCAATAGCTATGTCAATCATGGAAAAGTACCGACAATTAATAATAAGCATCACGAATCATGTATATAAGCAGGATTGCAATGTTCATAAAAGAGTATGATAGAGTGGTATCTCGCTTGCCCATATTTGATCAGCAAAACATAAATGCTCAGGCACCTCTGAAGTTCATAGAAAGACTAGAAATAGTGATTGTCAAAGATAAAAGCATCAAAGTTATACCACAATTAATCACATTTTGGGACAAGCATATTATACTAAGAATGACAGTTGTGCTCTCAAGGTAGTGCTCAAAGAAAGGATGGGGACTCAATGTAAAAGTAAAAGATTGACCCTTCGCAGAGGGAAGCAGAGATTAACATGCGCTAGAGCTTTTCATTTGTAAAACAGGAGTAAAATTATTTTGAGAGGTGTTTGTTGTTGTCAACGAATGGTAATGGGTACACCAACTACCTCGCCAACCGGACTTTCAAGAGCGGCTCCCATGAAGGACGTTATCTCTACCAGCAAGGTAGATCATCCCTCTTCTCTTTTGTTTACACATGTATTTTAGTTTTATTATGGGTGGCACTCCCCCCAACCTTTGCTTACACAAGCCATGGCTAACCGAATCCTCGGGTGCCTTCCATCAATCACATACCATGGAGGAGTGTCTATTTGCAAAATTAAGTTGCTTACTGATGAATCAGAGCAAAACATGTGAAGAGAATTATTAGTGAAAGTTGATTAATCGGGGCTGGGAACCCCATTGCCAGCTCTTTTTGCAAAATTATTGGATAAGCGGATGTGCCACTAGTCCATATGAAAATCCGTCAAGAGTAAATGACAAGGTTGAAAGTTAAACACCACATACTTCCTCATGAGCTATGAAACGTTAACACAAATTGAGAAGCATTTTGAAGGTTTAAAGGTAGCGCATGAGAATTACTTGGAATGGTTTGAAATGCCATGCATAGGTATTTATGGTGGACACTCTGGAATAACTTGGTTTTCATGTGTTTGGAAGCACAAGCAGCGTTCCCGCTCAGTGCAAGTGAAGGCTAGCAAAAGACTAGGGAGCGACAAATCAAGAGGGCAGTAACTGTCATAATCATGCTTGCAGCAAAATAAATTAACTGAGGCATAAAAGTGGTACAAGAACTCTGAAGCAATGTAAATCATCGAGGCTTAATTGACTTTTGTTCAGTCATATGCATGCGTGAGCATGTGCCAAGTTAATTCAAACGAATTATTCAGAGGAGGATACCGCAATATCATACATATCTATGAATAAAACAATGCAAGCAAACATCCATGACATGCTACTCATATTAATAAATTGGAGCTAAACATGAGAGATCATGAACTACTAGACTTTCTTAAATGACATATACCTCACATGAACCAACTAAGCATGCTCACATGGATGAGTATATGTACAAAAATGAAAACAAATAGAGTTCATACCAGCCTCTCACCACAATCAGATTGTCGTAGATCGTCATTATTGCCTTTTCACTTGTGTAGCTTGGATAATATGAAATGAAAACCACGCTCCAGCCACCGAAGACCATTGAACTCATAATGAACTTTACAAACCAAAGAAGAACAGCAAATATTTTTGGTGTTTTCGAATTTGGAAACAAGAACAAAAGAAGCAAGCAAACAAAGCAAACTCTTTTTGGGTTTTCTTTTTGGGTTTTCTTATAGCAAACTAGCAATAGCAAATAAAGCGAAGCAAATGCAAGAAACCAAAATAAACAAATGGTGAAGAGAAACAACAGAAATATTTTTGGTCTTTTTGTGTTTAAGGAAAGAAACAAAGCAAAAACAAGAAAATGAAAACTAAAAGAAACACAGAAAAGCAAGATGGCAGAAATCTGCCAAAACCTGACAGCAGTACAGAAATCGATTTTTACAAAAATCTTCCGTTGCTCAGCTCGAAAAGTGTTCAACTAATTAAAGTTAGATAACAACCTGGGGAACATGCACAAAAATTGGCAGCTCAAAATAACGTTCTGGCTGTGCGCACGAATTTTTTTAGTAACAGTCTAGAATCTGTTTTCAGGCAGCACTTCCTCAAATATCATCTCCCTCTCATTAGAAAACCACTCAAAGAAACTAAACAAGTATGTACAAGTATCCAGCAACCATAATATGCAAAGAATGAGTGATGCCGGTATACCTCCTCTCAAGCTTAGGCTTTTGGCCTAAGTGGAGTTCAACCCCAGCGAGGGTCTGGGTTCCACGCCGGCGGATCGTACATGGAGTAGTCATAATAAAGTACCGATGCAGAAGAAAAACGTGGAGGTTCCTCATGCCCAGCTTGTGGATGCGAAGAACTTGCTGCATCGGATGACGAATCGAGGTGTTCCTCGGCCTCCTCCGTGTTGCCTCTTGCACGATGGCCTCCTCCCTCTATGTATGCATTAACTGCACTTTCCGTGACTGACCAATCCTCCCTGGAATCAAAGTTAAACAGAGCAGGTGCAGGCAATCCTACTAATTTTTCAATTTTCTTAGTTATTCTCCAAGCTTTCTTGTAAATTGTTATTCTATAAGACAGGTTGCTCAAATTAGACGAATCAGAAACAAATTCATGCTTAATCATGGAGACTATGTCAAGTTTCTCTATGGGGAGCTGAATATCAAGATGGTGAGGTTCTACACCATGCATAGCTAATAAGCGAGAGGCGATGAGACCTCCACAAATTCCTCCCTTCTCACGGTTAGTAGCAAGTCTATTGGCTATCAAAACACCCAAGTTGTAAGTCCTATCACCTTGTAATGCAGCAGCTAGAAAGGCTAGATCCTGGATAGATATTTTACTTCCATTCTTTCTTGCTAGAACGCACTTGGTGATGAAATAAGCAAAGTAACGAATGGCTGGGAAATGAATGCTACTGAATTTACCACCATCCTCTGAGAAGCTTCTCCCATGACAAATCATCTTGAAGAGATCCAAGAACTCTTGCGGCGATCCCTTTATCTTCTCGCATGATCCCCATTGCGGCACTCTGATTGCTGCACAAAAATCATTGAATGGCAAGTTGACAGTTTTATTATAAATTTTATACTGAACCATGGGGTTAGATCGTGACCAATTGAATTTAAAATCTTGCACTACTGACATAGTCAGTTTTGCATATTGGCATGGTTCACCATCAACAAAATCATCCAACCCTGCACGAGAGATTAGTCTTTGAACATCTTGCAAAATCCCTGCACTTCTCATAAAATCCACGCATGGGTAATAAGCGGGGTGTACTCCTTCTTCTCGGTGAACTCTCATGACCTGTTGCACCTCCAATTCTTGTTGGTTGAGTTGGTGCCTACTCCCTTCCATTTTCTGAATTTTTTCAACAAACAATATAAAACTTGATTTGGTGACATATAATTGAGGGAAACTACCATAGGAACTTGCTAGAGTACTAATCATGCATCAAAACTAGTTTATACATCTTAGAACAAGCATGCAAGCTCACTAAACATGTTACCTACAGCAGCAAAATATTCAAGATATACTCCACCAAACAATTCTACTTGGATAGTCGGAGGAGTCACATACCGAAGAGCAAATATGCCAAATTCCAGACAGAAATCTGGGCTGAGCAAAGAGATCGAGAAATCTGGAGTTCTTGAGCAAAAACACGAGTGAGAGGAAGCTGGTGTCAATTTTTTCGGGAGAGAGAAGAGTGTGGGAGGAAGAGATGCTGAAGTGGGGTAAAGGGGGGCCCACACACTAGGGTGGCGCGCCCCCCTTGCTGGCCGCGCCGGCCTGTGGGGTGCCACCCTGGGGTGCCCCACTGGTCATCCCCAGGTGCTCCCAGGTGCCTCGTCGAAAAATAGGACCAACAGTATAATTTTTGTGAATTTTTGAAAACTTTGAAAAATGCACATTTCTGGGTATTAAGTTTATTATTACTGGCCAGGAAAATTTTTGAAATCTCTAATTAACTAAGGAACTTTACAAAACAAAAGTGCTACAGCAAGTAGAACAAGTGGATGAAGAAAGAGATGTTGTTTACCTCCTCTATGCATATAAAAAGTATTTGTTAACAAGGTTGATCAAGTCTTGCCACCAAATAAATTTTACACAGCATAAGAAGAAATAAACCTCAAATCAATCATGTTACCTTGAATTGTATTGATATGGATCCAATCATAAGATTTTGATATCCTTCTTTAGGCTCATATATAGGACAATCGATAGTTCCAACTTTGATAGTTCTCACATTAGAAATAGTATTAACTCCACATACTTTATCAATCCTCTTGGGGAAATAGACGGTGTGCTCCCTATCATCAATATTGAAAGTAACTTTTCCCTTATTGCAATCAATAACGGCCCCTGCAGTGTTAAGAAAAGGTCTCCCAAGAATAATAGATATATTATCATCTTCAGGCATTTCCAACACAACAAAATCAGTTAATATCAAGCAGTTATTAGTAACTTGAACAGGAACATCCTCACATATACCAACAGGAATAGCAGTAGACTTATCAGCCATTTGCAAAGATATATCAGTAGGTATCAACTTATCTAAGTAAAGTCTCTTATAAAGAGAAAAAGGCATAACACTAACACCGGCTCCCAAGTCACATAGAGCAGTTTTAACATAATTATTCTTAATAGAACAAGGAATAGTAGGTATACCTGGGTCGCCCAACTTCTTTGGAACTTTGCCATTGAAAGAGTAATTAGCAAGCATAGTAGAAATTTCCTCATTGGGGATTTTCCTTTTGTTAGTAACAATATCTTTCATATACTTTGAATAAGGAGGCAATTTAATAGCATCAGTCAAAGGAATTTGCAAGAATAAAGGTTTCATCCAATCACAAAATTTATTATAGTGTTCTTCTTCCTTTGATTTTAGTTTCTTAGCAGGAAAAGGCATTTGCTTTTGCACCCATGGTTCCCTTTCATTACCATGTTTCTTAGCAATAAAATCTTCTTTAGTATACTTTTTATTTTTATCTCGCTTTTCAGGTTCATCTTCAACTTCTTCTTTATCAGAAACATCATTCTTATCATTACCATTATTATTATTATCATGTTCATTACCACTTTCAGTTTCAGCATCAGAAATAGAAATACTATTAGGATCATTAACAGGTTCAGAGGATTCTACAATATTTTTATGTTTCTTCTTCTTTTTCTTAGAAGGAGCACTAGGTTCAATGCGTTGAGAATCTTGTTCAATTCTTTTGGGATGCCCTTCAGGATATAGAGGATCCTGGGTAGAGACACCACCTCTAGTTGTTACTTCATAAGCATGTTTCTCTTTAGAATTATTTTTTAATAAGTTATTTTGCACTTTAGTAAGTTGATCAATTTGAGTTTGAACCATTTGAAAATGTTTAACAAGCATCTTAACATCATTGGAGGTTCTCTCCACAATACCATGCAATTCACCAATAGCTCGAGAATTTTCCATTAAATGATTCTCTACTCTCATATTAAAATTTTCTTGCTTAACAATATAATTATCAAACTCATCTAAGCATTGCGCAGGAGGTTTTAAATACGGAATATCTTCCCTAGTAAAGCGCTGAAGGGAATTTACCTCAATCATGGATGAAGGGGGAATTATCTTACATATATCTTCTATGGGAGGTAGATTCTTCACATCTTCAGATTTAATACCTTTCTCCTTGAGAGACTTCTTGGCTTCCCTCATATCTTCATCATTCAATTTAATTAAACCCCTCTTCTTTGTTGGCGTTGGAATTGGTTCAGGCGTAGTCCAATCATCATGATTCCGGCCTATTTTAGCCAATAATTCTTCAGCTTCGTCTGGAGTTCTTTTCCTGAAAACACAACCAGCACAACTATCCAAATATGCCCTAGACTCAATGGTTAGTCCACTATAAAATATATCAAGTAGATCATTCTTTTCTAAATCATGTCCAGGTCGAGCTCTGATAAGAGAACAAAATCTTGCCCAAGCCTCAGGAAATTTCTCTTCATCTCCCTGGTCAAATCTATAAATTTTCTGTAAAGCAACATGTTGAGCACTAGCAGGAAAGTATTTTTGAAAGAAAACATCACGCAAATCAGTTGAACTTTTAATAGAACCAGGAGGCAAATTATTATACCAAGTTTTAGCATCATCCTTTAATGAGAAAGGAAAAAATTTAGCGACAAAATAAGTACACATCTTGATATCATCAGAAAACAAGCTACTCATAGAAGAAAGTTCAATCATGTGTTCTACAACACTTTCTTTTTCAGTACCACAAAAGGGTGCTTTCTCTACAATAGCTATATGAGATAGATCAAGAGAAAAATCATAATCTTTATCCTTAATGCATATAGGAGATGTGGCAAATTTAGGATCAGGAGATAACTTATGTCTAACAGTATATTGTTTGAGAAACTTTTTAATTTTACTTGCATCAGCAGTAGCATTGCACCTATTAATTAAATCATCATTAAGCTCCACATAATCTTCATCAGGATCATCACTAGAATAATCAAGTTCAGGTGAATTAACAGGTGTAGTAGCATCAGGAGTTTCAGTATTTTCAATTTGTCTAGACCTAGCAATTGTAGCATCTAGAAAGGATCCCAATGAACCACTATCATCAAGCACAGCAGAAACATTATCAATATCATAAGAATTTTCAGATTCAGCAGAAGTACCAGCAAGTGAAGCTTGTGGCGGTGAAACAAGTTTATCAATCACAGATGGTGAATCAAGAGCAGCAGAGGTACTCAGAGTTGTACATTTTCTTGTAGTGGATGGTAATATGGCGACTTTAGGATCGCGAGTTTTACCCATGATGGAGAATTTGCAGCGAACAATATCAATCCAAGTGAACTTCCAAATAAAGCTATGCTCCCCGGCAACGGCGCCAGAAAACAGTCTTGATAACCCACGAGTATAGGGGATCGCAGCAGTCTTCGTGGGTAGTAAAACCCAATTTATTGATTCGACACAAGGGGAGACAAAGAATACTTGAAAGCCTTAACAACGGAGTTGTCAATTCAGCTGCACCTGGAAACAGACTTGCTCGCAAGAGTTTATCAGTAGTAACAGTTTTATAGCGATGTAAATAGTGAAATAACAGCAGCAGAGTAACAGAGACAGCAGTAGTGATTATAGTAAACAGCAGGATTAAAATACTGTAGGCACGGGGACGGATAACGGACGTTGCATGGATGAGAGAAACTCATGTAACAATCAAGCAAGGCATTTGCAGATAATAATAAAACGGTGTCTAAGTACAAAGCAATCAATAGGCATGTGTTCCAATTATAGTCGTACGTGCTCGCAATGAGAAACTTGCACAACATCTTTTGTCCTACCAGCCGGTGGCAGCCGGGCCTCAAGGGAATCTACTGGATATTAAGGTACTCCTTTTAATAGAGTACGGAGCAAAGCATTAACACTCCATGAACACATGTGATCCTCACATCACTACCATCCCCTCCGGTTGTCCCGATTTCTGTCACTTCGGTGCCATTGGTTCCGGACAGCGACATGTATATACAACTTGCAGGTAAGACCATAAACAATGAATATCATGATGAAATAATAACATGTTCAGATCTGAGATCATGGCACTCGGGCCCTAGTGACAAGCATTAAGCATAAAAAGTTGCAACAATATCATCAAAGTACCAATTACAGACACTAGGCACTATGCCCTAACAATCTTACACTATTACATGACCAATCTCATCCAATCCCTACCATCCCCTTCAGCCTACAGCGGGGGAGTTACTCACACATGGATGGGGGAAACATGGCTGGTCGATGGAGAGGCGTCGGTGGTGATGATGGCGATGATCTCCTCCAATTCCCCGTCCCGGCGGAGTGCCAGAACGGAGACTTCTGGCTCCCGAGACAGAGTTTCGCGATGTAGCGGCGTTCTGGAGGGTTTCTGGCGACTTCGACTTCTCTCCGTGCGTTTTTAGGTCGAGGCCGATAAGTAGTCCGAAGGAGGGCGTCGGGGGCCGACCGAGGCTACCACACACTAGGGCCGCGCGGGCCGCTCCTGGGCCGAGCCAGCCTAGTGTGTGGGGCCCTCGGGCCCCCACCTGACTTGCCCTTCTGGCTCCGTCAGTATTCTGGGAAAATAGGACCTTTCGCATAAATTCCGAGGATTTTCCTGAAAGTTGGATTTCTGCACAAAAACGAGACACCAGAACAGTTCTGCTGAAAACAGCGTTAGACCGTGTTAGTTGCATCCAAAATACACAAATTAGAGGCAAAACAATAGCAAAAGTGTTCGGGAAAGTAGATACGTTTTGGACGTATCAGTGGATTAGGGGAAAATGTTGACGGCCCAGATGGAGTGTGTCTGGTCGGTGACTGGTTCGAACGGTTCTACCCCTAAGGAGGAGGTACTTAAGTGGTTGTGCTTGCATGCGGGAACCCTATATCGGCATTTAGGGTTTCCAGCCTCTAATCGTGACATCCGCCGCCACCGAGCCAGAGCTGAAAAGCTCTGCGTTTGCACCGACCCCAGCTCGGGTGCTAGGGTTTCTTGTTTGACTCCCATGGATCGTGAGAGGAGAGGGAAAAGGCCGTTCGAGGAGAGTGGTGGTGACGGGAGCTGGATGCGGGAACATCCAAGCCGACTGCAAGGACGAGCAGTGCTGTCTCAAGTGCAACAAGGTGGGGCATCTTTCCGTGATGTGTGCGGCGATGTCCAAGGTGGCGGATCCTTTTTGGGCGGGTTTCGGCGCCAATGGTACTGGCTTCATGTGTTGCGATGTCCAGGAAGAGGATTTCCTGCCTCCAGCCCCAAACACGGCAATGGTGATCCTAGACAAAGGAATGTTAACGACTGGGTAGATGGAAGAGAAGCTTAAAGATCTCGTGGATGAAGATTGGAACTGGAGGGTGCAAAAGGTGAATGAATCTGACTTTGCAATAATGTACTTCGCGTACAAGAAAAGCCTGAGAATGGCCATTCGAGGAGGTGGGCTCACGCTTCCCACTAGCAAATTGCACGTCATAGTGACCACATCTGCAAGAAACCCAATAGTGGCAGAACAACTACATGAGATGTGGGTGAAACTGTATGATGTCCCTCCTCCATACCGGCAGGCAGTGCGCATTTTGCACGCCACCCGTGAGTTGGGGAGGCCCATAGCAGTGGAAGAGGGCTCTCTTGCGTCTCGTCTGGAGCCGGTGCGGCTTCTGCTTGGGTGTAGGGCCCCAGTGTGCCTCCCGCCGTTCTTTACCTTGTTCGTTAACTCTCAAGGATTTCGGGTCAGACTGTTGCGGGAACAAGGGGACAAAGAGGAGCCATCAGACCCACCACTACGACCGCAGAAACCTCTCGATGATGGGGATAATGAAGGTGAATACTCTTAGGAAGAAGGTTGGGGCGTCTGTAGAGGGAAATACTTGAAGAACGACAAGGCTAGGACCAAAGGTGGGTCGGAGAGTGGCATGGTCCCGAAATGCAAATCTGTGCAGCTTGGTGAGGCGCAATCTGCTCCCTTGTCTGCGGTACAAGCTTACCCGCGGGTGGAGGAAAATGCGACCACCCCAAGTTACTGTTGGATATCGCGAGACCACCGTCACGATCGGCGGTCTTATGTACTTCCTGGTAGCCGACAAAAACAAATTTCTTTGCTTTGACCTCGAGACCGAGGAGTGGAATAGGGAGATCGACGGCCCATGGGTATCTTCGGACGTCAGGTTGTCCGATATCAACATAGTTGAGCTAAACGGCGCCTTGTGCGTTGCTCAAATGAAGGTGCAAGCGGGAGCCATCCGAGCGTTGTTCACTGATATATGGCTACTGACCGATTCGGGGAAGAGCGTCTGGTCCAAGACATACACTTTTTTTTAAAGGGGGGAAAATCGCCCCAGCTTCTGCATCCAAAGGATGCACACAACTTTTTATAAGATTATTCGCAAACCTTACAAGAAGCAATACAAAAAAATCAACCTCGAAGCCACCTCACTAGACCTACAGTGGGATGAAGAGGGTGACAATACACCAACTGACATCATCCAAAAACCAAATGCCTTTCCAAACCGCCCAATAGCAGGTGAGAAGCACATCCAGTCAAGCAGACTCTCCGCGCACACCAACGCACACGCCACAGAAGTTGCTACCGCCGTCTTCCTCGACTCCATCTTCAAGAGAGATCATCGCATTAACCTTGCAAGACCTGCCGTCGATGCCACCATGACGCCAGACGGCTCCACCATCCTGCACGCATACATCATACCGCATCTGTCATCGATACCCTGCAGCACCATGCCACCGAGCCTCCACGCCAACAATGTGGTAGATGAATACCACTCCACCGACATCCGCCAACATCCAGCAGCTGCTCCAAAAACGATGCCCCAGGAGGTAGAACGATGCAGGGCGCGCCGCCATCGTCTGATCCGGGAGACCCAGATCTAGGGTTTCCCCCGGAGCAGCGCGAGAGTGTACATGTAGGCTGCGACAACGATGCCTTCAAGAAGGTTACGACGTGTAGCGCCGCCATCGTCTACCAAGACCGGAGTCGGAGCACGGTTTTCACCGGCAGCCGCGCATCCCCACCTCGCCGAGCGTAGTGCCGAGGCAAGCAAGATGGCGCTGAGCCACCACCGCTGTTCCTCAGATGCTCCGCAGAGGACCAGCCCGCAGCGATCCACCGCCGGCCCCCCACGCAGCCGCCGTCGAGCCACCTTCCTCGCAGAAGTCGGCCAATCACCGTCGTCCGTCGCATCGCCGCAGCAGGCCA
Organism: Lolium perenne; assembly: GCF_019359855.2. Lineage (NCBI taxonomy): Eukaryota > Viridiplantae > Streptophyta > Magnoliopsida > Poales > Poaceae > Lolium > Lolium perenne. Next base: position 310,486,157 of record NC_067250.2, read on the forward strand.
TGCCCTCGCCGGCGCGCCGTGGCCTTGACGGAACGCCACGCCCTGTCCCGGAGAAGACGTTATGTACATGTTGAACACTAGAGAACGCCATGCCTCATCGGTCCATCTTATCAGGCCTTTGAGGATGTTGCGTGATGGTAGAAAGCTACTGTTCTGCTACGTTCACGAGGGCAAGAGCCGGTCACAGCTGGTGTCGTTGAACTTGTATGATCCATGTGCCGAGACATGCTCTTATCTTCCAATAGGCCACAACAACACCGTTGGTGTTTGCAACCTACGCTTGGAACCTTTCATCACTGCTTCTATATGAACCTCGTGCCAACTATGCAGGTAGGTGATGGTGAGTTGGTGACAACGACCGGCCTCCCCGCTACGAGGAAGTGGTACGTTGGCATGAGGTTCAGATAGTGCGGGGAGGAGTATTTCGTCTCTGCTTCCTCATAGCTTAAGTGCGGAGTGTTGTTATCGAGTTGGAGCTGCCGAATATAGTGCAAAATATATGTCTGTTTGTAAGCCATTTTTGTTCTTTAATAACATAATTATATTTCCGTGAATCGGGAAACCTTTTGTTCGATTCAGTTTGTGTGTTATTTGCTTTAGGAAATGACGAGCTTCCCTTGTTGATTTTCATCATGAGAAACCGCTGAAGTACAAAATTCTAAAAAAGAGAAAAATCGTTGAAGTCTACAAAATTCTAAAAGGGAGAAAAAAGAAATGCAAGGAGAACATGTCCCTGTTGACCGCGTCGATAGCTGAAATGTCTCCCCAGACGCTAAAATGGCGGCGACCGAGGCAGCAGCAACCTTACCCTCGGAGGCAGAGCCGGCACCAGTAGGCGTATCGGCGACAGCATCTGCTAGTACACCTGCATTGGTGGCATTAGGTACACATCAATGTCATTGCCGGGTTGATTCGAGCTTTGGATGAGGACTGACATCATAGTGAACTTTCGCTTCATGCACAAACAAGAAGGAAGGTTATAGATACATGAAGTCACATGCTAGGTGCTATGATTACAACTCTAGGCAACTCTAGGCAATTCCTGAAGGGTTGGGGGCAACCTTGGTAAGGAGAAAATGGTGTTCAATGCGAACATCCTCGTCCCTGAAAGATCCAAGGATATCAACATGCATTCGCTTGGGTAAATGGTTGAGCTTAACCACAATACTGCTGTGTAAGTATCCCCGCCATGATAGGCCAGACAACTTAGAAGAACATGTGAACTCTCAGGATAAGTTTATCCATTTGCAATAGAAATTGGCAGTACAGACCAGAGAATTGTTACTCCATGTTTTCGACATAACAATACATAAAGTATTTACTCATGAACACTGGACACCATTTAGTGTACTAACCAGGCCAAAATACAGCACGACGGTAAAAGGTTTGTTAGGTATAAAACCAAATTCAAATATTTATTTCTTCACAATGTTTTCCCCACCTGCAACTGCAAACATCACCAGACCATCTACAATCACTAATTGCCTAATTGGGTAAATCAATTGCAAATGGTTTCACACTCAATTTGGTTCTATGTGGTTAGTGACTTAATTACTGGAACCGATGGGATAAACAAACTGAAGCGTTTATGTGTACCTCCCAGTAAAGCATCTATATTTTTTTTATGAGATATTTGTTTTCATGGCGCATGGAATCTTTTTTTTCGATTCACAATATCTCCATCGGTCCATTTTTTAATCCTTTGAGTATATCGCATGTTGGTAGAAAGCTATTATTATCCTGCAACTGCAGTCACAGGGAGCAATGGTCCAGTTCACGACCAATGCTACAAGTCTATGATCACTGTCTCAATGGATGCATAGGCCAGACATTTCGCCTCGCCAACTCAATTGGTATGTGCAACCTATCGTTTGGAGCATTTCGTCTCTGCTCATAGTTTCAATTACGGCCTTCTTATCAAGCCGGGGCTGCTAGCTCACACTATGTTTTGATGGTTTGTAAAGCACCCGTGCTGTTTTGTTTTATGAGATTTATTTTCATGGAGTAGCAGGGAAATCCTTTGATCTATGTTACTTGGATGACAAATTTGTTGCATAATTGGCTTTGCATCTCTTTTTAAGTGAAATTAGGGTGCTCATACATAGTCTTTTCTTTTGAGAAGTTGCCACGTCTCTATTCATATATCAAATGGATTACAGACGTAGAAACCACACGAAGCCTCCAGAAACACAGCTGCACTGACACTTTGCAGAAAAGACCTTGCGAAACCTGCAAATTACAAAGACCCCTAGCAGATCTTTTTGCAAGCACGCCAATGATCGCCCCTTGAAGCCGCCACCGTCGAAGATGCCGGAGGGAGAAGAGACGCAACCAGCAAACCAAGGCTCGGAGAAGCACCATCGCAGTCACCGCTGCTTTGTGGACCTCTATCCGCACCCGCCGGAGACGACGGAGTTGCCTTCTTTGGGGATCATCGGCCGGGGAACACCCCGAGCTTGTCTGAGTCGCCACGCCGCCGAAGCCAATCAACAGAGTCGATGGAAAACTGCGACGTCGCCCTTCCGCTTCCGCTGCGCCCACGTCGGAGAAGCCAGCTTCTGAATTGTGCCGGCAAACAGCCAGCCCACCTCCAGTACAAAACCTCAGAAGCTCCATGGCGGCGATGGAAAAGTCGCGACCACGACGGCGGAACCCGAGGACAAAATCCACAAAAGGGTCGGCACCACCGCCGCACCAACCCCCCAGGAACCCTAGCCCCATAGATCCGCCTGATCCATGGGCGCACTCGGCCTCCAGCTCTCCGACGATGCCACGGGGAACGCCGCCGCGATGGGGACTGAGCGGAGACACCCTTATTCGTCCCGACGGCGCCTCCACCACCACAACGCCGCCGGCCGACAAAGTATCCCTACTATCTACACGCCTAGCGCACAGATCCGCGGTTCCCCCACTCTCCCGCTGCCGAAACGGCAGACGGAGAGGGAAGGAACCGGCGGTCCGGCCGGCGGAGGGACGAGGGAAACTGGAGTCTTCATGTTCGCCTCTCACGGGCACTGTAGCAGGGAGAGGGAAAGGGAAGACAAGAAGGATGAATGATTGGGTGCTCATACATAGTCATTTTTAGTACATGTTTGGTTTTCCCCAAATATAGTTACTTTTGCAGAATAAATAATTTAGCAGGCATTCGGCTAAAATTTGTGAAAAGATTTTTCATAGCCTTGCCAATTAGGATTTCCTGCCCTGCAATTTACCAGCCCGACCCTTACGTGAAATTTCCTGCCCTGTAATTAAAAATATTAACCGCAATATTTGGTCCATGTTGTCCTTGTGGTCTTGTGTGGGATGTGCTCACCTTCCTGGTGAACCTCTCACCACTCTTGATCTGATCCAACCGGTGTTGCAATAATTTTTGTTTTAAGCGAGTTAGGACTTTTTTTTTTTTTTTTTTTTTTTTGAGACCCCTCGATCTGTGTTACAGCTGTAGTATCTGAACTTATGCACTAACTCAACACCACACTCACACCACACACACGCACACCACTAGTGCACAAGTTAGACCCTAAAACTATACACACAGCACACATAATTTGGGTGTCCCTAGGAGCTAGTAGTTGTGGCACATATGTGTGGAGGGGATTTTATTGTGGAACAGTGTTCCAGGTGAGACATCCCAAATTTCGTCCCAGCAGGGATCGAACCCAGGACGGGTAGCTAGGCCACTGCCTTTCGCTACCACCGCGCTAGCAGCGCGTTCTCAAGCGAGTTAGGACTTAGGAGTAGAGAGGAGTGCACCCATGCATGGGTGTGGGTGTACTCTGTACCTTTGATGGGTTTCTTAAGATTCGTGCTGCTGCTGGTTGACTCCCGTCGTAATTTTCACCTCGCATTTATCTGTCACATCCCTTTCCCTGTTTTTCTCTTCTCTTTCCTCCGTGCAACCCGGCGAACAGCATGGGCTATGTACTGTAGAGACAAGACCGTACTGTGGGTAGAGAACTAGGGATGCTGTTCTAGGTGATGCTCCATTTTTCTACTTTTCGCGTCAACTTCCTCCGTCGACCTCTGCTCCCGCAAGACATGGAAAGTCCGGGATGGGCTGCGACTCTGACAGCCGCGTCACCGCCGTCCAGGTCGAGCTCAAGGGCCTGACGGGGAGCTGGCGCCGGAGGCCCGCAACCTCACCGAGCTCAAGCACCTCGAGGTCTTCTCCAACAGGCTCATCGGCGAGCCCCCCGCTCGCCGGCCTCACCTCACTCCAGGTCACCCTCGTCAACAACAATAGCTTCACCTCCATCGCCGACGGCTTCTTCAAGAGGCTGACCGCGTCCACCGGCGTCAACCTCGACGAAAACCCGTGCGGCGCCCTGGACGGCGTGCTGTCGGAGGTGCCGATGCGGTGCCCCGTGGCCATCATGGATGCGCGGATGTGCTCAGCCTGGCGCATCACGATGTCACGCGGGAGGATGTCGCCGAGCGTCGTGCTGGCGTCCCCGCGGGTCGCGGCCGTGTGCCCGTGTCAAGGGCGCTGCTGAACGCGCTAGCGATGGAACTTTTGAGCGGTGCAGCGGAGACGGGAGCTTATCAACTAGCATGGCCTGGGCGACGAAGCGGAGCGGGAGGTGCCCGTTCTGCACTAGGTTCATGAAGAGGTTGACATGACAGCGACGTTGGCAGAGGCCGACCTGCCGGTGCCGGCCAGAGATCGTCGCGGCCAGCACCGTGCATAGGCGTGACACGGTCGTGCGGCCCAACTTAGTTGTCCTTGCGGTGTTGTTGCGTCTGCGCGGAGGAAACGGCAGCAAGGCCATCGGTGACACGACATCGAGGACGAGGAGCTCTAAGCAACTCAGCGCAACTCAGCTCCGGACGGGCGAGCTCGAGCTGAAGTTCCCATCGGCAGACGTTGTTGCTTCTGCAGACATGGATGCTTGTTCGTCGCCTCTTCTCCAAGCTTCGCCTTGGGCTGCCTCGTTTGAGAGCTCTCTCTATGATGCCATCTTACAGCTATGGAGAAACACCAGCAGGCCTAGCACATAGCTGCGAGAACTCCTGTAGCTGGCGGTGGTTCGCGATGGAGTAGAAGGAGGCAAGCAAGGGAGGCAGCGCCATCCTCTCTTTCTCTCTCAAAAGTTCTTCATATTTTCGGATTTTCCTCAAATTTTCTTGTTCGCGAATGCTGAATTTGTTCATGTTGTATGGAGTGATTTCCTTGTTGATGTTCTTATCCGAAAATGGTGGGTGTTCCAGGTTTGCTTCTTTTACCGTTGCAATGCATAAAGAGAAGCACTTAGCATATCAACAAACTGTGGATATTCGAAACATTTAGAATGTCTTGTTGTGTGATTCGTGGATAAAGTGGTGATGAACCAAAGAGCCATAATTTGTAATGGTGAAACAAATTTATGTCCGTTCATGGTGAGAGAGAGAGACTGTGTGTGTGGTCTGGCCTGGCTATTTTCGGTTGAATTTGGTTGAACTGTACCAACGGATTCAATAACACAAGTATGCAACCAAAAATCTAAATACTCCAGGAAATCCTCAGCTAGTTAAGACGAAACATGAACACAAATGTGTACCACTGGCTGGTGGCAAACTAAACAGAGTAAAGACCAAAACAGAAGCCGGCACCACCCTGTATTCGTCCTGATGGCGACGATGCAGCGACAGTCAAAAAAAAGTTCAGGGAATCGGAGCAACTACACGATCGACAGTAAAAAACACTACCGTACTAGAATTAATGATGCAACTGCAACTGCCGCGGCGGAGCGAGGAGCTTCTGGTCCTTGCCGGAGTAGTAGGCCACTTGCTGCAAGGCGACGATTGCGACGGAATCCGGCTCTCCGGCTTTCGGGCACCCGGCGCCGCTCCCCATCCTGCCATGTACACCATGTCACCATCCTAAACGCGCCCTTGCCCAGCACCTCCACCGACGCACGAAGCAGGTCCAGCTCAATGTAGATCAACTTCTTGGACGCCAGCCTCGAGCAGGACGACAGCGAAGCGCCGTCAGAAATCGATTAGAGCCTGCCGCTGTTTGGGCAGCATGCTGCATGCGGCGGTGGGAAGGGCCCAATTCATACCGGCGGTAGGAGGAGTCGCCACGCGCGCGCGGCTGGCCCGATTCCTCCGTGTGCGCGGAGAGGGCGGTGTTGCCCACGGCCGTCGCGTCCTTGGACCCGCCGGCAGGGTCCTTGAGCTGCGCGTAGGGCGCCTTAACAGCCGAGGCGCCTGTGAACAGGTTGGCGAGGAGGGAGTCCGCGGGCCGCATCCGGCGAGTCGAGCGGCAACCACCCCGGGGACCTTCTTCTCCGCGTTGGCGGGAAGAGAGCGTCGGCGAGGTTCCCGGCAGCTTGAGCTTGCTCAGTGATCGCATGATGGCGGCGGCGGTTGTGGTCTTGGCGTCCATGGAGCTGCCGTAGTCGTCCCTGCGCCGCCCGTCGGCGCCTCCGTCTCTCTCTGGCCCCAGCAGCCGCAGAGTTGGAGTGCTTCCGGCGCAGTAGCTTGTTGAAGATGCGTGCCAGGTTTGCCGCCATCTGCGCCTCCATTGCGCGGGCTGCTTCCTCCAGTTTGGAGAAGATGTTGAACAAGAACGAGAGGTGCGGGATGGTCTGGCTGTGGGGGCACTGGCAAGGCTAGGCCTTGTGGCCCCAGGATTCCTGTGCGCTCAGAGCCGTGTCTGTTGGCTTTAGCACTATTCTTTTGGGACCCACCTGCTTTACATAAATACAGAAAATGGCTAAAAGATTTTTCTCACATGGTATCTTTTCCGAATCTAGAAGCAATGGACGCCTATCACAACACCCACACCCATGCTTGTAAGCACAAATGTATTTCCGGAGTAGAGAGTACCCAGGTTGATGACATGGGAAGTGAGGTTATACTTATGCGTCACCTTGGCGTCACAGTCGTGAGTGCATCATTGGGGTAGCTGGGTAGAGCCGCATGTTGCCACTTGCCACCGATATTGATAATGTTGTTGTCTCTTAAGGGCATTGCTACAGAGTGCGCGGGCACGTTTTAGACTTCCGCGGTGCCCCTCTCCAAAACAGAAGGAAGCATGCCACCCGCGATCCAAAAATAGAAAAGTCATGTTCCCACTTGCTTATCCGGTATTTCTCCCGAGTAGCAGTATTTTGCCTCCCTACTTTGTCGTCACTTGAAAGGCACGATAAGCAGAACCGAAGCACTACGTATCCCAGTCCTACGCCTTGGGTCCTTCGTGCACCTTTTTCTTTCCACCAAAAGTTCATGCCCGAAAAAATAGAACAAGTTCAATCTCAACATAAAAGCACATCTAAATGAATCTACCTCCTCTTTGTTTTCCTGTAAATTATATCTCAGTAGTACACGCAAAATAATATAGTGTTTCACTTTACAGACATCCATCATTCAACCATTCTTGATGTAAAGTAAGCTACAAAACTTCCATCCAGAAAAAAATAGTTTTTTTTTAGCTTCAGTAGGAATAGTTACATCTGAAATAAACGAAAATATATGAAAGTTACATAGTTTTATTGTTCTAGACGTAAAAAGTTTAAGAGAAAAACTTACCTACAAATAACATAATTGTTTTAGAAGTTCCACAAAAAAGATAATATTTTAGATAATCGTAAAATACATCCAGAAACATAATTACTTAGTTTTTTGGAGATGTTAATTAGAAATTTCATAGAAGAGGCAAGATATTAATGGAACTGCAAAAAGTTACATCTAGGGATCAGAATTGTTTTAGAAGTTTCTCAAGAGCAATAAAAGAAAACGTACATCCCCCGATATGTCAGCAGACCTAGAAATCATACCCCATCTCCATCAAGTACAATTGGAAACAGGCTCTCATTTGGGACAGAATATGAGGTTGCCAACGTCAAATAGCAGAAAATCAGTGTATTATGTCCAATACTAATGATTTTACGTGTTACATCCATAAATAACTTTGAAAAACTACACTTTTGCTATCTTGCACCCGGTTGTTTTTCAATTTGGCAACAATCGAATTTTCCCCCATCGATTATCTTGGATACGATCACTTGTTTTGTTATTTTCTTTCACTAATTTTTTGTCTAGTCGGTTGCTGTTGGTTTTCTGCCTGCTTTTTTTTCTGTTTGATTGCTTTTCGCTTTTGTGTCCAGGCTGACCAGATGGTCTTTTTTGGGGGGCTTGGGTTTTTCTTCCATGAGATAATACTTGGAAGTGCCGGCCATTTTGGACTAGCATTTTTAAGTCTTTGCGTGGTAGACATAATTTATCTTTCCCTGACGTATGGACCATATTACATGGCATGGGAGGCTCACATGCCACCGGGTGAAGTTTTCTTTCTCATGTGTGGGCCGTTTACCTCAATTTTTCAATATTTATCTATTTTTCATTTTGAATTTTTCTTTTCGATTTCTCACCTACTCTCCTTTCTCCATTCCGCCCAATTTCAACACGGCAGGGACACCCGAAGACACAGGAGTGGAGAAGAGAGCGAACGGAAGGGGAGAAATCTCCGCTGGTAGTCGGCGGTCGGGGGCAGGGGTGGGAGAGCCCACGCCTTCTAGTTGTCATGCAGTTTGTTGTGCCGTTCCGCACAGTGCGGGGGCGAAGGCCACTGTAGTTTCTCCATCGGCGCGCGTCGAGGTCTGCTGCAAAGTTCTGCCAGGTAAACTTGATGTTCCTCCATCGCTGTGCGTCAACAACAGGCCGTGAGTGTGTAGTAGATTCGCGTGTAGATTTTTAGGTAGATACTTTTGCTCTCTAGGATATCGTGAACAGTGTGGAAATTTTGCCATAGGATGCTTCTGGGTATTCTTGTGCGGGTGAAATCAGTAGCCTCAAGTGGATGGAAGTGTTCTATGTATATTTTGGAGAGTAATTTAGTAGCAGGATCCCCTTGACTGCCAAGATACATTATGTCTTGCATCAACTACTGGTCCTGCACAAACATACAATGTATACACTTTTCGGATAAATTTTTCCCAGGTGTAAATACAGTGGTATACAACCCGTAATTACAGTTGTAGGTACATTATAAATACACAGAGATATCCATTTTGTAAACCATCTTTTATTTTTGTATACACCGTACTTTCAGTGTTAAATAGTTGTAGATTCACTAGTAGATTCAGTGTAAATACAGTGTACATACAGTGATCCTCCTGTCCTACATAATGATTGTTCAGCACTTTTCTAGCTCACTTGTGTTTTTATTTAGGCTAGGCACATTGTATATTTTTTCTTTTGTTTCCTCTGTAGTTTCTAGATTATTGAGGGCCATCGAAACAAATTAATTAGCGGACAATAGACGTCTTCTCAATAATCTAGTGATTTGTTGTGTCTGAATTCATTTGTCTTTTTTGCGGATGCAGTTGCAATTGAAATGTTTAGTTTCAACAGTTTTCCTATTTTTGATTTTCAAATTTGACTATTTAATTAGTAGAGAATATATTAATTAACTTTTAGCCTGCACGTACCCGCAAAAAAATTAGTCTGCACATGAACTGAAATGTTTTAGTTAAAACCATGCTAACTTTCATTTTTAATGCCCATGGTAAATACATGTTAAAATCATAAGTAATTTAGGCAGAACTTTTTCATTTTTAATGTCCATGTATGCCAAATCCTAAGTAAGTTGGAATGTATTTACAGTCCAAATTGTACATACGTACAGTGTAACACCACCGTAAATTCTAGGTAGCTTAGCCTAGACTTTTAAATTTTTCAATGTCCACTGTAAATACATGCTATATCCTAAGAAAGTTGGACTGTATTTACCGTCCAATTGGTCTGTACTTACAGTGTAACGCTATCGTAAATCCTAGGTAATTTAGCCTGCACTTTTTATTTTTAATGCCTTGTGTAAAAGTGTAATGCATGCTAAATCCTAAGAAAATTGGTTTATACTTACAGTTTAACACCACTATAAATCCTAAGTAATTTAGCTATTGATCAGGGAAACTCCACTAACTAAAATGAGATTGACCTTACACTGAACATACATGCCATTTTAAGAAAAATAGTCTGCACTATTTTGGATTGTGAGAAACCTCCTATTTTTGTTGTTTGTGGTTTTAGAACATAAGATTGCTACTGACGTCTAAAAGGTTAACCATGTTGCTGATTCACAAGAAAATATCATGTTGATGGGTGGTATGTAGGCTGCTGTCTAATAAATGGTTCAAATTTGGCTTCAGGTTCAGATGGAGGAGTAAGAAAGGTTGCCATGGGCTAAAAGAATCGGGGAAGTTTTCACCTGAGATCCATGATCCATGTGAGTTTCTTCCATGGCCGATCTAGATCTTCGTTCTTCCCCATCTATTTCTTCCATCTTCTTTTCTTGTTGAACAGAGCCAATTCCCTTGTTCCAGGTTGTTGAGAGAAAACACTAGCAACGACATGTTTGGAAATTCAATTCGGCTCCCGGGTGCATATGCTCCCTCTATCAAAAAATTATATTTCGAAATGTCGAAAAATTTTGAACAAAAAATTCTACTTGTACATCTCCACAATATACGTACGTTCGTCAAGTTTCGCGAGGAACCAATATGTTTTGTGATCTGTGTAAAAAAGAGAAAATTTATCTCCTGAAAAGCCTTATTTTCAGCATTGAATTTTGTCTTTTTACACACGTCACATGACAAGTCGGATTTTTATGAAACAACTTTGTGAGCGTGTAGCACGTGAAGATGTACGTTCGAATTTTTCGTTTCAATTTTTTGAAATTACAAAATGTATGTAACATGCATTTCAAAATAAAGGGAGCACATGCTCTCATGTGCCAAAACACCATTCCTGCAAGAATAAAGAAGATGTGTGATGGGCTTTCTTCCTTTCGTCTGTATTATGTTGTGTCCATGTATCCGGTCATCATACGTGATGTGCTTTTAGTATTTTTGCCTCATTACTTATCCGGTAGGGAGATTCATTACAGCCCGGTTTTTCTGCTTGTCTGGTTTTTTAGTCACGGGGGAAACATGGAGAAACAAGCCGGAAAAGGGAGGAAATAGGGAAAACAAAGACACGTTCCCTGATTGGTCAAAAGAAATTCGAGTGGTGACGAAAACAAAAACACTCGAGTGTCAGATAGATAGTCCCACCAAAAACTAACGTCCTACCATATGGACAGTTTTGAGTAGAGAAATACATCCTACGCGCAGGAAACCACTACACCCACTTTAACAGGATGTATTTATTGTTCAAAAACTACTCCCTCCGTCCTAGAGTGTAAGTCATATTCCCAAAAACTATTTGTCCCATAACCCACACCTCTACAACCCATTGTATAATAATATGACCAAAAACTTTAGGTATAAAATACATCCTGTGTATAGAAAATCACATACATATTTATGAATTTATCGGTTTGTTTCATCCATAAGCAAATTTCCAAGCATAAAAATACAGCGCATGAGTACAAAGCACATTTCTTGATGAAAAATATACATCCGGCTGAGGTATGGAAACATTTGTGATCCTGTTTTCTTCTCTTACTAACAAGCACCACCGTGACCAAACGGGAGATAAATCAAATTAGTGGTGGATCCCAGCTCAACCTTGGAGCCTGGGTAACACTGGCGAGCTGCGACTGCTGCGAGTGAATGTCAATAAAACTGGAGGTAGAACACTCATGCCGTCATGCGATTGTACAATCGACAGAGTATTTGTCGGCGGAGCCCGGGCTGCCCAGGCTAGCCGGGCTGTGTCTCCGCCACTAAATCAAACGCTCGTCGAGGCAAAACACGGAAGCAACAACGGCGGGGAAGCGCCCGAGATCAAATCACTCACCAGCAAAGAAATCGACAGAAGTGCGGTACGGTTCGGACGCAGCACCACGCCGCCGACGCTCTCTCGCTGACACCTCCCAGCCCTGCCACCCGTCTCAGATCTTAACGGTAAGCAGGAGCACTAAAAAATGAGATCACGCAGCCTGATTCGTTAAATCCTCTGCCCGTTGCAGCTCTATCCAAACATACACCACAAGTCCACAACGCATCAAGGAAAAATACGAAGGAATGGTGAGAGAAATCGACCTTCTGTGGCAGACCGGAAGAAGCACCACCAGCTCTTCCTCCCCGAACGCGAGCTTCTCTCGCCGGCCGTGTTCACCAGTATTGGCCTCAGCCACCGTTGCGCCGCCCTTTCTCGGCGGCCATAAGGGACCGCACGTGTCGTCTCCCCTGCCCTCGTATGTGGGGTGCCCAACCCAATCACCAGGAGGAAGAGGATGTTGAGGAGGGGCGGCGGATATGCCAGCTTGGGATTGGGTTGGTCACCGGGGCCTGGCTGCCGCTGCGCCGCCGGCCACAATCGACTGGAGATGGATGAGGGGGCCGAACGAGAATGGGGAAATTTCGGAGCTATTTGTCTTTCTCTCCCCTCGCACGTGCGCGCTGGACCACAAAATCTGTCGGAACTCACCGCCGCTTCCATTCCACCACCCGTTTCTGATCGGAGGACGCACACGCGTGAGCACCAGGGAAGACAACAAAGTGCCCAGGCAATTATTAGATTTCACGGTCTCTTAATCAATTTTTTTTGGTTATTTTCCATTTGGTGAGATGACTAGTAATGTTTTTAATGGAAAGTTGATGATTAGTAGTACTGTTATTAGTCAATGTGTCGTTCTGGGTCTAGCCATAGATTAGAGTTGCTAAGATGTAAAGTTATTAGTACGAAGGTCCCTTTAGTCTGGTAAAATATTCACATCTAAACACAAAGATGGGATACGACTAGCACTAAGAATAGAAATTAGCACTCAACATTGAGAATTACATACCCATGGTCCATTTAACTACCAGACACCACTCATGAGAATATAATCCAAGATATGCACCGAACATGTTAGGAAGATGGCTGTCGGCAGCCAAGGAAGCCCTCACATATGCGATCGCGAGCTGGAGCAGTATGCATTTACCACTATGCATTCACCAGTCATCCAAAGTTTCAAACATAAAACGCATGACTGGTGCGACAAGAAGACCAAGCACGAAGGGGATGAACCAATCATGAAAAAGAAGACCATACATGAAGCTAGCGACGCTGCCTCCGAAGCTGACAACAGAAGCCACGGCGGGGATCAGGAAGCCCCAAACAAGCCGATTATACACCAAACTAGCAACATCCGCATAGAAGCTCACAAAAGAAGACACGACGGGGACAAAAATACCACGGATAAGACCAGCATAGATGATACCAGCGACGTCTCCTCCCAACTTCAAAAGAGAACACACGATGGGGATAAGAAACCCACGGATAAGACCATCATACACGAAATAAGCGGCGCCTGCTCCGAAGCTCCAAAGAGAACACACAGCAGGGACGAAGATACCGCAAAGAAGACCATCATAGAAGAAGCTGAAAACCGAACGAACGACGGGGAGCAGGAAACCTCTAAGAATACCACCATACACAAAATACGTAAGGACGAAGCGCGAAATAGAAGAAACGAAGCAGATCAATGAACCGGGGAGACCACTAAACACGGAACCTGCGAGGCCGCCTCCGAAGTTGCGGAGGAGGAAACAGTAGAACCTGGGGATGGACTCGAACGCCTCCCGTGAGATGAGCATCCCGGTGTCGCCTGGCGCCTTCATCATATCCACCGGCCAGAAGAAGTAGGCGTACACTGCGAACACCATGATCACAATCAACACCATCGGCATCGTGTGGCTTCGTCCGGATGGCCCACTGAATTTTCCTTGAACTGGCTAGAGGTGGGGAACTGGGGTCTGGGGATACGGGATACGAATGTATATCGAGAGAATGAGGTGTCGGAAGTGGCGCAACGAGCGTCCAATTGCCGGGCTCTTATAGAGTAGTCCAGGCCTCCAGCGCAGTGTGCAATTCTGCATGCCTGCCTTGACATTTGAGACGCCTGGGGTCAACTAACACTTCACAATGATTTCCCCCCTGACGTTGTAATGCATAGGGACTTCTGCTATAGGTGGTACAACCTTTAATCGGTTCATGCCGTCACCTTGATTCCGCTTCCGCCGCCGATGCAACCAACACGCGTGCCAGCTCTGTCTCGCCATCAGTGGACGGATCCTCTCCAGGCTGCCGGTGAAGTTGTTGTGCCGATGCCGGTGCGTGTGCAAGACATGGCGCATGGTTGCCTCTGACCCAGCCTTCGTCACCGCACACACAGGTCCTGTGCCGAGCCTCTCCTCATTACCAAGTGCAACACGTTGTGGCTATGCCGCTATGCCCCAACACCCGAAATCAATCTTGGTTTAAAAAGAAATTGTGCTCGCTTTTAGTCTGGCCCGCCCAGCTAATAGTTGGAGTATACATGGTGCCGCGTGGTCAACTGCGACAAGAGAGTCCATGTCTGTCTTGAACATCTCGCTTTCCATCGGCTTGGCTGTTTATACGTACTTGTCTTAAACATCTCGGCCATCAGCGTCTTCTCCGCTCATCCTGCAGCAACATTTTCTTTTTGATAAAGAGATTATATTAATAGCAAATGATACCAACTACATCTAGCCTATGCAATAACGTAATGCTCTAATGACAGTACGAATGCACACAGCCAAAAAAAAACGAAGCTAAGAAAAAAAAGACTCGCCATGGTATTCTAGCCCTAGCAGCAACAATGCATCCACCACCAAGACAGCACCTGAACACTAGGCTCTGCAAAAGCGACGCCTTCAAGAAGAAAACAGTGCACAAGCGACATCGCCGCCGATCAAAGATCTTAGGTTTTCATCCTGCAGCAACATAGAGCTCTTCAGCAATCTCAGAACCAGCCGATCGAGAAGACCTCTCTGCGGCTCATCGGACACGCGCGCGCTGTCATGCCGACGACTCAGTTTCAGCTTCCAGCCGCGCTGTCATGGCGACGACTCAGTTTCAGTTTCCAGCCGTGCCTAAACGACGCCGCCTTGATCTTGGTTTCGCCGCTGCCCCAAACATGATGACTACACCGATGGCTGAAAGCGACGACGATTCCTCATTACTGGAGGATGTCCTCTTCGAGATCCTCTCCTGGCTTCCGGCAAAGTCCCTACGCCGATGCCGGTGCGTGTCCAAAAACTGGTGCGCTCACATCTCCAACCCGGCCTTCCTTACTGCCTACATGTCCCGCGCCGCCCCGCTCCTCATCGCCATGTCATGCTCAGGCGGCAGCCCAAGTTTCCTACAGATGATGGACCTGGAGGGCAATGTGATGAAGATTATAAAATACCCATCCAGCAATATTTTCCACCAAACACAACTCGATTCGATGACAGCCGATGGCTGCCTTCCGTGATTCTGTCCATGTCCGTGTCCGTGGGGGCTTCCAACTTCCAATACAATATACATTGTGACTATATATGGCAAGTGCCACCCCCAAGGCCCCAAAAGAATCTGTGAACGTACATAACAAAGCCTTCCACCAGTTCAGATCGATCAAGACGCGAATCGAGAAGTGAGCCCGTCCGCTAGTGGATTGATCAAGACGCTCACGTGGATTGATTATCGGTCAAGCCCGTCCGCTGCGATGGCGTCGCTGCAAGTGCATAAACGGCGCCGCCGTGATCTTGGTTCCTCTTCCGCCACCAATGCGACCACCAACACGCCTGCCAGCTCCGTCTCGCCATCAGCGGACGTCGTTTTCGAGATCCTCTCCTGGCTGCCGGTGAAGTCGCTGTGCCGATGCCGGTGCGTGTCCAAGACGTGGTGCGCTCTTATCTCGGACCCAACCTTCATCACCACCCACAGGTCCCGTGCCGAGCCGCTCCTCGCCACCATAACCTACACCTACGAGCTCGGTAGGGCTCTACAGCTGATGGACACGAAGGGCAACATCGTGAGGGTGGAGCGCCTATGGGGGCAGGACGGGTCGTTCTGGGCTTGCCACGACGACCTCGTCTGCATCTCCTCCGGCTACTGCCCCTTCATCACCCAGGTGTTTGACCTAGCCACTAAGAAAGCACTCCTCTATCGCGGAATAGAGCCGCCTGAGGAGTTAGGCACCTGGATATTCGGCTTTGGTCGTACCGCCCAGTCCTGCGAGTACAAGGTGCTCCGCCTTGGCTTCTTCAAACACCCCCTCCGACACGCCTGCCAGGTCCTATATGTACGAGATGGACAAGGAGCTAACTGGAGGCATACACAATCACCTCCGACAAGGGTTTTCTACGCTTGTACCTCCGGCATCACGGTCAATGGCGCCTTACACTTCTTGTCCCACAATGAAGAGGATGTGCTATGTTTTGACCTCCAGAGTGAGGAGTGGAAGGTGATCCAAGGACCAACCAGAGTGGCCAGCGACGAGGAGAACATCAGCATAGCGGAGCTCAATGACTCCGTCTGCATGGTACAAACAATGCCACGTTTGACAATTATATGGCGCTTGGTTGATTCCAGCAATAATATTTGGGTCAACGCGTACACAATTAGAATGGATATTGCTGTCTATTTGATGGTGCCTTTGACAGTGTTACGTCTCGGTAGAAAGCTGCTCTTCTACTATTTCCGTCACTACGAATCATTTATGCCCGTGCTACAAGTATACGATCCTTGCCTGGAAATATGCACAGACGTGAAGACACCAGCCGACGTCAAGGGAAAAATCGGCCTTTGTCGCTCATACTTTGATCCAAGACACCAGCCAGCGTGTTCTCTGAAGTTTCAGTTTGAAGAATGAGAGAGGTAATGGCGTTTTGATAGAAGACGGCAGCAAGATACGAATTGTAAATTTATAATGCTAAATCTTAAACAATAAATGGTTTCCCCTCAAGAACTGGCACATAATAATAATGAAATATGAAAGTAATACAAATTGGTAGTATCATTTTTTCCATCGTTCTCTGTTTTAGTAGTTGGTTGGCATAAAGTGGGTCGAAACATGGAATATGCCTTATTTGCGATCATATCTCTGGCATGCATTAACGAGTGTGTGTGTGTGCGCGCGCCTATTAACCCTTTTTGAGTTTTAATTAAAACAAATTCACATCTCCCTTTGCTTGTCTTGTTTGGAGAGTAACCATTTGATATTTCTCCACCTGCTAATGTTAGAAATATGATCGAAAATTGACTAAATTGTCACTAGGCCACACCCCCAACCCTCTCGCACCCTCCCGCACCCCCAACCCTAGCCGCCTCCCGCCGCCGCCGCCGGGGCAAAGACCTCGGGGCGTGGCGGCGGCGGGGGCCTTCCCTCGTGACGCGGCGGGGACGGCGGACAGGGAGTTCTCACGCGCGGCGGCGGCGGCCCTCCCGCCTCCCACATGGATGGACGGGGACAGTGGCCAGAGCCTGTGCTGACGAGGCTTTTGTATCACCACAGAATCATCCACATATGAGGAAAGGTTTAAATTTCTCATCTAGTGGTGACAATTCATCCAACTTGCGAGTACCAACCGACAGGAGAAGAAACATAAATGTTGTCCGTCGTATGGGAGAGCTGATCACGGAGAGAATTGATGCTTGGGATGGTTTTGACACTTGATAAAGAGCAGGTTCATCTGAGGTCGATGCTGATCTAGCTGCACGTATTAATGAACTAAATCTTCCGTAACTAGCTGGACGTACGATCAGAGATAAGGGTATTTGACTCCAGTGTTTGCTATAATCAGGTGATGGAGTCGGTATTGCCTATTGCTATAATGCTATGTATCCTGCATATCCATCTGCAAGTTATTTGGCTGGCTTCAGGAGAGGATAGGAGAGGAGGCACTCTGCCCAATCGGTGGCTCACCACTCCATCCTCGGCATATGCAGTAGCCGAGGTTTCCGCTATCGATGGCAACATGCAGGTAATATATCCTGGCCTTGGGTCCATGATTTGTCTTTTATTTTCAGTTTGGATCTGAATCCAGCGTGTTGTTTTGTTTTCGTTAAACAATACCGGTCCAGAGAAGAGGAGGTGTTGGAGATCTCGGGAGGGCAGGGGCGCAAGGTCGACTGAATCCATCGGGTGCAGGCGCGCGCCAGAGAAAATGAAGACATCGGGTATGTGCAAATCGATCCTCTTTCTTTTGGACAGTGCTGAGCGTCCCCCGGGGGATTTGATCCCCCGATCCCCCGGGTCGCTAGCCGTCCGATAACACTAATCTGACCGTATATTGGGTCAACGCTCTCGTGCGGACTCGGAAAGCAAAACGAAAAAGCAACTCACGAACGCATGTGCCTTCAGGGACTCCCGCCGCGTACCAATGTAGCGCTTCGGCCGCGCCGGCAGCGCCGCCGCGCACGCCGGCAACCTCACCGACAGCGCCGCCGCCCACGCCGGCAACCTCACCTACAGCGCCGCCGCCCACGCCGGCAACCTCACCTACAGCGCCGCCGCCCACGCCGGCAACCTCACCGACAGCGCCGCCGCCCACGCCAGCAGACTCGCCGGCGATGTCAACTTCTTGGTAGCAAACTCGTCGCTCTTGGTAGCACCTCCGTCCCTAACTCCGGCGAGAAGTCCGCCTTGTAGCATCCCAACTCCGGCGAGTAGCAAACGCCGGCAAGGATGGTAGCATTGATGCCATCCTTTTGTAGCATCTCCGCTCGCCTATGGTAGCGCCGGCGCCCTTCTTTTGTAGCATCTCCGCTCATCTATGGTAGCGCCGCCGCCCTCCATTTGTAGCATCTCCGCTCGCCTGTGGTAGCGCCGCCTCCTTCCATGGTACTATGGTAGCAGCAGCGTCCTTCTTTGGTAGCACATCTGCTCGCCTATGGTAGCACCGACGAAGTATGCTGGCAGCAACTCCGTCCGCCAACGGTAGCAACTCCATCCGCCGACGGTAGCAACTACGCCCACCGGTAGCAACTCCGCCCGCCGCTAGGAGCATGTGGCGCCCTTGCTTGCAGCACCTCGATGGGCGGCGCGTAGCTTGCAGCAGGTGGTGGAGGTCGAAAGAGGCGGCGGCCGCGCACAGATCCGGAGCTCGGCGTGGGGCGGACGAGGGCGTTCCGCTGCATGCGGATGAGGTCGGGAGAGAGACGGCAGCCGCGCGGCGCAGGTGGAGGCGGAGCTCGACGCAGCGCGCAAATATCACCTTGTCGCGACGGCCGCATGGATGCTGCCTGCTGCAGCGGGAGGAGGGCGGCGGCCGGCGGACGGGTGCAGTGAGATACGGAGTAGCGGGGAAGAAGATGATACTACTACTCGGTGAAGAGATAAGGCTGGAGGTTTTGTTTTAATGGATAGAGGGCCCCACCCATGTGCTATGAGCACGGAGCCAGCAAAAGGTGGACGATGGGAACGGTTCATCCCCCGGGGGATCTGTAGCTTTTTCCCTTTCTTTTTCTTCCGGCGTTCGATCAGTCAGAAAAGCAGACGCGATGGATGCATCATCACGTACACTAGCTAGTATAGTTAGGTGTTTTAGCAGTTGACCAGAAAAGCAAGCCATCGACTGAATCCATCATTTCAGTCAGTTAGAGCATCTCCAGCCGCGTCCCCCAAAGCATCCGCCAAACCGGGCCGGATTGAGCATTTGGGGGACGTGTTTTGTTCGTGCTGCCTTTGGGGGACGTCGCTCCCCAGCCGCGTCCCCCAAACGCCTCCCCCAAATGAATATTGGTGCACGAAAATAAAGATTTTCATTCAATTTTGATTATATATTACAAAGTTTGAATGAAAACGGCTATATTTCATCTAAACCTACACTACTGACCGCCGGGCGGTGCGTTCGACGGCCCCGCCCCGTCGTCGTCTCCCCTACACCGCAGCTCCTCCTGCGCGCGCCTCCTCTCCTTGCGTTCGGCGGTGGCCCGACGGCTCCGTTCCCGCCGCGCGTCCTCGTCCGCCCTCCCCTGCTGCGCCGCTGGAGGGAGAGCTCGATGGCGCGTAGAATCTGCGCCTCTTCGCGGGCACGGGCGTCGTTCTGGAGCTTCTTCTCCGACTCGAAGGACTCGACGAGCGCGCGTTGCTGATCGGTCGTGTAACACCCCAAATTTCAAAACAAAGAGAAAATGTATTTCTTTTTTTCAAAAATGAGAACCAACAAAAACTTTTCTTACATTGAGTGCTATTATGCTTATGTGATAAACCCTAAAACCCTAAAGTGATCAAGTGAAGATCACCAACCAAATAAAAGAGAAAGAAATCAAATAAGAAAAACCCTAAACCCTAATCTTCTCAAAAATCATTTGGATCTATTTTGAGAAACAAAAATAAAAGAAAGAGACATATGTGGGCATGTAGCCCTAATGTGTAAATTCTTGAACCCTACCTTTCTCACTTTGATAAATGGTGGTGAACCATTGCAAAACTTACTAAACCCTAAACCTCATCCCTCTTGGCATCAATCTTTGAAAAACAAAATAAAAAGAAAGGATCTTAAATAAGAAAAAGGGCATATGCAAGCCTATGGCTACTTTTTGCAAATGATGAGCTTTGCTTTGTCTATCTTGAGTAGATGAATTGAAATAACTCAACACACTCAACCAAGTACCCACCAACCAATTCAAGTGAGAAACAAAATAAAATCAAACATATGCATAGAGGCATATGTGGCACTTAGCCAAAATATCAACTCTTGACCTAGGCACCCCCATTGCCTCAAAATGGTTTGAACCCTTTTACCCAACCCATTCTAACACCAAATAAACCTCACCCTTGTCAAAGTGAAGCAAAGAAAAATAAAAGAATAAAAGGTTAGAAAATCACAAGACCCTCACATGTGGTTTATGCCATTTTTTTTGCAAATCTTTGACCTAGACCAATTTGGCCTTCACCATTAGTTGTAATATGATACTAAACACTTATTACAACTTTTGAAATCAAAGAAACACAAATCAAATCGATTTCAAACTCAAATTGTGATCACATGTGATGATGGTCAAATCTGCCATTTATGATCTGGTCCCTACTTTGAGCCCCTCTATTTCAAGTTTTTCAAACTAAACTCTCTCAATTCTTTGCACCTCATCCAAGAGCACATCAAGGTGAACAACTTTTGTAAAGACCACCATGCCAAATTCACTTTGGATCAAATTCTATGCTCATGTAAAATTGGAACTTTTTATTATGTGGAACAATCTCCAACTTTGCATTTTAGCAATTCTTTGATTTTGGAAATTCCACCACCACCCATCATTGTCTCTGATCTTTTACAACTCAGCCAAACCCACACTTTTCAAATTTTGCAACCCTTTTAAATCCAACCAAAATTGGGCAAAATTTGCACTTTGCAAATACAAATAGTGTTTGGTCTCACTCCACTTGCCCCAATTCACTTCCTCTGGTTCCCTTGCCCCCTCTCACCCTATCCCATGCACAGCAGCCCTAAGAGGAGGGGCCAAAGCTAGCATGGCATGGCCATGCCGGCCATGCCACACATGGCAACCTCCCCTCTCTTATCCTTCCTCCCTGACCCTGGCCATGGTGCCATTCTGCGCCACCTCGACTCCCTACACCACCTAGCATCGCCCCTTGTCGAGGAGGACGAAGACCCTCACCGGAAAACGCGCGTTCTGGATGATGCCGATGACGTCGTGGGCGCGTCCACCGGCAAGCTCTGGCCACGTGCCACGCCGACGAACCACGCTTCCCCTGGACCCCCATGCTGCATGTCGAGCATCACCGTCGCCGCGCCAACACGCTAGACACGGTCCCTTGCTCGCGCAAGCCCTGTCGCCCGGCGACCACATCGCCGGATTCCCGTGACTTTGCCGCCAGAACCTCTCCATCTCGCGCGCATACCAGGCCGTCCCCCACCTCGCCCTCTAGCTCTCTAGCACCGCCTGGACCTCGCCTATCTAGCGCTGACGTCGCCGACCCCCTTCCCTCGCCGGAGCCGCCGCTTTGCTGTCAACCATGCCGCCCACCTCATGGCCAACTCGCACCCTATAAAAGGAGCCGTCCCCGCGCCTTCACCTCCACTGCAAATCCACTCCTCTCCTCTCTCTCTAAATCTCCTCCGCTCCTCTCCACCGCACATCGTCGCCGCTAGCCAGCCAATCGCTCGCCGGAAGCCCGCAGAGGTGCTGAGATCGCCGCCGACGAATTCGGGCACCATCGGAGGCGCCACCAGTACCAATCGACTCGCCGTCGACGACAACGTCGCCTAGCACCATCGCCACCCCTCGCCGGAGTCCAGAAGCGCCGCCGACCCCCTACTTCCACCGCGCCAGAGCCTCCCTCTCGTCGAAGACGACGACGACTGCCAGCCGTCGGATCCTGCTCTAATCGCACGGCCACCACTGAAACATACCGCTTCGGTAAGACTGACCCACTGACGTGCAGGCCCCTCTGTCAGGCGGCCTGTGGCGTGTGAAGCGTTACTGGGCAGGCCCACCTCTCTCTTCCACGTTTTGGCCTGTTAACTTTCCCGCCCAAGCCCACGTTTTCAAATTAGTTAAATCCTTTTCAGAGAAATTGAAATACTGGTCCTGTCTTAGAAATTAAATAGTTTCAATTCTACCCAACCAAAATTTTATGAATTTTAGGTTGTTGGAAAGCTTACAAAAAGATCTATCCAACCCCACTGGCCCCACCTTGAATTCTTGTGTAGAATTAATGTGACAAAAATCACAAGGCAGGGACATTTGTGATTTAAAATAAATCTTTAAAATCAACCAATTTGAATTTTGAAGTAAATCCAATTGCTATAATTCACATTTCACTTACACTAATTGTTTATGAAAAAATATGGTATGGTTACCTTGAGTGATCATGGCCCAAATTAAATAAAGGACTATATGGCTATTGTAGTTAGTTGATATTGTCCAAAACTATTATGCAAATTATATGAAGTGTTTCACTTCATTTAAATCTTGTCCCAAATACTTTCATATAAAGTATTGACCCCTGGTCAAATACTCTCACATGAAATGCTTGGTGATTTTAAATCATAATAGGCATTATTTAATGGTGTGAGGTATCCTACCTCATTTAAATCAATTCCTCAAATGATGATGATGAATGGTGGACTTAGGTCAACATGATTTCATGTATAATTGTTTGAGGAAGTTAAATCTTAAGAAGATTCAATGAGAGGAAATTATTCCTCAAGAACTAAATGGAAACTATCATTCACATATGTAATGAGAGGAAATTATTTCTCTAAACACCAAGTAAGAAAACCCTAGAATAATTCTTGGTAGCAATGCTAAGTAGTGATGTTAGACCTTTTGGAGTGAGCCATTAAGGCTAATTAAGGTTACTTAAGTGTTGTTTGGTGATTGTATCCTCGTATTCATGTATAGACGCTAGTGCCGGAGAATACCAGGAAGAGGAAGGATTCTACCCAGAAGAAGAAGAGCACTTTGACCACCTCAACAACCAAGGCAAGCTAACACCAATGCAACTCTATTGTTGCAAGCTAATATTCTTGCAAAGTGCAAAGCCCCTTTGGGGCAAGGCACCATTAGTCTTACCTTTCTTACCATAAGCCTATCCTAAGTTTCTACCTTACAACTTTTTACTTGTTTATTCAAAGAGTTGCTTTTATAGTTAACTTTGGTCTAAGTTAAGAGGTTACTAGAGTAGCAAAGTTAGTCTCAAGCTAGCCAAGCAAGATAGCACCCCTCATGACTAGTGCTAGTGCTAAATATTAAAACTTGACTACTCTAGATGGGAACATGTGACTTTGAATGAATTTGAAACATTGGAATGATGAGTCATTCCATTGAATGAATTTTGAAGGTGAATGTGACCAAGAGAAGATGGTGGTTTTTTGATAAAACTGATATTGGTTTGAATGCGATACCTTTCCAATATTGAGTACCCCCACAATACCTGATTATGGGTAGGGCTTAACTGGAAATTTATGCATCTTAGTATGGGTTCCCTCTGAACACACATCATAGGGGTTATGCCGAGGCTGCCTCCGTTGTTGAGAAATGATGTGAATTGAGGTGAATTGTACGACCAAGCCCTGTGCAGTTCCCAGGTTGACAGTTGGTCTTCACTGGGAGGCCAAGCTCATGGGGAGAGGTGCTCATACTAGGGTTTGTAAGTGAAAGGTTATGGTTGATGATCCGCGTACTGTGTTACGATGATTCGGGGTAATCCCGACGGATGAAATCAAATGTTGTGGCACAAGTGTACCGCCCAAACTACACCAATAACCATGGAGGACCCCCGAAGCCCGGAGGCAACAACAACAACAATCACACCAGCCACACCAACCCCAACAACAACAACAACAACAACAACAACAACAACAACAACAACAACAACAAGAAAGAACCAGAACAACAACGGCCGCCTCTACAACATGACTGCCACAGAAGCACCAGAAGCACCTCAGGCCATGCCAAGTATGTCTCCCTGTTAAATAAAATCGCCCAATCTCTCTTAGGAACCTAACTTTTCTTAAAATCTCGGGACGAGATTTGTTTAAGGGGGAAGGGTTTGTAACACCCCAAATTTCAAAACAAAGAGAAAATGAATTTCTTTTTTTCAAAAATGAGAACCAACAAAAACTTTTCTTACATTGAGTGCTATTATGCTTATGTGATAAACCCTAAAACCCTAAAGTGATCAAGTGAAGATCACCAACCAAATAAAATAGAAAGAAATCAAATAAGAAAACCCCTAAACCCTAACCTTCTCAAAAATCATTTGGATCTATTTTGAGAAACCAAAATAAAAGAAAGAGACATATGTGGGCATGTAGCCCTAATGTGTAAATTCTTGAACCCTACCTTTCTCACTTTGATAAATGGTGGTGAACCATTGCAAAACTTACTAAACCCTAAACCTCATCCCTCTTGGCATCAATCTTTGAAAAACAAAATAAAAAGAAAGGATCTTAAATAAGAAAAAGGGCATATGCAAGCCTATGGCTACTTTTTGCAAATGATGAGCTTTGCTTTGTCTACCTTGAGTAGATGAATTGAAATAACTCAACACACTCAACCAAGTACCCACCAACCAATTCAAGTGAGAAACAAAATAAAATCAAACATATGCATAGAGGCATATGTGGCACTTAGCCAAAATATCAACTCTTGACCTAGGCACCCCCATTGCCTCAAAATGGTTTGAACCATTTTACCCAACCCATTCTAACACCAAATAAACCTCACCCTTGTCAAAGTGAAGCAAAGAAAAATAAAAGAATAAAAGGTTAGAAAATCACAAGACCCTCACATGTGGTTTATGCCATTTTTTTGCAAATCTTTGACCTAGACCAATTTGGCCTTCACCATTAGTTGTAATATGATACTAAACACTTCTTACAACTTTTGGAATCAAGGAAACACAAATCAAATCAATTTCAAACTCAAATTGTGATCACATGTGATGATGGTCAAATCTGCCATTTATGATCTGGTCCCTACTTTGAGCCCCTCTATTTCAAGTTTTTCAAACTAAACTCTCTCAATTCTTTGCACCTCATCCAAGAGCACATCAAGGTGAACAGCTTTTGTAAAGACCACCATGCCAAATTCACTTTGGATCAAATTCTATGCTCATCTAAAGTTGGAACTTTTTATTATGTGGAACAATCTCCAACTTTGCATTTTAGCAATTCTTTGATTTTGGAAATTCCACCACCACCCATCATTGTCTATGATCTTTTATAACTCAACCAAACCCACACTTTTCAAATTTTGCAACCCTTTTAAATCCAACCAAAATTGGGCAAAATTTGCACTTTGCAAATATGGAATAATGTCAAACACTATTTGTATAGTGTTTGGTCTCACTCCACTTGCCCCAATTCACTCCCTCTGGTTCCCTTTCCCCCTCTCACCCTATCCCATGCACAGCAGCCCTAAGAGGAGGGGCCAAAGCTAGCATGGCATGGCCATGCCACACATGGCAACCTCCCCTCTCTTATCCTTCCTCCCTGACCCTGGCCATGGTGCCATTCTGCGCCACCTCGACTCCCTACACCACCTAGCATCGCCCCTTGTCGAGGAGGACGAAGACCCTCACCGGAAAACGCGCGTTCTGGACGATGCCGATGACGTCGTGGGCACGTCCACCGGCAAGCTCTGGCCACGCGCCACGCCGATGAACCACGCTTCCCCTGGACCCCCATGCTGCACGTCGAGCATCACCGTCGCCGCGCCAACACGCCAGACACGGTCCCTTGCTCGCACAAGCCCTGTCGCCCGGCGACCACATCGCCGGATTCCCGTGACTTTGCCGCCAGAACCTCGCCATCTCGCGCGCATACCAAGCCGTCCCCCACCTCGCCCTCTAGCTCTCTAGCACTGCCTGGACCTCGCCTATCCAGCGCTGACGTTGCCGACCCCCTTCCCTCGCCGGAGCCGCCGCTCTGCTGTCAACCCTGCCACCCACCTCACGGCCAACTCGCACCCTATAAAAGGAGGCGTCCCCGCGCCTTCACCTCCACAGCAAATCCACTCCTCTCCTCTCTCTAAATCTCCTCCGCTCCTCTCCACCGCACATCGTCGCCGCTAGCCAGCCAATTGCTCGCCGGAAGCCCGCAGAGGTGCTGAGATCGCCGCCGACGAATTCGGGCACCATCGGAGGCGCCACTAGTACCAATCGACTCGCCGTCGACGACAACGTCGCCTAGCACCGTCGCCACCCCTCGCCGGAGTCCAGAAGCGCCGCCGACCCCCTACTTCCGCCGCGCCAGAGCCTCCCTCTCGTCGACGACGACGACGACTGCCAGCCGTCGGATCCTGCTCTAATCGCACGGCCACCACTGAAACATACCGCTTCGGTAAGACTGACCCACTGACGTGCGGGCCCCTCTGTCAGGCGGCCCGTGGCGTGTGAAGCGTTACTGGGCCGGCCCACCTCTCTCTTCCACGTTTTGGCCTGTTAACTTTCCCGCCCAAGCCCACGTTTTCAAATTAGTTAAATCATTTTCAGAGAAATTGAAATACTGGTCCTGTCTTATAAATTAAATAGTTTCAATTCCACCCAACCAAAATTTTATGAATTTTAGGTTGTTGGAAAGCTTACAAAAAGATCTATCCAACCCCACTGGTCCCACCTTGAATTCTTGTGTAGAATTAATGTGACAAAAATCACAAGGCATGGACTTTTGTGATTTCAAATAAATCTTAAAAATCAACCAATTTGAATTTTGAAGTAAATCCAATTGCTATAATTCACATTTCACTTACACTAATTGTTTATGCAAAAATATGGTATGGTTACCTTGAGTGATCATGGCCCAAATTAAATAAAGGACTATATGGCTATTGTAGTTAGTTGATATTGTCCAAAACTATTATGCAAATTATATGAAGTGTTTCACTTCATTTAAATCTTATCCCAAATACTTTCATATGAAGTATTGACCCCTGGTCAAATACTCTCACATGAAATGCTTGGTGATTTTAAATCATAATAGGCATTATTAAATGGTGTGAGGTATCCTACCTCATTTAAATCAATTCCTCAAATGATGATGATGAATGGTGGACTTAGGTCAACATGATTTCATGTATAATTGTTTGAGGAAGTTAAATCTTAAGAAGATTCAATGAGAGGAAATTATTCCTCAAGAACTAAATGGAAACTATCATTCACATATGTAATGAGAGGAAATTATTTCTCTAAACACCAAGTAAGAAAACCCTAGAATAATTCTTGGTAGCAATGCTAAGTAGTGATGTTAGACCTTTTGGAGTGAGCCATTAAGGCTAATTAAGGTTACTTAAGTGTTGTTTGGTGATTGTATCCTCGTATTCATGTATAGACGCTAGTGCCGGAGAATACCCGGAAGAGGAAGGATTCTACCCAGAAGAAGAAGAGCACTTTGACCACCTTAACAACCAAGGCAAGCTAACACCAATGCAAGCTCTATTGTTGCAAGCTAATATTCTTGCAAAGTGCAAAGCCCCTTTGGGGCAAGGCACCATTCACTACAAGAAAAGTTCTGATAGACAACGTCTCAAAATCGTCCGCTAAGGGGTATTTTTCGTCGCCTATGGGCCTAACCTGACGATATGGGTTCTGTTGTGGAAACTGCGTCAGGCAAAGTCCTACAACGATTTTTTCGGTCCGTCGCGCTTGGGCGCCCTTCCGCCACGAAAAATCGGACCGTTGCCCAAGTGTTTCCGGGAGCCCGTTGACTGCTGACGTCATGCAAACTGACACGTGGCAGACGCCGTTAACTGGCAGTTAACGGCGTTAACCGGCTGAATCCCCGTGGTAGATGGTAGGCCCACACGAGGCCTGCCACGTCTTAAGCGGGCCGGCCCATTAAGTTTGCGGGCCGGGCCAGCTGACTTAGTTTGACCGGTCAACTATATAGCTGGGCTGGTCCATTAGTTAGGTGGGCCGGGCCTAACCTCTAAGGTTGACTGGTCAAAACTTTAATGGGCCGGCCCACTAAGTATGTGGGCCGGGCCGAATGCACTCGTTTGACCGGTCAACAGGCAAAAGGGCCGGCCCACAAGACATGTGGGACCCACTTTCCTGGTATCGGGCCGGCCCATTTACAAAGTGGGGTCCACATTAAAGCAACTGGGCCGGCCCAAGAAGTTATTGGGCCGGCCCAATTAGCATGTGGGTCCCACTTTCTTGCTATCGGGCCGGCCCATTTAGTACGTGGGGTCCACATTTGATCAAATGGGCTGGCCCAACAAGCCAGTGGGCCGGGCCAAAAGCACCGGTGGGTCCCACTTTCCTGTTAAAGGGCCAGCCCATTTAGTATGTGGGGTCCACCATATAGCAAGTGGGCCGGCCCAACAAGATAGTGGGCCGGGCCAAAAACACAGGTGGGTCCCACTTTCCAGTTAAAGGGCTGGCCTATTTAGTATGTGGGGTCCACCATATAGCAAGTGGGCCGGCCCAACAAGATAGTGGGCCAGGCCAAAACACTGGTGGGTCCTACTTTCCTGTTAAAGGGCCGGCCCATTTAGTATGTGGGGTCCACCATATAGCAAGTGGGCCGGCCCAACACGCTAGTGGGCCGGGCCAAAAAACACAGGTGGGTCCCACTTTCCAGTTAAAGGGCCGGCCCATTTAGTATGTGGGGTCCACCATATAGCAAGTGGGCCGGCCCAACAAGATAGTGGGCCGGGCCAAAAACACAGGTGGGTCCCACTTTCGTCTTAAAGGGCCGGCCCATTTAGTATGTGGGGGCCACCACAAAAGCAATTGGGCTGGCGCAACTAGTTAGTGGGCCGGCCCAGTAGTGGGTGGGGTCCACCTTAAAGCAAGTGGGCCGGCCCAATAAAAGTGTGGGGTCCACAGTAAATCAAGTGGGCTGGCCCAATAAGTAAGTGGGCCAGCCCGTTTAGTTGCTGTTTATATGCCGGCGTAATAGGCGCTTTAGGATTTTGCGGCGGCACATATGTGATTTCGCTTAATTGGGCCGTTTAAGGGATGGGAATTCGTGATTTAGATCTGAGAATATTTACGCGACATTGATTTCGCTCGGATAGCCCGACTTACCACAAGCACCAAAGAAAAAATGCGCGAAAGAACTATAAAAACTAACTAAATATTACATCAATGCAAGGCATTGAAAAAATATTACAGAACCCGAGAGAAATTGAATGGTAATTAAACCTAGCAATACAATGAAGGGATCCGGCAATCTTTTAAGTTGTCCATGCAGCACCTATATCCGAAACAAAGACATTACAAGTTAAGACAGCAACAATGGAAAGGCAAAGACACTACAATATTGTTTGCCAAAGAATTTGGAACTCATCATTTCGTCGTTATAACAAGATCATTGTAATGCGCACAATAAGCAAACAAAGAGTGCATGCCGCATACCAACAGCCAATATAACGAGCATGTTAGAATGAAACAATGAGACTTACTATTGTCGAGTCCCATGCAAACCAACATGTTCAGGGAGTACAAAATTGGCATGAACAACATAGTAGCAGGCTATAAATTTTGTAACAACGACTGAGCAAGATGAAGTTAAGATGGCTACATCTACGAGCAGTGGAATGTAAACCAAAAATAGAAGTTACGATGGCAAAAGCTAAAGAGGAGGGAATGTGAACCAACATGTGCCAAGTGCAATTACTTCATTTTGGCCGTGAACTAAATAATACTCCTGAACTTATAGTGAAGGGGATGCAAATCAAGATGTTTCGGGATATAAACTTGTAATGAGCAACACATAGAGGATAGTTAATGCTTTGGAGCTTAGGATGGACCAGATACGAGAATATAGTGGGATCACCTGTGAACTTGTATAAGAGGGAATGCAAACCAATATGTTCAGCTTTCCATATGTGAGCGTCATGCCAAGTCGAGAGAAACAAGTCAATAATGCAGCTTTTGAAGAACAAGATGGCACGCAAAATTATTATCTAGTAGTATGACAAGTTTATTTGTACTACGGGCTAGATAACGAGTGATAGCATGCCAAACTAAGTCCTTACTTTGTTAGCTTACAATGAACTAGATACAAAACAATGGCATCACCTGTAGTACAGGGAATGCAAGCCAACATGTTCATGGAGTAAAAAATTGGCACAAACAACATAGTAGCAGGCCATAATTTTTGTAACAATGACTGAGCAAGATAAAGTTATGATGGCTAGATCTACAGAGCAGGGAATGTAAACCAAATATAGAAGTTACGATGCCAAAAGCTATAGAGCAGGGAATGCGAACCAACATGTGGAATTACTTAAAATTGGCCATGAACTAAATAATAGCAGGATGTTACTATAATACCTATAATTTTTGTAACAATGACTGAGCAAGATAGAAGTTATGATGGCTACATCTACAGAGCAGGGAATGCAAATCAAAATGTTCAATCGCTTAAAGTTAGCAATGAAGTAGAAAATAGCAACGTGTTACGGTCATAGCTAGGAATGAACTAAAAGAGCTTCAGACAAACAAGCATCTGAACCCAGAACATGGCGCTAAAATAAGGGACTTACATTAGGAGAAGCACTCTGTGGGAGTTACAGCAGATCTTCCTGGGGTTGATAGATCCGGTGATGAAGTACGCTACATGTGCTACTTGGGGTTGGAGAGACGGCCATTACACTTCATGGTTACTCATCTCATCTGCAAAAACGTAACGGCGCGTCGTTAGCACAAACAGGTTCCCCCAAGATTAAACAAGAACTTGCAGGCAAGCAATAGAAAAGCGACAGTAGAAGAGTTTAGATCATGCACGGCGCCGGTGAAGCAGATCCGGTTCATGCACAGCGGTGTCGGTGAGCAAGATACGATGCGGTGGACGACGGATCCGGCGAAGCGGCTCCGGTGGGGTGGACGATACCGCAGCTGAAGCGACTGCGGTAGACTTTGGATGAGCATATGGTTTCGAGGTTCGGCGGGGATGATCCGGTCCGGTTGATGACGGCGTCGATGAAGCGGCTCCGGCAGGCAGCCGGATGACGAGGATCGCGAGGGCTCGGGTAGGCCAGGGAAGTCCGGCGGGGATGTTCCAGTGCGGTGGTCGTGGAGGTGGGAGAGAGGGACTTGGGAAGTTCCGGTGGGTGGTCTGAAGGAAATGTATTTTTTTTGGGAGGGTTTCCTGGGCTAGGGAGGTGGTGATCCAAAAAATGACGGGCAGACCCCCCCACCAACTGACTTTGCTGTCATCTCCACAGGGGTAGAATAGGAATTTGGAAGCGTGTGAAATTTTTGTATTTTGTGGGCGGCAAGTTTTGCTGCTATGAGATTTTGAATTTGGCCACCGTCCAAGTATAATGATAAAAAATTGTGACACCGTACTAGTACCTCTGTTCAAGGCCGAGTGCAAAATCAAATCATCATCACGTTGAATATAGGTCACTACCATGATCATGATCTATCTTCTGGACAGAGATCCAGTGCCCCCACGTTCACAGGGCACAACGTGACCTGAGGCTTCCCATCCACCATTCGTTTCAATCCAACGGCAAGGAAAGCAACAGCGTGACCCGATTAATTTCTGCTGACCTGAAGAGCTGCTGTGTTCTCTCGAACCTGAAGAAATAGAGAAGAGAAAATTGCACAAACCAGCAACTCTCGGGGTCATTGTTGCACAAACCAGTGACTTAAATATTTTGTTGCACAAACCAGTGACTCTAGGGATAATTGGTTGCATGGAGCTCTAATTAACAGATTATGCAATTAGGGCATCTCCAGCAACGCGACGCAAACGGACGCTGAGCGACCGTTTTCGTCCGCCGTGACCGGAAATGCGTCTGGGCCCTGCTCCAGCGGGGCGACGCATAGTGACCGGGCCGTCCGCGGAGACGCAAACCTGACCCAAATATGCGAGGTTTGCGTCTTTGCGAACGCTCCTAGGTCGCAGAAAGTGTCCGCATTGGATGCATCCGAGCCCGGTCGGCAGTGAGTAGGTAAGCAAAAGATTTTTTCATTATTACTAATTGGCCAAAAGGACCATCTTTACAGAGATGGTTAGTCGAGTTAACCTAAAACAACAACGACCGTACCTACTCGCCGTCGCGCGGCCTACACCGGCCTCGGTTACTCGCAGTCGCGCAGCCTACTACTGGCCGCCGGAGGGTCCGGCGCCGTCGTTGAAGCGCGAGCGCTTCGCGCACGCCGGCGAGCGGACATCTCGTCCCGGCTGCGGCGTTCGAGGGCCTCGGCCAGAGAGGAGTCCCACAGGAGTGTCCTGGCCATAGAGTTGGCCTCCTCTGCCGTCGCCAGGGCCGCCGCCTCCTCCGCTGCCGCCTGGGATTATTCGGTCATCACCGCCGCTTAGAGGCGGTGAGGTTTTTTTTACACCGACTCCAATATCTTTGGGACGTCCGTAAAAATTCGAGCGTCCCGGAGGTGTAAAGGCGAGCGTCCCAGACACTGTATCGGACCGCGCCGGACAAAAAACGTGTCAGGGGGACGCGACTGAAAACCGCTCGTGGGGAAACTCGTTTGGAACCTATCCATCTAATAACCATTTTAGTCCTCTCTGCAAGGATGTTGTTTAATTGCATAATCTATTAATTAGAGCTCCATGCAACCAATTACCCCTAGAGTCACTTGTTTGTGCAACAAAATATTTGAGTCACTGGTTTGTGCAACAATGACCCCAAGAGTTGCTGGTTTGTGCAATTTTCTCAATAGAGAAGGGAACAGAAGATGATTTCGGTTCCGAGCGCATCTGTTCGGGCCAAAAATGTATCTGGTACAAACTCCAGCGGGACGACGCATAGTGACTGGGCCGTTCGCAGCGACGCAAACATGCCCAAATATGTGTCTCGGATCCGTCGCGCGGACGCTGCGTGGACGCGTAAAGTGTCCGCTTGCGTCTGGCGAACGTTTCATCGGGCCCGCTTGGCAGTGACCCAGCGTCGATGCGTCTTCTCAGCGGCGCCGCTTCGGCAGTCTACGGTCGCGTAAAATGGCGATGCCTCGGGTGGCACGCGTCGTCACCTACCTCTGCGAATGGCGATGACACGCGTGCAGCGGCCGTCGCGTGCCTCCGACCTATATAAACAGGAGCGTACGCATATCATCTCCTCCCACACTAAACCCTAGCCGCTGCCGCTCAACCTCCTACTGGGTTTTGTATAGAACTAGAACGCATAATTTAATCTCAAGTTTGATGTGTCCTGTGAACGTGGGGGCACTGGATCTATGTCCCTATCTTCTTAATCCCAATCAAAAATGCGTTTGAAATATTTCAGGATTGGTGGGAGATTTTGCCGCCCGACTGAGATTAAATTAAACCACGCGTTCGACAATTCAAACTTCAGACCAAGGCTATGATACCATTTAATTTCGAACTGATTGAAAAAGGCTGTGCAATTAATTTATATAACATCCACAGGAACAACTACCAAGTTGATCCCAACCGCAGATAAATGCATCCACCAACAAAAGTAGGAACGGTGCCTTATTCTAAGGAAACATTTCACAAGACCAATGTACTCACTATGTAGTGTTCATCTCCAATTATCTATGGCATTTTCTAAGTCTTTGGGAGATTATAACGAACTTGATTGGCCTCGTGCAATAGGGCATCACATGCTTCTAATCTCGATCTCAACATGTTAACTTTTGTTCTTAGCATAGCTGTTGCAACTCGTTCTACTTGGAGTTGTTCCTCCAAAACTTGAGCAGAGAAAGACTTGGACTTGGGCTTCAAAACCCAGCATTTCGCAGGAAAGAGATATCTTTATCTTTCCCATGTTTTGCCATCTCGAATTTCATATTAGCATGACAAGTTTTGAGTTGTGTAAAAAGAAAAGTTATTACAAAGAAAAATGCAGATGGTAGATTTAATGTGTACGAACTACTTTTAATCATACAAGTTGGCATGCCTGACTATAATAAGGACCGTCTATCTTGCTAGAAGGCATAATTATTAAGGTATTATTAATGGGCTACCATGTTCATAGTCTTCGAAGAAACAACCTTTATTGCATTATGAGCAGAAAACAGTTCACACGTGCGCTCAGATTCAAATTTTCAGCATGCAGCCGATTTATGGTTTAATTGAAGTACACATCATTATATTATTTCACACAAAATACAGCAGCCACATGGAACATATCTAATTTTAGTACAACAACAAAATTTGCAATTATTACAGACCAGGAAATTTTGAACGAAATTTTGAGCAAAAGAATTAATTACAAAGATTGGCATCAATGATCCACTTGATCGAACAACAGAATCAAAGTTTATTTAGACACCTTCAATTCCCAGACACATCACAACTGGCTTACCATGACAAGTGCATAGGAGATTCTTTAGAACATTTTCTGTCAAAGTTTGCCTATTTTTCAATTCATGTATCTCTTGGCGTGTGTTGGCAATTATTTCATCAGCATCTTTGTTTTCCCGCCCAAATATATCAACTGCCTCTTGGAGTGCATCCCCCAAATCTCTTTGTGCCGGATTAAGTTGAGCAATAGATACCATGGGCCTATGCGAGCAATATGCACTCTCACTGCTGCTTTGTGAAACATCAATACTTGAGGCATTGGCCCTTGCTTCTGGCTTTGTAGCTTTATTTGAAGCCTGAAATTTAGATAAAACAAGTTACAACATCATATGATGCAATAAAAGACCTCCAATTTCAAGAGCATCATTGAGCTGATATAACATAGCAAGCAATCCAAAATAGAGCCTCGTATATCTATTTCTTCTGGAACGGTTGGTATACTGGACTCAGTGGACCAATGAGAGCACGTGCCACATCACCTTTGTTGCTCTGTGAAATGACCGCAACACTTGATAAATGGGTTGTCCCTACTGACATTACAACTTTGTTTGCAGGCTGAAACTAAGACAAAACAAGTTAAAATGCAATACAATACACGGCAAACAAACAGCACTGTTGACATAATTTTGAAAGAACCATGGGCAGATATAACAAAGAAACCAGTTAAGCCACATGCCTCTTAGAACAAACCAAACTAGATCATGGCGATGATGTATACAATGAACCAAGCAACTAGACATCATGTGCCCAATAACGAAGCCAGGTCACTGGTCTTAAGAAATCTAGCAAATAGCCAAATACAGTCAAAACATGTGCATGTTGGATTGGATACAATTAGGAAAATAATGTATGATTGATTTAAGCATGCTCAGATAGTGCCTTCGACAACGTAGAAGGTCAATGCAACAATTAATTGTATGGCTTGTATGAAGTGCCATAACATTTAAATTAAGCATAACGAGGCATTGCTTAATCTGAGAACTGAGTGCTAGCTCAGTGGCAAGGCTTGCGAGTGCACAGCCAGCCCACCCGGGTTCGAGTACCAACGGGACCGAATTAAACAAGAATGAAGCGAGATGTCAGTACAAGTAGTGGCAATAGAAATGCAAAATCCATAACAGGGCCAATGACAACATTCACTTGCCAACAAAATCTAAGGATTTAGGGTCTGTTTGTTTGGGCTGCAGCTTTTGAGAAGCGATTGTAGCTGGTGGGTCAGTGAAAAAGCAGTCATGTGAGAAGCAGCTGTTGGAAGCAGAGATTTGATGTCTGGTTGAAGTGCTTTTTATGGCTGCTGCTGTTGGTTTAGGAGTGAAATGTCTGAAATGCCCTGAGTGCTGAAGATGTTGAATATATGCAGATTTGAAACGAATTTGCTATTTATAATAGTTTCATTACATAATTATCATGTTTAATAACCCCAAAATACTTCAATTTATCTTTCTTTTTTGCTAAAATAATTTTGAACACTTTTTGTATCGGAATATTTTGGAGTGTTGTTTAGAATTAAATATAGCTTTTGGCTTCTAAGTTAAAGTTTTTACGGCTTTAAAAAAAGTGTAAACAATATCACAAGACATCTCACTAACCGTTAATTGATCGATCACCTTAATTTTAGGAATTAATCAGTCGATTGTTAATCAGCGAGGTTGCTTTAAATGGGCAGGCTCTAAGCTCTAAAATATGCTACTGTATATTGAAAAGTAAGATTTGCAAAATAGCGCACAAAAGGATTTTTGCAGAAGTGTTGCCTTGATTGCTTGAAGTAAACGATGACATCCAAAATAAAATATATATGAATAGGATTGTCAAATCCTTCTCATCTTCACCGTCATGTGAAACTGGTAGCTACCATATACAGTACAGGAGAGGAAAATAAAATTGCATCGCATGAACACCATGCTCTATACCAAACTACCAATTACTCTGTACATCAATACTTCAATACTGTGGATTGGACGGAACTGTGGAGGAAGAATTTCCTGCAGCAGCCGAGCGGGTAGTGAAGAGCCTCGCGCCGGAGTGAAGATGGACCAACCGATGGAAGAGCAGCTCCAGGCGGTCTGCTGAATGAGAAATTGCGACCCCGCGACGCCTCGAGCACCTCCTGTCGCCGGTGGCCGTGCTCAGATTCCTCCTCCTAGGTCGCGCCTCCCTGCTCAGCGTCCTCCTCCTAGGCCGCGCTTCCCTGCTTGTCCGCCTACGCGCAGAGGAGGCGGTTGACCTGGCCCTCGGCCTCGAGGCTGACCATGGGGCCACGCATGCTATCGCGGCGGAGGCGCGCCCGTGCTG
Source organism: Lolium perenne (assembly GCF_019359855.2). Classification (NCBI taxonomy): domain Eukaryota; kingdom Viridiplantae; phylum Streptophyta; class Magnoliopsida; order Poales; family Poaceae; genus Lolium; species Lolium perenne. Next base: position 310,522,867 of record NC_067250.2, read on the forward strand.
CAGGAGCTCCTACACCATGCTCTCTGGCGTTCCCGACGAGCTTGCAAGTGGGGACGGACTACTGGGACGGCGGCGGCGGATACTGGCGACGATGCCGGCCGGAACGACGACGGCGGCCGGGCAGGAAACCCTAACCCTATCCTTTCATTGAATGGGACAGGAAGAAGGGGAAAATGGGCACTGGGCTCTCGGGCTGGGAACGATTGGAAGGGGCGGGCCAGAGTTGTACGTGAGGGCAGTTTTTTCGTTGTAGCAGCAAGTGTTAGGGGCATTTTGGTCCACCGCCGCTCGGGAGCAGAAGAAGCTCGGGAAGCAGGTCTCGCCCAACTTCCGGATTGCTAGTTCATTTAGGCACAGCGCTTCTTCAAAGCGCTTTTCTAATTGTTGGTGTTTGTTTGGGCTGCTACTTTTGGACCTCAAAAGCTCTAAAAGCAGAAGCAGAAGCCCAAACAAACAGGGCCTTAGCTTTCATATACCCTCAAAATTTAAAATAGTGTAATCCCCCGAAAGGGTATCATGGTATCATTTAATCTCAGCTATCTCACCCCTAATACCAAACATGTATCATTTAATCTCAGCCGTTCTTTTGTTTTACTCAAGAAAACATTTTTATTTTGGGAGTTTATAGAAGCACAAGCCATCGTCTACATTGGCACTGTGTTATGAAAAATATCATCTTCATCGTACATGGTTATGTGAAGATATTGATATATAATTCTGTGCTAGGAAAACAAATAGCAATTACTATGTTACAAGAACCATCTTCAAGCTCGAAGATACGAAGTTCATTGGTCCACCAACCAAGGCTGATAAAATATTATATATTAATTTAGTACTAATATTTCGTATTTACTCATATTAAGGTCTAACTTTTTTCCCCATGACAACCCAGTTTTGATATAAAATCTAACGGTGGCCATGTGTGGGTCACATAAAAAGTATTGAGGTAGTAAATTTATACATAGATATTGGATAATGTATTTTAAATTTCAAAAAATATGGTAGAAATATATAAATTAGATAGTCTTGCCGTGCAATATGCATGCCGCAAAAGGTAAGATAGATCCTTAAAAATTCTCGACTCTAATCACAAAAATATACATAATCCTAATGGGGTGTCCATGAAAAAGTTTTGTCACTTTCGTATTAGGGTATACTTCTATTTCATACCGACTAAAAAACTTAATTGTAATGAACTCACATATTACTCCTTCCATTACTTCTTTTAGGGTGTATTAGTTTTTCAAAAGCCAAACTTTAGGCTTTGTGACTAATTTTAGCAAAAAATAATAATTATCAACATCAAATAAAATATGGAAATATATTTTAAAATTATATATGTCGTGACGTGCAAAGCACGTGCTACTTACTAGTAGATTACTAGAAAATGAATGAAGCAATTGAACATGGAGCGTATTATATAAACAACCAGATCATTTGAATATGGATATACCACATCATGTCAATGGGACTCAGAAAAACAAAGCTAGACATTTAAACAAGTAATATAACTATTTTTTCACAATGTTTCAAGTAGAATAGGAAGCTAGGTTAGGAATAAAGCAATCATGTTTCAAGTAGAATAGGAAGCTAGGTTAGGAATAAAGCAATCATGTTTCAAGTAGAATAGGAAGCTAGGTTAGGAATAAAGCAATAAAAAAACACGAAGTGCATCATTTCAGCTAGGATCATTTCTATCAAACTTCATGCACTAGCCATGGAACAACAGCAAACTCAATGAAGCAACGAGCAAAAAATTAACATAATAGAATTTTAGGACTTGTTTAACATAGCCAAATCATGTAACTTATACCTGTGCATGCCGGATGCCGATGGGTCAAAGGCAGTGTGCAATGTTCCATATGGTCATTGTTTATATTTTATTAGATTCCATTAGGCACCTTAGGTAGTGCAACATACAGAAAATGATGCAATTGAACTACGCACAGGAGGTAAATTAACATTCCAAAAAAAGCAGGGAACTTACGTGAGCTTTTTTTTTTGAGTCACACGGACCTCATCAGGTACTTGGGCGGAAGAACCTGGTGCCACACTGTTTCTCCTCTGCATGAAGGAGAGGCCAATTGTAAACAGAAACAGGATCCAAGATATAGAAGTTTGCATTAAGCAATATACAAAAAACAGCAGGTACTTACATGATTATAGGCGAGCTTTACTCTACGTTTCTGAGTGTAAGATGTGCCTGCTGCACGTGTAATAACAACAAACAGATACTAGTCAAGGATTTGCTATAATTAAATTGACACCAAACAGTAGTAGAAACATTATGACGTGCATACACATGTAATCCAGGATCGTAGGAAGATATCAAACATGATGTAACTAGAGCAAGAGCCTACGGCCAAATAGTGAGAAATTGTAATCGTGTCAATGGTGGACTTGTATAGCCTACCCCAACTTGTTTGGGAATAAAGCTTTGTTGTTGGTGGTGTTGTTGTTGTTGTCAATCGTGGACATGTAGAGCATTCAACGGCTCATGATTGGTGGCTCATATTTTGTAGAGTTTCAGCGAATGGGTGGGTTAGGTCACTCAGACCCCGACACTCTGTATTTATATCATCTGAGTTAGGGTTACAATACCACTGGACATGGGCCTCTATGGGCCTCACACTGGATACAATATTACTACAGCGCTAGTACTAAACTCACTCATGGTCCAACACACCCCCTCAAGATGATCATGGGTAAACAACCATGGCCATCTTGCAACAACATGACACATATGACAACTACGAGTAATGAACTTTCAGCATAACTCCTAGGATACATGACAGCATTGCACTTTCCATCATCTTGTCATCTCGATTCATCTCTTCATCAGCAGCGAAGACATCCAGCTTCAACCATCTGGGATACGCACAACTCCTAACCATACACATCCTCAACAACCCCGGCTGCCTCACCACACAAGTTCCGCAGAACCATCCACACTCGCCTCAATGTCCTCAGCCTCTCTTCTCCACTCTGCTCGGCCACTGACCTCTTCCGTCTCTCCCACAAACCCCCAGCCAACTCCTGCCTCAACCATCCACTCCTCAAGCACCCATGCCTATCCCCCGGTCAGGCCTCAACCAGTCTCACCTCAGGCACGCATGCCTTTCCCCTGGACATATCCACAACCATCACCATCACCACTAAACCGCAGCCTCATCAACTCCATCACGACTCAATCGCAGCCTCATCAACTCCATCACAACATATCCTCACAGCCTCACATCTCCATTTTCTCCTCACTTCCACTCGGATGGCGCCTCGTCTGCGCGCCCTGGCCAACCTAGCAGACCGCACCTGGCCACATCGACCGGCTCGCGCTGGTCAATGTCCAGCACCAACCTCCGGCTCCGCCCTGCGCTCAAAGGCTCGGCCCACTCCGCACGCCTCCAACATCTCCCCCTCGCACGGATCTAGATCTCTCTGCCACGGATTCACTTCCTCTTCTCTCCTTTCTAAACCAAAACGATCTTGACCCTCTTCTTTGTCCCCGCGCGAGCAGCCGCCGATCTCACACAACTCGCATCGCTGTGTGTGATAGCCGCAACCCACGCAGAGCACCTGATGCGGCCTCCCGCCGCCTGGATTTGTACATCTCAACGGTGGTTTTTGTGGTCAAAGGAAGAACTTGTATGGTACTGTTTGGGGCGGCTAGCACTAGCAGGAAGGAAACCTAGGCTCTGATACCATGTAGAGTTTCAGCAAATGGGTGGGTTAGGTCACGGAAAAAAATACTTATGCGTCGTGTTTAAATCTAAAGGATGAGGTGGTTACAAACGAAAGCACTTGTAAGTTAAAAATATACTAGCACGAATTCAGAAATACAACATAGCTGCAATACTCCTAACGTAACAAAACGCGCAGGATGTCTCGGTTACCTATTTCTGGGCGGCGTTTAGACGTGTTCCGCGTTCTTACGGGTGACGTGGAGGTCGGCGAGGGGACTGCTGTTGCGGTGGGTGCCGGGGAAGCAGATCTTGGGGGGTCGGAGAAGGACATGCTGGGCGGTCGATGAAGTGTTCAGCGTGCCGGCCGAAGTAGAAGGTCGGTGAAGCAGATGATGTGCAGTGCACGGGGACGTCGGTGTCGGCGAAGCTGGTCAGGTGCGGTGGTCGATAGAGTCGGCGAATGAGATACGGTGCGGTGGACGCCGGAGTAGGTGCAGATCAAGCGGATAGGGCAGCCTCGAGGTTTGAAGCCGTGGCAGCTTGAACGGCGAAGTGCGGCGGTGATTTTCCGGTGCGGCGGCCGTGAAGGTGGGAGGTAGGTAAGAGGAGCGGTTTCTCTGAGGGCTTGCGGGCGAAACTAGGGCGAAGCTGGGCGATAGAGGAGAAAAAGGGAATTTCGCAGTCCTTCTTTTGAGGGAAAAAAATATTCGCAGATCTGAAACTTTGCGGCGCGAGATATTTGGGCGTTGGCGGGGAATTTTACCGCTCGATGAGATTAAATTTTGCCTGCAGTAGGTAATAATAATAATAAATAGTAGGCCCTACTAGTAGTACTGTAAGTCCTGCTCGCAATCCAAGGGGGTCGAGGTAGAGGAATCCATTATGTGAATCCACATTTCAAAGTGTCCAAAAATTCTAAACTGAAATTTTACATGTATATCTAGACATTTTATGTTGGTACATAGTTTTTTTAAAAAAATATGTGGCTCCTGTAAAAAAGACAAATTTTGATGCTGTAACAAGACTACGTACATTTTTTGCCTTTTTTGTACACACCACACAAAATGTTGTTTTTTCACGAAAACTTATGAACGAACATAGGATGTCACAATGTATACCAAAAAATTTATGTCAGATTTTTTTAACATTTATATAATTGTTTTTTTATTATTTCCAATAATCGGTGCATATGCACGTGTGTGCCAAAACGCCACCTCCAGGGGCTAGGAGTTTCTAAACTTCTTATGGCACATCAAATAAAATGTTGTTCAATCAATAATAATAAAGTGCTTATGATTGTTACTCCCTTCCACCATTAATAAAGTCCACATCGGTCTCGTGTCAAACTTTGACTCGAGATTTAGGTACCCACATGATAGTGCTAGTATCATAGCTAGTATCATACACATTGGTCCCACAAAACTGCTGATGTGGCAGCTAATTAAGTAGGAGAGAGGAGATTAGTGTAACATAGGTAGATATTGTATCATAGCGCAAACAACGAGATACATGCTTAGGGTTAGGGGTAGATACATGATTTTTCTGGTTTGAATATGTCTAGACCTTATTTATCAACTTAATTGAATGCTTACTATATAACATAAGAAGACCTTGTTTTTTTATTTTGTTTTTTAATTTTTATACGGATTTGAATCTTGGTCAAATCCTAGGTTTCACCAAGATTTGAATAAGTTTAAAACATGAATATGAAAAAGTAAGCATGCATGTATGCTTCATAATTAATCACTTTAAAATGAAGCTCTTGGGAGGGTTTTTGAAATTTCCATGTTTGAAACCAAAAACCACATATCATCATGCTTGACTTCATGAGACAGAGTTTAGGTTAGGGGGTAGATACATGATTTCTCTGGTTTGAATATGTCTAGACCTTGTTTATCAACTTAATTGAATGCTTACAATATAACATAAGAAGACTATGTGCCTTGGTTTTTCATTTTTTGTTTTTTTTAAATTATGCCCATTTGAATCTTGGTCAAATCCTAGGTTTGACCATGATTTAAACAAGTTTAAAACATGAATATGAAAAAGTAAGCATGTATCCTTCGTAGTCACTCCAAAATGAAGCTCGATCTTGAGAGGGTTTTTGAAATTTCCATGTTTGAAACCAAAAAACCACATACTTATCTTCATGCTCGACTTCATAAGACAGGGTTAATTAGGGGTAGCTTGATACATGATTTTTCTAGTTTGAATATGTCTAGACCTTATTTATCAACTTAATTGAATGCTTACTATATGACATAAGAAGACCTTGGTTTTCATTTTTTATACCCATTTGAATCTTGGTCAAATCATAGGTTTGACCAAGATTTGAACAAGTTTAAAACATGAATATGAAAAAGTAAGCACGTACGTATGCTTCTTAGTCACTCCAAAATGAAGCTCTTGGGAGGGTTTTTGAAATTTCCATGCTTGAAACCAAAAACCACTTCTCTTCATGCATGCTTGACTTCATAAGACAGAGTTTAGGGTTAGGGGGTAGATACATGATTTCTCTCGTTTGAATATGTCTAGACCTTGTTTATCAACTTAATTGAATGCTTACTATTTGACATAAGAAGACTATGTACCTTGATTTTTTTTTAAATTTTGCCCACTTGAATCTTGGCCAAATCCTAGGTTTGACCATGATTTAAACAAGTTTAAAACATGAATATGAAAAATTAAGCATGTATCCTTCGTAGTCACTCCAAAATGGAAGCTCTTGAGAGGGTTTTTGAAATTTCCATGTTTGAAACCAAAAAACCGCGTACTTCTCTTCATGCTTGACTTCATAAGACAGAGTTTGGGGTTAGGTGTAGCTTGATACATGCATTTTTTTTGGTTTGAATATGTCTAGACCTTGTTTATCAACTTAATTGAATGCTTACTAGATGACATAAGATGACTATGTGCATTGGTTTTTCATTTTATTGTTTTTTTTTTTTGAATTTTTATGCCCATTTGAATCTTGGTCAAATCCTATGTTTGACCATGATTTAAACAAGTTTAAAACATGAATATGAAAAATTAAGCATGTATCCTTCGTAGTCACTCCAAAATGAAGCTCGATCTTGAGAGGGTTTTTGAAATTTCCATGTTTGAAACCAAAAAATCACGTACTTCTCTTCATGCTTGACTTCATAAGACAGAGTTTGGGGTTAGGGGTAGCTTGATACATAAATTTTCTGGTTTGAATATGTCTAGACATTGTTTATCAACTTAATTGAATGCTTACTAGATGACATAAGAGTTTTTGAAATTTCCATGCTTGAAAACAAAAAACCACTTCTCTTCATGCATGCTTGACTTCATAAGGTAGAGTTTAGGGTTAGGGGGTAGATACATGGTTTTCCTGCTAGTTTGAATATGTCTAGACCTTGTTTATCAATTTAATTGAATGCTCACTATATGACATGAGCAGACCTTGGTTTTAATTTTTTTATACCCATTTGATTCTTCGTCAAATCCTAGGTTTGTTGACCAAGATTTGAACAAGTTTAAAACATTAATATGAAAAGGTAAGCATGTATGCTTCTTAATTAGTCACTCCAAAATGAAGCTCTTGGGAGGGTTTTTGAAATTTCCATGATTGAAACCAAAAACCACTTCTCTTCATGCTTGAATTCATAAGTCGGTTTAGGGATATATAGGGGGTAGATACATGATTTTTCTGGTTTGAATATGTCTAGAGCTTGTTTTTCAACTTGAATGCTTACTATATGACATACGAAGACTATTTGCTAACGGAGGGAGTAAGCACTCTAGCTATGAAAAGTACCAAACGATGCATACCAAAATGATTTTTTAGAGGAATACTAGTTCGGATTATATAATTTTATATTAGCAGGCCAAAATCGAACCCCGTAGTTGGATTTTCAGAAATTGATCCGTAGTACTGGGCAAAACCCTAGTTTAGCTTATTTAATAATAGATTCGTAGGTCGATTTTTTTACGTTATTATTATTATTACTAGGCAACACATGTGTTTGCCCGTCCAGTGAAACTCTTTCATTTCATTTTTCTTTTCCGCAAGGTCGGGAGTCGGAGGAAGAGGGATCACACGGGAGGAGACGAAGGGAGAGCAGTCACGGGGCCCCACTTATTTATGGTGTCTATCCTTTTCTGGTGATGTTGACTGTTGTGCAGGGTTGTCAGTGCGCAGGGGGGTGCGAGCGAGCGAGAAAGGCCGAGAATGAGAGAGATGTTTTTTTTAGAGGGACAACCGAACGATCCTGAAGGACCCAGATTTCCAATACGCATCAGAGCGCAGTTTACAGCAGGAAACAAAATAAACAGGAAATTATATCTAAATCCCTAAGATTTACATGGTAGACCCCATGCTGAAAGCAAGAAATGCGATCGGGTCCTTAATAGGCACCGTCCGGATTGATCCTCGTCGGAGCCGGGGACGAACCACTTGGCGCGACCAAATCGCCATGGCTACAGAGCCTGCACACCATGGCCTACGAGCTGAGCTAGAAACGACCTGCCAAAACCGGCAGCCAACGGAGGTGGATAATTGGAGAGAGAGAGAGAGAGAGAGAGAGAGAGAGTGTTGATGCCTCTCTCTTGACAAAGAAGATGGCTGGGAGTTTGCCTACCTAGCGTACGTGACTTGTGCTCACTGAAGTGTGGGACCTCACGCATGGGAACCACACGTAAGTGACAGACTTGTTGCTCTAATAACTCGGGTGATCATTATACTGTATTAGTACATAGTTTCCTATGGATCCTTCTTAGTCACTCCAAAATGAAGCTCTTTGGGAGGGTTTTTGAAATTTCCATGTTTGAAACCAAAAATAAGAAGACTATGTGCCTTGATTTTTCATTTTTTAAAATTTTGCCCATTTGAATCTTGGTCAAATCCTAGTTTTGACCATGATTTAAACAAGTTTAAAACATGAATATGAAAAATTAAGCATCTATCCTTCTTAGTCACTCCAATATGTAGCTCTTGGGAGGGTTTTTGAAATTTCCATGCTTGAAACCAAAAACCACTTCTCTTCACGCATGCTTGACTTCTTCATAAGACAGAGTTTAGGGTTAGGGGGTAGATACATGATTTTCCTGGTTTGAATATGTGTAGACCTTGTTTATCAAATTAATTGAATGCTTACTATATAACATATAAGAAGACCTTGTTTTTTTTTGAACTTTTATACCCATTTGAATCTTGGTCAAATCCTTGGTTCCACCAAGATTTGAATAAGTTAAAAACATGAATATGAAAAAGTAAGCATGTATGCTTCTTAGTCACTTCAAAATGAAGCTCTTGGGATGGTTTTTGAATTTCCATGTTCGAAACCAAAAACCACAAATCTTCATGCTTGACTTCATGAAACAGAGTTTAGGGTTAGGGGTAGATACATGCTTGATTTTTCTTGTTTGAATATGTCTAGACCTTGTTTATCAACTTAATTGAATGCCTACTATATAACATAAGAAGACCTTTTTTGTTTTTTTTTAATTTTTATACCCATTTGAATCTTGGTCAAATCCTAGGTTTCACCAAGATTTGAATATAAGTTTAAAACATGAATATGAAAAAGTAAGCATGCATGTATGCTTCTTAATTAATCACTTCGAAATGAAGCTCTTGGGAGGGTTTTTGAAATTTCCATGTTTGAAACCAAAAACCACATATCTTCATGCATGCGCTTGACTTCATGAGACAGAGTTTAGTGTTAGGGGGTAGATACATGATTTCTCTCGTTTGAATATGTCTAGACCTTGTTTATCAACTTAATTGAATGCTTACTATACGACATAAGAAGACTATGTGCCTTGATTTTTTTTTTAAATTTTGCCCATTTGAATCTTGGCCAAATCCTAGGTTTGACCATGATTTAAACAAGTTTAAAACATGAATATGAAAAATTAAGCATGTACCATTCGTAGTCACTCCAAAATGAAGCTCTTGAGAGGGTTTTTGAAATTTCCATGTTTGAAACCAAAAAACCACGTACTTCTCTTCATGCTTGACTTCATAAGACAGAGTTTGGGGTTAGGGTTAGCTTGATACATAAATTTTCTGGTTTGAATATGTCTAGACATTGTTTATCAACTTAATTGAATGCTTACTAGATGACATAAGATGACTATGTGCATTGGTTTTTCATTTTTTTTTTTGAATTTTTATGCCCATTTGAATCTTGGTCAAATTCTAGGTTTGACCATGATTTAATCAAGTTTAAAACATGAATATGAAAAATTAAGCATCTATCCTTCTTAGTCACTCCAATATGTAGCTCTTGGGAGGGTTTTTGAAATTTCCATGCTTGAAAACCAAAAACCACTTTTCTTCATGCATGCTTGACTTCATAAGACATAGTTTAGGGTTAGGGGTAGATACATGATTTTCCTACTATTTTGAATATGTCTAGACCTTGTTTATCAATTTAATTGAATGCTTACTATATGACATGAGCAGACCTTGGTTTTAATTTTTTTATACCCATTTGAATCTTCGTCAAATCGTAGGTTTGTTGACCAAGATTTGAACAAGTTTAAAACATGAATATGAAAAAGTAAGCATGTATGCGTCTTAACTAGTCACTCCAAAATGAAGCTCTTGGGAGGGTTTTTGAAATTTCCATGTTTGAAACCAAAAACCACTTCTTCTCTTCATGCTTGACTTCATAAGTCAGGGTTTAGGGATATATAGGGGGTAGATACATGATTTTTCTGGTTTGATATTTCTAGACCTTGTTTATCAACTTAATTGAATGCTTACTATATGACATAAGAAGACTACGTGACTTGTGCTCACTGAAGTGTGGGACCTCACGCATGGGAACCACACGTAAGTGACAGACTTGTTGCTCTAATAACTCGGGTGATCATTATACTGTATTAGTACATAGTTTCCTATGGATCCTTCTTAGTCACTCCAAAATGAAGCTCTTTGAGAGGGTTTTTGAAATTTCCATGTTTGAAACCCAAAACAACTTCTCTTCATGCTTGACTTCATAAGACAGAGTTTAGGGTTAGGGGTAGATACATGATTTGTCTGGTTTGAATACGTCTAGACCTTGTTTATCAACTTTAATGCTTACTATATGACATAAGAAGACTATGTGCTTTGGTTTTTCATTTTTCTGATTTTTTTTATTTTTGATGCCCATTTGAATCTTGGTCAGATCCTAGGTTTTACCAAGATTTAAACAAGTTTAAAACATGAAAATGAAAAGGGAAGCATTTATCCTTCTTAGTCACTCTAAATGAAGTTTTTGGGAGGTTTTTGAAATTTCCATGTTTGAAACCCAAAACCACTTCTCTTCATGCTTGACTTCATAAGACATAGTTTAGGGTTAGGGGTACATACATGATTTGTATGTTTTGAATATGTCTAGACCTTGTTTATCAACTTGAATGCTTACTATATGACATAAGAAAACTACGTATGTGCTTTGGTTTTTCATTTTTCTGTTTTTTTTTGAATTTTCCGCCCATTTGAATCTCTGTCAAATCCTAGGTTTGACCAAGATTTAAACAAGTTTAACACGTGAAAACGAAAAGGTAAGCATGGATCCTTCTTAGTCACTCCAAAATGTACCAATTGATAGATGTGTTAACTTTGCTTCATGGAAAAAATAATGTCATGTAAATGAGTTAACTTGGATTTCCTACCCTTGAATCCATAGGAAACTTTGTTCTAATGCACTATAATAATCAACCGAGTTTTTACACCAACAGGTCTATCACTTACGTGTGGTGCCCATGCGTGAGGTCCCACACTTCAGTGAGCACAAGTCATGTGCAATAGGTACGCAAACTCCCAGCCATTTTCTTTGTCAAGAGAAGACGGATCAGGATGCATATTGGAAGTCTCTGGGTCCTTCAGGATCCTTCCACTACAAGAAAAGTTGCCATGGCCGACGAAGTTGAAGTCGCGCCATGGTTGCTGGTGTACCATGGCCGACGATTTTGGGTCCCTCCGTGGTGCATGTCAAAACTTTTTTTTTTCTCGTTTTTGAGGCCACCTAGCCCGACGAAAGCGGCCAAAACGTCGCGTATGGTGGCCCGGGATGTGGTGCATCTCGAAATCTCGGGTTCGCTGGCCGAGTCAACGCAAATCCGCACCGCCGAGGGATGTAGGGCCCAGATGGCAGCCTCTCTGGCATTGTTTTTTTTCTCGATCGCGCCATCTCGTTCAACGTTCTCCGATCGAGCCGTTTACGATGCAGGATCATGGGTCCCGCATGTCATCCTCTATGAACCAAAATTCTTTCTATTCTTGGATTTTTTTGACCCCCTGATTTCTGGCTACTTCCTTTTTCTTTTGATCCCTTGCCGCCTTGGAAACGTTGAGACCGCTGCTGCTAAATGGGACCCGCATGTCATCCTCTATGTGCAATCAACTTTCTTTTCTTGGAGTTTTTTTTGGCACCTCATATTTGGTCACTTGCCTTTTTTTCCGATCCCCTGCCGCCTCTCAAACGGTGATACCGCTGCTGCTAAATGGGACCCGCATGTCATCCTCTATGTACTATAAAAATTTCTTTTCTTGGATTTTTTTTGGCACCTCATATTTGGTCACTTGCCTTTTTCTTTCGATCCCCTGCCGCCTCTCAAACGGTGATACCGCTGCTGCTAAATGGGACCCGCATGTCATCCTCTATGGACTATAAAACTTTCTTTTCTTGAATTATTTTTGGCTCCTCATATTTGGTCACTTGCCTTTTTCTTTCGATCCCCTGCCGCCTCTCAAACGGTGATACCGCTGCTGCTAAATGGGACCCGCATGTCATCCTCTATGTACTATAAAACTTTCTTTTCTTGAATTATTTTTGGCTCCTCATATTTTTTCACTTGCCTTTTTCTTTCGATCTCATGCCACGTTTGAAACGTTGAGGAACCTGCAGGCTCATGGGACCCGCATGTCATCCTCTATGTACTATAAAAGTTCATTTTCTTGGTTTTTTTCACCCTCTGATTTTTGGCAATTTCTTTTTTCTTTTGATCCCCTGCCGCCTCTCAAACGGTGATACCGCTGCTACTAAATGGGACCCGCATGTCATCCTCTATGTACTATAAAACTTTCTTTTCTTGGATTATTTTTGGCACCTCATATTCGTTCACTTGCCTTTTTCTTTCGATCCCCTGCCGCCTCTCAAACAGTGAGACCGCTGCAGCTAAATGGGACCCGCATGTCATCCTCTATGAGCAATCAACTTTCTTTTCTTGGAGTTTTTTTTTGGCACCTCATATTTGGGCACTTGCCTTTTTCTTTCGATCTCATGCCACGTTTGAAACGTTGAGGAACCTGCTGGCTCATGGGACCCGCATGTCATCCTCTATGTGCTATAAAAGTTTCTTTTCTTGAATTATTTTTGGCTCCTCATATTTTTTCACTTGCCTTTTTCTTTCGATCTCATGCCACGTTTGAAACGTTGAGGAACCTGCTGGCTCATGGGACCCGCATGTCATCCTCTATGTGCTATAAAAGTTTCCTTTGTTGGATTTTTTTCACCCTCTGATTTTTGGCTATTTCCTTTTTCTTTTGATCCCCTGCCGCCTTGGAAACGTTGGGTAAGCTGCTGACTCATGGGACCCGCATGTCATCCTCTATGTACAATCAACTTTCTTTTTCTTTTGATCTCAAGCCGCATTTGAAACATTGAGACCGCTGCTGCTAAATGGGACCCGCATGTCATCCTCTACGTACAATAAAGTTTCTTTTCTTGGATTATCTTTGGCTCCTGATATTTTGTCACTTGCCTTTTTCTTTCGATCTCATGCCGCCTTTGAAACGTTGAGTAAGCTGCTGGCTCATGGGTCCCGCATGTCATCCTCTACGAACAATAAAAGTTTCCTTTCTTGGAGTTATTTTTACCCCTAATTTCTGGCTATTTGCCTTTTTCTTTTGATCTCCTGCCCCCTCTGAAACGATGAGGACGCTGTTGGCAGGTCGGTCCCACATGTCATCCTCTATGAACAATAAAAGTTTCCTTTGATGGATTTATTTTGAACCCCTAATTAATTTCTGGATATTTCCCCTGCCGCCTTGGAATCGTTGAGGATGCTGCTGCCTCATGGGTCCCGCATGTCATCCTCTCAGAACGGTAAATGTTTATTTTCTTGGATTTTGTTGACCAAACGATTTTTGGCTTATTTTTTCTTTCGATCACGTGCAGCCTTTAAAACGTTGAGGACGCTGCTGGCTCACGGGTCCCACATGTCAACCTCTATGAACAATAAACGCTGAGGATGCTGCTGCCTCATGGGTCCCGCATGTCATCCTCTCAGAACGAAAATGTTTCTTTTCTTGGATTTTTTACCAACAGATTTATGGATTATTTTTTCTTTCCATCCCCTGCCGCCTTTAAAACGTTGACGATGCTGTTGGCTCATGGGTCCCCGATGTCAGCCTCCCCGTGCAAGAAACATATGATATCTTGATTATTTTGCAGACAATAAACAATGTATTGCGCTCTGAGCTATTTCAAATGGATAATTAAATCTTTATTTTTACATAAACAAACTTATATGTTGAATCTCCTTGTTTTTTTGTCTTTGCGAAGCATAGGACTTTCCTATTTTTTTAGAAAATTTGGAACTTTCCTGTTTTGGAGTGGGCTGAAATTGTACGAGTCAAAAGGCCAAGCAGGATAGTTTGAGACGTCCAGATGCAGCCCAATTGAAATCTTTCTTCTTGGATTTTTTTCACCCCCTGATTTCTGGCTACTTCATTTTTCTTTTGGTTCTGTGCCGCCTTGGAAACGTTGAGACCGCTGCTACAAAATGGGACCCGCATGTCATCCTCTACGTACAATAAAATTTCTTTTCTTGGATTATTTTTGGCTCCTGATATTTGGTCACTTGCCTTTTTCTTTCGATCCCGTGCAGCCTCTCAAACGGTGATACCGTCGCTAATTGGGACCCGCATGTCATCCTCTATGTACAATCAAGTTTCTTTTCTTGAATTATTTTTGGCTCCTGATATTTGGTCACTTGCCTTTTTCTTTCGATCTCATGCCACGTTTGAAACGTTGAGGAACCTGCTGGCTCATGGGACCCGCATGTCATCCTCTATGTACTATAAAAGTTCATTTTCTTTGTTTTTTTTCACCCCCTGATTTTTGGCTATTTCCTTTTTCTTTTGATCCCCTGCCGCCTTGGAAACGTTGAGTAAGCTGCTAGCTCATGGGACCCGCATGTCATCCTCTATGTCCATCAACTTTATTTTCTTGGATTTTTTGACCCCCTAATTTCTGGCTACTTTCTTTTTCTTTTGATCTCAAGCCGCATTTGAAACGTTGGGACCGCTGCTGCAAAATGGGACCCGCATGTCATCCTCTATGTAAATAAAGTTTCTTTTCTTGGATTATCTTGGGCTCCTGATATTTTGTCACTTGCCTTTTTCTTTCGATCTCATGCCGCCTTTGAAACGTTAAGTAAGCTGCTGGCTCATGGGTCCCGCATGTCATCCTCTACGAACAATAAAAGTTTCCTTTCTTGGAGTTATTTTTTACCCCTAATTTCTGGCTATTTGCCTTTTTCTTTTGATCTCCTGCCCCCTTTGAAACGATTAGGACGCTGTTGGCAGGTCGGTCCCACATGTCATCCTCTATGAACAATAAAACTTTCCTTTGATGGATTTATTTTGAACCCCTAATTAATTTCTGGCTATTTCCTTTTTTTTCTTTGATCCCCTGCCGCCTTGGAAACGTTGAGGATGCTGCTGCCTCATCGGTCCCGCATGTCATCCTCTCAGAACGATAAATGTTTTATTTTCTTGGATTTTTTTACCAACTGATATTTGGTTTATTTTTATTTTCGATCCCCTGCCGCCTTTGAAACGTTGACGACGCTGCTGGCTCATGGGTCCCTGATGTCAGCCTCCCCGTACAAGAAACATGTGATATCTTGATTATTTTGCAGACAATAAACAGTGTATTTCGCTCTGAGCTATTGCAAACGGATAAATTAAATCTTTATTTTTACAACTTATATCTTGAATCTCCTTGTTTTTTGTTTTGGCGAAACATAGGACTTTCCTGTTTTTTTTTTGAGAAAAATCCGAACTTCCATGTTCTGGAGTGGGCTGAAATTGTACGAGTCAAAAGGCCCAGAAGGATAGTTCGAAGGCCCAGATGTCCAGATGCAGCCCAATTGAAATCTTTCTTTTCTTGGATTTTTTTCACCCCCTGATTTCTGGCAACTTCATTTTTCTTTTGGTCCTGTGCCGCCTTGGAAACGTTGAGACCGCTGCTGCAAAATGGGACCCGCATGTCATCCTCTATGTACAATAAAGTTTCTTTTCTTGGATTATTTTTGGCTCCTGATATTTGGTCACTTGCCTTTTTCTTTCGATCTCATGCCACGTTTGAAACGTTGAGGAATCTGCTGACTCATGGGACCCGCATGTCATCCTCTATGTACAATCAATTTTCTTTTCTTGGAGTTTTTTTCTACCCCCTAATTTCTGGCTACTTTTTCTTTTGATCTCAAGCCGCATTTGAAACGTTGGGACAGCATGTCATCCTCTATGTACAATAAAAGTTTCTTTTCTTGGATTATTTTTCACCCTCTGATTTTTGGTCACTTGCCTTTTTCTTTCGATCTCATGCCGCCCTTGAAAACGTTGAGGAACCTGCTGGCCCATGGGACCCGCATGTCATCCTCTATGTACTACAAAAGTTTCTTTTCTTGGATTTTTTTCACCCTCTGATCTTTGGCTATTTCCTTTTTCTTTTCATCCCCTGCCGCCTTGGAAACGTTAGTAAGCTGCTGACTGGTGGGACCCGCATGTCATCCTCTATGTACAATCAAGTCTCTTTTCTTGGATTTTTTTTACCCCCTTATTTTTGTCACTTGCCTTTTTCTTTCGATCTCATGCAGCCTCTGAAACGTTGAGGAAGCTGCTGGCTCATGGGACCCACATGTCATCCTCGATACTATAAAAGTTTCTTTTCTTGGATTTTTTTCCACCCTCTTATTTTTGATTGTTTCCTTTTTCTTTTGATCCCCTGCCGCCTTGGAAACGTTGATTAAGCTGCTGACACAAGGGGCCCGCATGTCATCCTCTATGTACAATCAACTTGCAAGATCTTGGGGCGGAAGAGCTTGTATAAGTGGGACCCATATGTCATCCTCTATGTACAATAAAAGTTTATTTTTCTTGGATTATTTTTTGCTCCTGGTATTTGGTCTCTTTCCTTTTTCTTTCGATCTCATGCCGCCTCTGAAACGTTGAGTAAGGTGCTGGGTCATGGGACCCGCATGCCATCCTCTATGTACAATCAACTTTCTTTTCTGGGAGTTTTTTTTTACCCCTAATTTCTGGCTACTCTTTTTCTTTTGATCTCAAGCCGCATTTGAAACGTTGACACCGCTGCTGCAAAATGGGACCCGCATGTCATCTTTTATGTACAATAAAGTTTCTTTTCTTGGATTATTTTTGGCTCCTGATATTTGGTCACTTGTCTTTTTCTTTCGATCTCATGCCCCCTTTGAAACGTTGAGGAAGCTGCTAGCGCATGGGTCCCGCATGTCATACTCTATGAACAATAAAAGTTTCCTTCCTTGGAGTTATTTTGACCGCTAATTTCTGGCTACTTCCTTTTTCTTTTGATCCCCTGCCGCCTTGGAAACGTTGAGTAAGCTGCTGACACAAGGGGCCCGCATGTCATCCTCTATGTACAATCAACTTGCAAGATCATGGAGCGAAAGAGCTTGTATAAGTGGGACCCATATGTCATCCTCTATGTACAATAAAAGTTTCTTTTCTTGGATTATTTTTTGCTCCTGATATTTGGTCACTTTCCTTTTTCTTTCTATCTCATGCCGCCACTGAAACGTTGAGTAAGGTGCTGGCTCATGGGACTGTACAATAAAGTTTCATTTCTTAGATTTTTTTTACCCACTGATTTTTGCTAACTTGCCTTTTTCTTTTCGATCATATGCCGCCTTTGAAATTGAGGTTGCCGCTGGCTCATGGGTCCCACATGTCAGCCTCTATGAACAATAAACCTTTCCTTTGTTGGATTTATTTTTTACCCCTAATTTCTGGCTATTTGCCTTTTTCTTTTGATCCCCTGCGGCCTTTGAAACGATGAGGACGCTGCTGGCAGGTCGGTCCCACATGTCATCCTCTATTAAGAATAAAAGTTTCCTTTTTGGATTTATTTTTGACCCCTAATTTCTGGCTATTTGCCTTTTTCTTCTGATCCCTGCCGACTTCGAAATGATGAGGATGCAGCTGGCAGATCGGTCCCACATGTCAGCCTCTATGAACTATAAATGTTTCCTTTGTAGGATTTATTTTTTACCCCTATTTTCGGGCTACTTGCCTTTTTCTTTGAAACGTTGAGGACGCTACTGTCTCATGGGTCCCACATGGCATCCTCTCTGAACGATAAACCTTCATTTCTTGTTAACGACAGGTTTATCAGTATTATTTTCGCAGACTAATACAAGCTCTTTGGCTCCAAGATCTTGCAAGTTGATAGATTAAATCAAGGAATTATTAGGATATGTTTTAAATTTCAAATCCACTTTATGAATTTTTAAAAATACCGTTATCCATGTGGGTATGGAGCGATCAAGGATTTTCATATTGGGCATGAGCAGTTTCAAAAATTGGAACCCTATAATTCAAAATAAATAAAAACAACTTTTATGTAGAATCTCCGTGTATTTTTATTTGCCAATCATAGGATCTGTGTTTCATTAGAAAAGGGCCGAAATTGCATGAGCAGAAAGGCCCATTTGTAGTTATTGGGCTTCGACAGCCGGATCAAGTAGACCGATAACAATTACCATGTAGATGTTCCTTGGCAACCCAAAAGTGAAATATTGGGCCCAACAGGGGAAGGTTGAACAGTACTTTTTTCTATTGGGAAGGTGGTACATGGGGTTATCCCGACAAAAAATGGAACATGGGTTACCTGAAGGTTGCCCATTTGTGCCTAATATGTTTGTCGCCAGGACCTTTACCTTCCGCCGCCGCCGCTCCGCTTCCGCCGCCGCCGCCATGCCTCGTCGCGGGTCGAGCTACCGGTACGGCGGCGTCTCGAGCTCGGGGTACCGCAGCGTCCGCGCGCGCCCCAAATTAAGGTACTTCCTCCTCGGGACGGCACCTATGATAGGCTTGGCTGGCCTTGGGGCATTTACCCCTAGCCTCTTCCATGCTCAAGTTTTTGAAATGTTTCTGGCTCTGTTCAACACTGGATCAAATTTGTCAACATGACCATTCTTATGGAGTAGCAACGAGTTGAATCTCTCAAAACTCTTTAAGTTCTGCAATATAACGACTAATTGGTACTACCTTATACAAAATGATTACATATCCTTATTTTGGAAGCAAGCAATCACACACTTATAGTTTGCTAGTCAGCTGCACGTAACGTTAAAAATCGGCAATTATAATGAATAAACCTGTAATTTTCACTTAAAATGCATTAAGGAGCATCAAATTTGACAAATCAAACCATGTCGTACTGAAAATTGACATCTCTTTCTCATGCAGAAATGTAAAATTATCCACGCATGTGCATTTATACAGGTTAAGTTTTGCACGTATTATTTTTTGTAACTTTTCTGACTACCTTCAAAGCTCCAATCCTTCTTCATCATCTTTGTTGTACCGCACTGATGCAAGTGAATGCGAGCTGCTCGCCAGACGCGACTTCGTGTCCGATATGTGTACTATGCCTTCTCCATCTAGTGCTAGTTACGCCTCTGTACTAATTAATTCAGCACAAACCTCTGTCATTGCAGCTGTGACTCACCTCGACCATTGGAGCCCAATCACAAGAGCGAGCTCAGTCTCAACCAGAGAGGCATGTGTCTCATGGTTAGCTATCTACAACTTGCTGTCTTACTAAAACCGTGCCTATCATAGAGATCACCTCGCTGGTGTAGCAATGGCTGCAAGTAGCTGCTAGCATGAGCGAAGGGGATAAGGAAGAAAAGATTAAAAAAATGGGTTGGGGCCAACAAGCAGGAAAGCTATCTACTAGCTTTATGGATGTTTCTGGAATTGGGTAGAAAATAGTAGATGACACTGTAGCAGCGAATCCCAGAGACCAAGGCCGTTGGATGATGTCTAATGAACGGCAGAACAAAATCGGCGAAATTAGCTTGAATTTTGATAATAAATCTTGGGCATTTTCCCTCGAACATGATTTATCAACTTTGGGTAGTCTCTGGACTAGTCTCCCTCGTCCACCAATTATTATCATACTACTGCGGAAAGTTGAGGGCAATCCCTAGTCCCGAGCACTTCGCCCACTTCCCCTGGCCTCATCCCAGAGATCTCACACCAACCACCTCACCGTCGACTAGCCGCCGCCCACAGCCCTCCGAAGAATCCCCAATGGCGGCGACGCCCCTACTAGAGCGCTCCTCACGCGAGCGCATCATCGAGTCTGGCCCACATGTCTTCCGTGTCTGCCGTGTGTCGGCAAGCACGACCGACTTCTCCGTCGGCGAGCCGCCGGCCGTGGGCGAGGGCGAGGCGTCCCCGTACACTATGACAGTGCACATCTTCTTCTCGAGGATGTACGAGCTCAGGAGGATGGCCGGCCCCCTCCCTGCACCACTGGATGAGGACGATATCACCACTACACCCTGCGAAGAGGTGGTGCTGGATCTTGGCTTGCCTCCGAGGGAGCTGCGTAGTGGGGGCAATGTCGTGCGAACTATGCGCGAGATTCTTGCCCGTGTATGGCTGCTCAAGAACCTGAACCTCACGGAGGAGGAGTGGGACATCATCATGCCTTACGATGTTATGCACCTGATGTGGCAGCAGGCGTGTCGTCGGCTCGGTGGCTTCCACTTCGACCTCACCCTTAGGGTGGACCACCGGCTCATCGTCAACTTGCCGGCGCTGCAGGACAGTTGGGTCCTAGTTGCGCCGGAGGACGGCCACTGCAGCATATGCATGCTGGGGCTGTCGCAGCGCACAACGGTGCGTCTCCGGGGATGCAAACACCCGTTCCATAGGAAGTGCATCTTCTCCTGGTTTGTAACGAACGCCAGCTGCCCTATCTGCCGCGATAAAGTGCTGACCCATCTTATTTTCGATTTGTAGCATAGTATGAATAAAACCCCTGTATGATAGGGATGCCATGCCAACTTGAATCCTATGTCAAGAGAAATTTTATTTGATTGTGGTTATAAGATATTCTGCATTAGTTTGATCAAGTATTATCATTCTATTTTCCTATGGGATATGACCCTATGAATCAAACAGCATGGGATTACTTCCACACAATTAAGTTTGACCAACTTTTAGTAGGACAACAAACATAAATAATTAGTCATCATGGGATTACAATCCAACAGATAATTGTCTTCAGGACTCATACATTTTCCAAATAGAAAAATCAAAACAAATCATGGTTCTTCATTTCACAGCATGATACAGAGACAAGAGTCTAATCATCATCATCATCATCATCATCATCATCATCATCATCATCATCATCATCACCTCCGTCTTCATTTTGATATTCGTGCATGGTCTCATCCTGCTCGTCGTGTCCATTCTCCTCCTGAGATTCACCAGGTAGCTTCAGTTTATCCATCTCTTTGTCGACTATGCTAACCTCAACAGTGAAATCTACTTCTCCATCATGTGCAGGGATACCTGTATCCAACGAGGTTTCATCAATGTCAGCAACTTTAGTTTGCATACAACCAGCGAAATCATCTTGCTGGGCACCAATTATTGGATCCGCATTCTCATCCAAATCATATATGTTCCTTGCCACAAACTTTTGCACATACTGCCATCCTTTTCTAGATCTGTCTTCCAAGAAAAGTACCTTGGCCGCTTGAGGTACCAAAATATAAGGATCATCCTTGTACCCATCATTTCTGGCACCTTTGCCCTTGTTTGGATCTTGGTTGTACAAATAACACTTAAATAGAACCACAGATCGGACAGTAACCTTATCACTATAGAACAACTGAATAACCTCTTCTATGTGACCATAATGGTCAAATGACTCTGATCTCTTCTTTCTGGTTGTCAAGTGATCTCCACTGGTTGTGATGCCACTATTTCGTGTCTTCAAATGTTGTTCACGCTCATAGGAGCTGTAATGGACACCATTGGCATTGCAAGCTGCAGCTACCAACACCCTCTTATCTGGACCACGTGATAGGACAAGGAGATCAGCACTAACAGCGCCTGGATTCTCCGCATGGAGTTTCGAGATCTACGATTACAAAATAGAAAAGAGGTCATCTCATGTGAAAACACATAGACAAGTCAGAGTGCAATTGAACATCTTACATATTTCTCAAACCAGTCCTGAAACCCACTCCCACGTGCCGATAGCTTTCCATTCGTTTCCATGTACAACCTGCAAAACATAGCCAAGTCAGCTGAATATATTTCATTTTGATACAAGTTCATAGTATATGCGAGGAACTGAGTATTTCGTGTGCATAGTACTCACTTAACATATTCATCAGCCTCTGTAGCATTATTCAGCACATACCAAGACAGCTGTTCAAATTCAGACTGCTCTAATGTTTTTTCGGTCCTCTTTCCTATTAGCTCAACACCATGATTAAAAACAGATCCTCCAACTTCCAAAATTCTGCGACCCCGGTTGAATCTGGTCTCAATATCAGGAATATATCTTGAGGCAAATGTATATGCTTCAGCAGCAATATACGCCACTGCAATGCAAGCCTCCGGTCTAGCTTTGTTCCTAACTGTATTCTTGAAAGTGCACAGTCGACATTCTATAGGGTACATCCATCCATACTGCAGGACCTCTTAAAAGTGCCTCATCGGTGTAGATGAACAGCCAAATGCACCATCACATCAAAGAAGGCTGGAGGATATATCAGCTCCGGCTTGCACAGATTACTTTCGCTATGTCCACCTTAAGACGTTCTACAACAGCTCGACTTAGAGTTTTACTACATATTTCCCTAAAGAACCTTCCCAACTCTGCAATCACGTTGTACATATTTGGCTTCACTAAATCTTTAATGCCAATAGCTAAAAGCCTTTGCAGCAGGATATGACAATCGTGAGTTTTCAACCCTTGGAGCTTGTTTCCTTCAGCATTGAGACAATTTGCAATGTTGGAAGCAAATCCGAACGGGAACATCACACCTCGGAGGTACTCACAAAATAATCTCCTTTTAGGCATCGGCAATGTGAATTCCGCGCCTCGAAATTTATAATGTTTTTCCTTGCCTTTGTTCACTTTGTCATTACGATCCAGTTGCAAGTGCCTGTTAACATTCAATGTTGCACAATCAATCCTAGCATTTGAGCTATCTTTTGTCTTGGATGGAATGTTGAGTAATGTGCCGACAATGCTGTCACATATATTCTTCTCCATGTGCATGATATCAATATTATGCCGAAGCTTCTTACCAGCCCAATACGGCAAGTCCCAAAGAGTGGTCCTGCGCTTATAAAATATTCTCGGTCTATCATTTTCCATTTCCTTCCTCTTGGTACATGCTGCTATTTCACCTCCCATCTTCCTTTTGGTAGCTGCTAGACTCAGTTTATCTCCTCTCTTCTTCCTTTTTCTATCTGCTACTACTGCTGCTGCATCTTCTGTATCCTTCTCTGCTGTACCTGCTGTGGTGGCTGGTGGTTTTCCTAGTTTAACATTTCTGACCGCTTCTAGGTGCGCCTCCAACTCGTGACTCTTAAAGTGCTGCGGTTTAGTCTTTTTACAGGCCTGATCACCAATAAATTGCAATTTTTTTCTATTTTTTCGGAAACTGTGATCTAATGGAAGGAAACGGCGATGGCCCATATAGCATATCTTGTTTATTATCCTCACTGCCAGCTGATCAGTATCACAGTGAACACATGCATTATAACCTGATGTTACTCTGCCTGACATAGTGCCCAAAGCTGGATAATCATGGGTGCAATACAGTACAGCAGCACGTAATAGAAAATTTTGTTCTTTAGGTTGACACACATCCCGTGTAGGGACACCCTCCCATAATGTTTGCAAGTCTCTAATAAGAGGCTGCATGAACACATCAAAATCTTTCCCAGGAGATTTGGGACCTGGGATGAGTAAGGCCATCATACAGTTCGACTGATCGGTGCATGTCCAGGGAGCCTGGTTGTAAGGTGTAACTAGTACTGGCCACATGCTATACGAGTTGCTCATGTTGCCAAATGGGTTGAATCCATCTGTAGCAAGGCCAAGTCTCAGGTTCCTTGGATCTGCAGCAAAATCTGGATGATCCAGGTCGAATTGCTTCCATTCATCGCCATCAGCAGGATGCCTCAGTAAATCAGGGTCGGGCGTGAGAATCTCTTTGTGCCATCTTGTTTCCCGAGATGTTTGTTCTGAAGCAAACAACCTCTGCAATCTTTGTACAAGTGGAAAGTATCTCAGAACCTTCCAAGGAATCTTTTTCTTACCACCAGCTCCATCATGTTTCCATCTTGATTCCTTACATACTGGACATTCATCGAGGTCATTATACTCCATCCAAAACGATTGCACGATTATTTTTGCAAAAATCAATCTTCTCATATCCAAGTCCCAAGTACCTTGATGTACTGCTTCACCCCATCACAGGATTTTTGCAGTCCAGACCCAGGGAGTGCATCGTTGTATGTCTTCGCAACTGCATTGAACGCTTTATTGGTAATCCCCTGGTATGACTTGTCATGAAGTAATTTCACAATTAATTCGAATCTTGACACAACAGAACCAGGGGCCACTAAGCGCTTAGCATCTTCTATCAGGTCATGGAAAAGAGGCTTTTTGTGATAACCATGGGGCTGTTGGCTTGCATATGGATACAGATCCCGTAACAAATTAGCAGTAGCCTCATCCTGGACGAGATCTTCAGGCTGATAACCATCAGAATAAAGAGGATCAATAATGTCAGGCTGATCATAGTGTTCACCATGGTTAATCCACCTGATATATGTCTGGTCCATCCCATAAACGAATAAATGATCTGAGACTACATGTTGAGGCTTGGACCCAATATTCAAACATACGCGGCATGGACAAATCACTTCCTTTGTCTTGTCGCCGTCAGTAAAATCACTAACGTGCTTCATGAAGTCTTCAATACCACTCAAATATGTTGGTGTGTTTAATGAGTGAAATAATATCCAAGTTCTGTCCATCTGTTGAGGAGATAGATGGTCAGAGAAGCGATAAGCTATTTCAACAAACAGGTCACCTACGAATGTAAGCAAACATACCTGAGCAAACAGGTCGAATATAAAACTATAAATGCTACATTATTTGAGCCGATTTCAGCAAACGAACTGAGTGCAAAACTACGGCTACCTAGCGAACAGATTTTTTTTAGGCTAACCATCGGGTTTCCCCACTTTGTATTTTTTTTTTAATAAAAAGAGGGAAATATGTACAAAAGTTCTTTGGAGAGCAGCAACTAAAAGGATCATAGATCCCAAACAGCAAAATATATATAAAATGTTCTACCCATGATATGATTTCCTCTTTGCCTTATGAACAAGGAGAGCAATTTCATCCTTGAATCTCTTGTGCCATCTGTAAATGCTTGGGGGGGAGGGGCGAACATATCTATCGAAAGCAATACAATACCAACACATTCTTTCTTCTTTTTGCCGTAATTCCGCCGATCTATTAGCAGTGCAAAGAAGCCAAAAGTAATAAGATTACATACAGGTTCATAGACCACCAGGGCCGTACACGAGAATACGGAGGGCTTTGAGCAAAACAAGAAATAGAGGCCCTCAACATGATCATTGGCAACTAAAATGATTTTATATATACTACTCACTCCATTTCAATAAACAATGCACCCTTGTTTTTCGTATTTTATCTTCGAAAAATATTAATCTATATCTCTCTATTTAAAAATGATGTTTCAATTTTATGTAGACATACATGTATTTAGATGAGTTTAGTTTGCAGATACATGCAAGTTTTGATGAAGTTGAAACATATTTTTCAGGATGAAGTATATAAAAAAAATTGATATAAAACTGGTATCATTAGAAAGTATTTTCCAACACGATTCTAACAATGCTGCTTATGTATTATATGATCGTGATATTGTTGTCCTATTTATTTGGTCAAGGTTCACATTCAAATGTGGTAAAATAAATTAAAAGAAGTGCATCGTGTGAAAAAGCAATCTAAGAATTCAAAAGTGCTAATTGTTAGTCGAAACATGACATCATTGAGACAAAATATTAATATTCATTGGAAGACTAACTGAATTAGCTGCACTCGCGATGAAAGAGAAAGAGAAGATATGGGTAAGAGCAAGTACAATAAGGTACGAGTCTTTTTTTGTTTGTTTGGGTTGCTCATCAAGCTTATCGCTCGATACAATAAGGTACGATCAATGGGAGTGGTGTTTGGAACATGGGTGCATAGTGGGTGGTATCATAGAGTACTATCATAGATATGCTATATTTATTATAGTGGAGTATTGAAAATGGCATATATAGAAGGGGATATTGAGAATTGAGAGTGGCATAAACACAACTTCAGTTTTTGTAATGGCATAAACACAACTTCAGTTTTTGTAATGGCATAAACACAACTTGTGAATTGAGGAGTGGCATAGAACCAATTAACACTTGTTTCAATAACAGCCATCAAAAGCCAATCGAACGCACGAGAATGGATCCAAAATTTACCATTTTAAGTTTCACGAGAAAATTTTAAGCTTAAAATTAAATCTTTGCCTAGAAGTTTTTGAAACAAAAATCCAGTAAATCTTATATGTCGGGTTATGCATTCTGGGGAGTTTCATCAGATTCAGCCATATTGTTTATCAATAAACCTCATTTTATGTTTTACAACCAACTTTAAACTTAAAATTCAAACTGTCCAGTAAAAAGAACAACATTCCAGTAAATCTTATATATTTCTTCTGCATTCCGGGAAAGATTGGTCGGATTCAAAAAAAATAGTTTGGGAATAAACATTGTTTTAGTCTGGAAACGACTTATTGTAGAGTGATTTTTGGTTGGATACATTCATGTGTGTTCGATTGGCTTTGGATGGCTGATATTGAACCAAAGTCAACGCTGGGCTTTTGACCTGAACGTCACTGGAGCTGCGTCAAAAGTCCAGCCATGACTTTGTCTCAATAACAGCCATCAAAAGCCGATCGAACGCACAGGATTGGATCCAACCAAAAATCACTCAACCGCTGGAATTTTGACCTGAAAGTCACTGAAGCTGTGTCCATACTTGCCCAACAGGTTGCGTATGAATGTAAACCAACATATCTGAGCAAACAGGTCGAATATAAAACTATATAACTAAATGCCACGTTATTTGAGCCGATTTCAGCAAACCAACTGAGGTCTATTTTTTTAGGCTGGACAGTGGTTTCCTCGCTGTGTATTTTTCACTGTAATAAAAAAGAGGGAAAATGTTACTGGAGAGCAGCAACTAAAAAAGATCATAGATCCCAAATAGCAAAATATAGCTAAAAAGGTTATACCCATGATGATAAGCCATGATATGATTTCCTCTTTGCCTTACAAACAAACAGTGTACAGTACGAACGAATTCGAGCAAATAGGTAAAGCGGAAAACAATGTCAAACAAACACATCAAGAGGAAAACAATATCAACCGATCGATTCGAACGAACTAACGAACTTATAAGGGCTGGGCGACGGCGACTGACTTCGATTGAGCTATAATGAATCGTACTTGCCCAGGCCTGAAGATAGTATGCATACCGTGAGGATCTACCAGCTGACCGCGCCTGCCGGTGCGGCTGGAGAAGAACGGCGCCACCCGCAGTCGCCGGCTGACGCGACTGATAGAAAGCGTGGGGAAGTTTTGGTGCGCGGCCTGGTTCACCGAGGGTGTGTCTAGAGAAGAACAGGGTGCCGAAGGAGGTGTCTAGAGAAGAACAAGGTGGGCTGGGTGCTGAGTTAAAGGCGAGCGTTCGAAATATTGGGCGCGCGTTCGAAAGTTTAGGTGCGCGAGGGAGGTGTCTGCTGAGTTAAAGGCGAGCGTTCGAAATTTCCCCGTCCTCTTCTTTTTTGGGCTAATCTATCTATACCTCTATTCTATCTACATGTTTTTTATTTTTTTTCTATTCTATACATGAGTTTTTGAATTTGAATTTTTTCACTCTGTCAGCCTTCCGGCCAATGCTCATTTGAAGTAATTGAAGCTGTTGATTTGCAGCTTAGAGGTGCTATCTACCGCTCATCATACAAGGACTCTTCAGATCTAATGGCTGTGAATGCACGGATTCGTCACCCATCCTTCCCTTGGACTGGCGATGCTGAAAGCCTGAAACACTGAAACCCTCTAGATACTTCGGGATACCTCACTGCCCCACATTATTAAACAGGCCTTTTCCGACACGGGAAGTCAAAAGTTGGGGGCTCCATGCAGTACATATGAATACTCGCTAGCTGCATGGTCTAGAAGCAGACTAGAGTAAATCATCAATTCGTCACATCAATTGGTGTATAATTTTTTTTAGGAGCTAAGACGCCGGCATGAACCATTTTATCAACTTGAATGCTTACTACATGACATAAGAAGACTATGTACTTTGGTTTTTCATTTTTCTGATTTTTTAAATTTTGTGCCCATTTGAATCTTGGTCAAATCCTAGGTTTGACCAAGATTAAACAAGTTTAAAACATGAAAATGAAAAGGTAATCATGGATCCTTCTTAGTCACTCTAAAATGAAGCTTTTGGGATGTTCTTGAAATTTCCATGTTTGAAACCCAAAACGACTTCTCTTCATGCTTACTTCATAAGACAGAGTTTAGGGGTTAGGGGGTAGATACATGATTTGTCTAGTTTGCTTATGTCTAGACCTTGTTTATCAACTTTAATGCTTACTATATGACATAAGAAGACTATGTGCTTTGGTTTTTCATTTTTCTATTTTTTTGAATTTTATGCCCATATATTTGAATCTTTGTCAAATCCTAGGTTTGACTAGGATTTACACAAGTTTAAAACATGAAAATGAAAAGGTAAGCCTGTATCCTTCTTAGTCACTCTAAAATGAAGCTTTTGGGAGGTTCTTGAAATTTCCATGTTTGAAACCCAAAACCACTTCTCTTCATGATTGACTTCATAAGACAGAGTTTAGGGTTAGGGGTAGATATATACATGATTTTCTGGTTTGAATATGTCTAGACCTTATTTATCAACTTGAATGCTTACTATATGACATAAGAAAACTATGTGCTTTGGTTTTCATTTTTCTGATTTTTTATGCCCGTTTGAATCTTTTGGTCAAATCTTAGGTTTGACCAAGAATTAAACAGGTTTAAGACATGAAAATGAAAAGGGGAGCATGCATCCTTCTTAATTAGTCACTCTAAAATGAATTTTGTAAGAGGTTTTTGAAATTTCCATGTTTGAAACCCAAAACCACTTCTCTTCATGCTGGACTTCATACGACAGAGTTTAGGGGTTAGGGGGTAGATACATGATTTGTCTAGGTTGAATATGTCTAGACCTTGTTTAGCAACTTTAATGCTTGCTATATGACATAAGAAGACTATGTGCTTTGGTTTTTCATTTTTCTATTTTTTTGAATTTTATACCCATATATTTGAATCTTTGTGAAATCCTAGTTTTGACCAGGATTTAAACAAGTTTAGAACATGAAAATGAAAAGGTAAGCCTGAATCATCCTTCTTAGTCACACTCTAAAATGAAGCTTTTGGGAGGTTCTTGGAATTCCAATGTTTGAAACCCAAAACCACTTCTCCTCATGATTAACTTCATAAGACAGAGTTTAGGGTTAGGGGTAGATATATACATGATTTTTCTGGTTTGAATATGTCTAGACCTTGTTTATCAACTTGAATGCTTACTATGTGACATAAGTAGACTATGTGCTTTGGTTTTCATTTTTCTATTTTTTATATTTTATACACATATATTTGAATCTTTGTGAAATCCTGGGTTTGACCAGGATTTAAACAAGTTTAGTACATGAAAATGAAAAAGGTAAGCCTGGATCCTTCTTAGTCACACTCTAAAATGAAGCTTTTGGGAGGTTCTTGAAATATCCATGTTTGAAACCCAAAACCACTTCTCATCATGATTGACTTCATAAGACAGAGTTTAGGGTTATGGGTAGATATATACATGATTTTCTGGTTTGAATATGTCTAGACCTTGTTTATCAACTTGAATGCTTACTATATGACACAAGAAGACTATATGCTTTTGTTTTTCATTTTTCTGATTTTTTTTTGAATTTTATGACCGTTTGAATCTTTTGGTCAAATCTTAGGTTTGACCAAGATTTAAACAAGTTTAAGACATGAAAATGAAAACGGAAGCTTGCATCCTTCTTAGTCACTCTAAAATGAATTTTTAAGAGGTTTTTGAAATTTCCATGTTGGAAACCCAAAACCACTTCTCTTCATGCTTGACTTCATAATACAGAGTTTAGGGGTTAAGGGGGAGATACATGATTTGTCTAGTTTGAATATGTCTAGACCTTGTTTATCAACTTTAATGCTTACTATATGACATAAGAAGACTATGTGCTTTCGTTTTTCATTTTTCTATTTTTTTGTATTTTATACCCATATATTTGAATCTTTGTGAAATCCTAGGTTTGACTAGGATTTAAACAAGTTTAGAACATGAAAGTGAAAAGGTAAGCCTGGATCCTTCTTAGTCACACTCTAAAATGAAGCTTTTGGGAGGTTCTTGAAATTTCCATGTTTGAAACCCAAAACCACTTCTCTTCATAAGATAGAGTTTAGGGTTAGGGGTAGATATATACATGATTTTTCTGGTTTGAATATGTCTAGACCTTGTTTATCAACTTGAATGCTTACTATATGACATAAGAAGACTATATGCTTTTGTTTTTCATTTTTCTGATTTTTTTTTAATTTTATGCCCGTTTGAATCTTTTGGTCAAATCTTAGGTTTGACCAAGATTTAAACAAGTTTAAGACAAGAAAAGGAAAAGGGAAGCCTGCATCATATCCTTCTTAGTCACTCTAAAATGAATTTTTAAGAGGTTTTTGAAATTTCCATGTTTGAAACCCAAAACCACTTCTCTTCATGCTTGACTTCATAAGACAGAGTTTAGGTTAGGGGGTAGATACATGATTTGTATGGTTTGAATATGTCTAGACCTTGTTTATCAACTTGAATGCTTACTATATGACATAAGAAGACTATGTACTTTGGTTTTTCATTTTTATGATTTTTTTAATTTTCTGCCCATTTGATTCTTGGTCAAATCCTAGGTTTGACCAAGATTTAAACAAGTTTAAAACATGAAAATGAAAAGGTAAGCCTGGATCCTTCTTACTCACTCTAAAATGAAGCTTTTTGGGATGTTCTTGAAATTTCCATGTTTGAAACCCAAAACGACTTCTCTGTACTACAGTTTGTACATACTCTCAGATAATCTGGACCGTACTTTGCACCTATGTTTAATGGATCATATGTGCCTAGAAATGGCTCATATTAGAATAGTAGACTCATATTAGTGTTCTTGACATTCTGTAAAATTATCAGATTTTTCGAAGTTTGTTTTTTTGGACAAAATTTTACCAATTTCTAGACAGAACAAAAAATGTCAGTCTTTTTATGCAAATCTGCACATAAGTGGCTCAAATTAAAACAGTATACTCGTTTCAGTGTTTTTGATTTCCTATAAAAAATAGATTTTCCTGAGAAGTTCTAATTTTTGCCAGAATTTGAAAATTTTGGATTTCTTGTGTGCCCGAAACACCCAAAAGTCGCTCCAAATCTGAACACAGGATTATTTTGGTCAATACGAAAGTATAAACTGAAATACGACTATTTATTGAACCGTTTTCATGTTGTATTGTTGAAAATGGCATAGAAGGGGGTATTGAGAATTGAGAGTGGCATAAACACAACTTCAGTTTTTGGAATGGCATAAACACAACTTGTGAACTGAGGAGTGGCATAGAACCAATTAATCCTAGAACCAATTAACCCCACCAAAAATGGGTGATGCATGTCTCCTTCACCAAAACAGCAATACCTGTCTGAAACAAGTACATGAACACAAGTACACCACCATAATAATAATACTAGGTGACTCAACGACTAAACATTGACTCGACTCAGACACAACTACTACATTGACACAAGTACTAATATAATAAAGTAAGAGTACTAGTTTGTTTACATTTCCACAGGCCAATTTTACGAACAAAATTTCGAAAATTAACCTTCAGAAACTCGGAAGCCAGGTGACACAGCAGTCATCAAGGATTGCAGCTAGTGGTACACAGTGACCTGGTCAAGATCTACCTTGAGCCTGCTTGACGCTTCAGCTCGGAGTTGAGAGCCTTAACCTGTGACAGCTCGGCCTCTAGTTTGTCCGTCCTAACCGTGAGGTTCAGGATCAGTCCGGCGAGTTTGTCCATGGTCTCACTTTGGGCCGAGGCTCCGCCGCTGGATCTCATTACTCGCAGTGAACGATTTCATGGAGATATCGTCGAGAATGCGAATCCGGATCTTCTCAGTGGCGAGCTCAGAATAAAGTCTCATGCACTCATCGGCGAGGGCGCTTCTGTCCGCCGTCTCGACGCAGAAATCGCCCATAACCATTTCTAAAATGGGCCCGATCTTGTAGCGGGGCTTCTATCAGATGGGGATGGAGCACAAAATCAGAAGTGTACCCAGAGAAGTACCAAGAAAGAGAAAATGGGAATCCCAATTTGCACGAATGTCTATACCTCGCTGCTTTGAGAACTTGGCTCCGTGGAAGATGTTTCCGCAGCGGGAGGGCTGCGGGAAAACTAAGGCCGCCCGACCTGAATATACGATTGAGAGAAGGTAAGAAAAGGAGGGGATGATAAGTTGTGAAAGACATAGAAAGATGCGCAAGAACGGAGGATCGCCTGAAGGTGGCAGTCGCGGGCTGCGACGCCCTTGAAGACTCTTGCGCAGAAGGCACCTCGACAGCAGCATAGGGACGGCATTGCTGGGATTCCCTCAGCTTCACCGCAGCCGCACGAGCCCTTCTGTGGCGAGACTTGCTCCCGGTCATGGTGGCGAAGTAGTATTCCAAGAGGTAAACAAAGTGGTGAACTGAGGAAGACGGCAAGAGCAAAGGTTAGTCCTTAAATTTGGCCTCCCCGTCTCCTCGGCACCTCGCGAGTAGTAATACTTATCTGGTGAAAGAGCAAACTTCGAGGCAGAGACTTGGTGGGCCATTCATCTCCAACTATACTTCCTCCGATCCGAATGATACCAAATTTTTGAATGACAAATCACCCAAAACAGTATTCCAAGAGTATATGTAAGCTTTCATTTTGGAGTGACTAAGAAGGATGCATGCTTACCTTTTCATTTTCATGTTATAAACTTGTTTAAATATTGGTTAAACCTATGATTTCAACAAGATCAAATGGGCATAAAAATTCAGAAAAAAATCAAAAAAATGAAAATCAAAGCACATAGTATTTTTATGTCATATAGTAAGCATTCAAGTTGATAAACAAGGTCTAAACAACAAACCAGACAAATCATGTATCTACCCCCAACCCTAAACTCTGTCTTATGAAGTCAAGCATGAAGAGAAGTGGTTTTGGGTTTCAAACATGGAAATTTCAAAAAACTCCCAAAAGCTTCTCATTTTAGAGTGACTAAGAAGGATTCATGCGCACCTTTTCATTTTCATGTTTTAAACTTGTTCAAATCTTGGTCAAACTTAGGATTTGACCAAGATTCAAATGGGCATAAAAATTGGGAGGAAGGGTATGAATTACAATTCAAAAAAAACAAGGTAACTTAAATACTTGGATGACTCATATTAGTGTTCTTGACATTTTGTAAAATTATCAGATTTTTCGAAGAAGTTTGATTTTTTGGACAAAATTTTACCAATTTCTAGACAGAACAGAAAATGTCAGCCTTTTTATGCAAATCTGCACATAAATGGCTCAAATTAAAATAGTATACTCGTTTCAGTGTTTTTGATTTCCTATAAAAAAATTAGATTTTTCTGAGAAGTTCTAATTTTCGCTTAATTTGAAAATTTTGGATTTCTTGTGTGCCCGAAACACCCAAAAGTCGCTCCAAATCTGAACACAGGTTTATTTTGGTCAATACGAAAGTATAAACTGAAATACGACTATTTATTGAACCGTTTTCATGTTGTATTGTTGAAAATGGCATAGAAGGGGTATTGAGAATTGAGAGTGGCATAAACACAACTTCAGTTTTTGGAATGGCATAAACACAACTTGTGAATTGAGGAGTGGCATAGAACCAATTAACCCTAGAACCAATTAACCCCACCAAAAATGGATGATGCATGTCTCCTTCACCAAAACAACAATACCTGTCTGAAACAAGTACATGAACACAAGTACACCACCATAATAATAATACTAGGTGACTCAACGACTCAACATTGACTCGACTCAGACACAACTTGATATAGTAAGCACTCAAGTTGATAAACAAAGTCTAAACATATTCAAACCAGAAAAATCATGTATCTCTACCCCTAACCCTAAACTTTGTCTTAATTATGAAGTCAAGCACGAAGAGAAGTCGTTTTGGGTTTCAAACATGGACATTTCAAAAACCCTCCCAAAAGCTTCATTGTGGTGTGACGTACTAAGAAGGATACATGCTTACATTTTCAACAACCCCCCTAAAAGCTTCATTATAGAGTGACTAAGAAGGATCCAGTCTGGCGGGCTTACCTTTTATTTTATTGTTTTAAACTTGTTCAAATCTCGTTCAAACCTAGGATTTGACCAAGATTCAAAATGTGCATCAAAATTCAAAAAAATATAAAAATTAAAAACCAAATTAAAGCACATAGTGTTCTTATGTCATATAGTAAGCATTAAAGTTGATAAACAAGGTCTTGACACATATTCAAACAAGACAAATCATGTATCTATACCCCTAACCCCTAAACTCTATCTTATGAAGTCAACAACATGCATGAAGAGAAGTGGTTTTGGGTTTCAAACATGGAAATTTCAAAAACCTCCCAAAAGATTCATTTTAGAGTGACTAATATATATAAGAAGGATCCATGCCTGCTTACCACCTTTTCATTTTCATATTTTAAACTTGTTTAAATTAATCCGTGTCAAATTAAACCAAGGATTTGACCAAAAGATTCAAATGGGCATAAAATTTTTAAAAAAAAAATCAGAAAAATGAAAAAAAAGCATATAGTCTTCTTATGTCATATAGTAAGCATTCAAGTTGATAAACAAGGTTTGGACATGCATATTCAAACCTAGGCAAATCATGTATCTATCCCCTAGCCCCTAAACTCTATCTTATGAAGTCAAGCATGAAGAGAAGTGGTTTTGGGTTTCAAACATGAAAATTTCAAGAACATCCCAAAAACTTCATTTTAGAGTGACTAAGAAGGATACAGGCTTCCCCTTTTCATTTTCATGTTTTATACTTGTTTAAATCTTGGTCAAACCTAGGATTTGACAAAGATTCAAATGTGCATCAAAATAAAAAATCAGAAAAATTTAAAACCAAAGCACATAGTTTTCGATCTTATGTCATATAGTTAGCATTAAAGTTGATATAAACAAGGTCTAGATATATTCAAACAAGAAAAATCATGTATCTACCCCTAACCCTAAACTCTGTCTTATGTAGTCAAGCATGAAGAGAAGTGGTTTTGGGTTTCAAACTTGGAAATTTCAAGAACCCCCCAAAAGCTTCATTTTAGAGTGACTAAAGGATCCAGGTCGGGCTTACCTTTTATTTTCATGTTTTAAAATTGTTCAAATCTTGGTCAAACCGTACCTAGGATTTGATCAAGATTCAAAAATGGGCATAAAATTTCAAAAAAAATGAAAAACCAAAGCATATAGCCTTCTTATGTCATATAGTACGTAAGCACTCAAGTTCATAAACAAGGTCTAGACATATTCAAACCAGAAAAATCATGTTTCTACCCCTAGCCCTAAACTTTGTCTTATGAAGTCAAGCACGAAGAGAAGTCGTTTTGGATTTCAAACATGGAAATTTCAAAAACCTTCCCAAAAGCTTCATTTTGGAGTGACTAATTAAGAAGGATACAGGCTTACCTTTTCATTTTCATGTTTTAAACTTGTTTAAATATTGGTTAAGCATAGGATTTGACCAAGATCAAATGGGCATAAAAATTCAGAAAAAATCAAAAAAAAATGAAAACCAAAGCACATAGTATTATTATGTCATATAGTAAGCATTCAAGTTGATAAACAAGGTCTAAACAACAAACTAGACAAATCATGTATCTACCCCTACCCATAAATTAACCCTGTCTTATGAAGTCAAGCATGAAGAGAAGTGGTTTTGGGTTTCAAACATGGAAATTTCAAAAACTCCCAAAAGCTTCTCATTTTAGAGTGACTAAGAAGGATTCAGGCTTACCTTTTCATTTTCATGTTTTAAACTTGTTCAAATCTTGGTCAAACTTAGGATTTGACCAAGATTCAAATGGGCATAAAAATTGGGAGGAAGGGTATGAATTACAATTCAAAAAAACAAGGTAACTTAAATACTTGGATGCCCCAAAGATGTGTGGAAGCCCAAAACAATGGCAAAACATGTGCGCACGCTGCATCCAATTCAAGTAGAACACATAGTAGGCATCGATAGTTTGACCTAAATTTGAAATCAAAGAGAAGGTGGTTAGAAAAAATCGAAATTGGCAAAGCAAAGCATGAAATCATAAATTTGTGATGCACTATAGCTATGAAAAGTATCAAACAATGCATACCAAAATGATTTTTTAGAGGAATACTAGTTCAACTTATTTTAGTTTTATATTAGTAGCCCAAAATCGAAGTAGTAGTTGGATATTTTTGAACTTGATCTGTAGTAGTGGGCAAAACCCTAGTTTAACATATTTAATCATAGATTCGTAGGTCGATTTTTCTACTTTTTTATTATTACTATGCAGCACATGTGTGTTTGCCCGTCGAGTGAAACTCGGAGGAAGAGGGATCACTCGGAAGGAGAGAAGAAGGGAGAGAATTATGGTGTCTCCCCTTTTCGTGTGATGATGTTGACTTTTGTGCAGGGTTTGTCAGTGAGCAGGAGCGAGCGAGCGAGCGAGCGAGTCGAGCGAGGCCGAGAATGAGAGAGATTTGTTTTTTTTTGTGAGAGGGACAACCGAAGGATCCAGAAGGACCCACATACTTCCGATACGCATCCTGATGCGTCTTCTCTTGACAAAGAAAATGGCTGGGAGTTTGCGTACCTATTGCACGTGACTTGTGCTCACTGAAGTGTGGGACCTCACGCATGGGCACCACACGTAAGTGACAGACCTGTTGATGTAAAAACTCGGTTGATTATTATACTACTACATTTATACAAAGTTTCCTATGGATTCAAGGGTACGAAAGCCAAGTTAAATCATTTACATGACATTATTTTTTCCATGAAGCCAAGTTAACTCATTTATCAATTGGTACATTTTGGAGTGACTAAGAAGGATCCAGGCTTACTTTTTCATTTTCATGTTTTAAACATGTTTAAATCTTGGTCAAACCTATGACTTGACCAAGATTCAAATGGGCATAAAAATTCAAAAAAAAAATCAAAAAACAATCAAAAAACAAAAGCACGCCGTCTTCCTATGTCATATAGTAAGCATTCAAGGTGATAAACAAGGTCTGGCATATTCAAACCACAAAAATCATGTATCTACCCCCTAACCCTAAACAAGGATCCAGGCTTACCCTTTTCATTTTCATGTTTTAAACTTGTTCAAATCTTGGTCAAACTTAGGATTTGACGAAGATTCAAATGGGCGTAAAAATACTTAGAAAAATCATGTACGTATCTACCCCAAACCCTAAACTCTATCTTACGAAGCCAAGCATGAAGAGAAGTGGTTTTGGGTTTCAAACATGGAAATTTCAAAAACCTCCCAAAAGCTTCATTTTAGAGTGACTAAGAAGGATCCATGCTTAACTTTTATTTTCATATTTTAAACATGTTCAAATCTTGGTCAAACCGTACGTACCTAGGATTTGACCAAGATTCAAATGGGCATAAAAATTCAAAAAAAAAATGAAAAACCAAAGCACATAGCCTAGCTTCTTATATGTGCCATATAGTAAGCACTCAAGTTGATAAACAAAGTCTAGACATATTCAAACCAGGAAAATCATGTATCTACCCCTAACCCTAAACTTTGTCTTAATTATGAAGTCAAGCACGAAGAGAAGTCGTTTTGGGTTTCAAACATGGACATTTCAAAAACCCTCCCAAAAGCTTCATTGTGGTGTGACGTACTAAGAAGGATACATGCTTACATTTTCAACAACCCCCCTAAAAGCTTCATTATAGAGTGACTAAGAAGGATCCAGTCTGGCGGGCTTACCTTTTATTTTCTTGTTTTAAACTTGTTCAAATCTCGGTCAAACCTAGGATTTGACCAAGATTCAAAATATGCATCAAAATTCAAAAAAATATATAAAAATTAAAAACCAAATTAAAGCACATAGTGTTCTTATGTCATATAG
This sequence comes from Lolium perenne, assembly GCF_019359855.2. Taxonomy (NCBI): domain Eukaryota; kingdom Viridiplantae; phylum Streptophyta; class Magnoliopsida; order Poales; family Poaceae; genus Lolium; species Lolium perenne. The sequence continues at coordinate 310,560,982 of NC_067250.2, forward strand.
TAAGCATTAAAGTTGATAAACAAGGTCTAGACACATATTCAAACAAGACAAATCATGTATCTATACCCCTAACCCCTAAACTCTATCTTATGAAGTCAACAACATGAAGAGAAGTGGTTTTGGGTTTCAAACATGGAAATTTCAAAAACGTCCCAAAAGCTTCATTTTAGAGTGACTAATATATATAAGAAGGATCCATGCCTGCTTACCACCTTTTCATTTTCATATTTTAAACTTGTTTAAATCCGTGTCAAATTAAACCAAGGATTTGACCAAAAGATTCAAATGGGCATAAAATTTAAAAAAAACCAGAAAAATGAAAAACAAAAGCATATAGTCTTCTTATGTCATATACTAAGCATTCAAGTTGATAAACAAGGTTTGGACATGCATATTCAAACCTAGGCAAATCATGTATCTATCCCCTAGCCCCTAAACTATATCTTATGAAGTCAAGCATGAAGAGAAGTGGTTTTGGGTTTCAAACATGAAAATTTCAAGAACATCCCAAAAACTTCATTTTAGAGTGACTAAGAAGGATACAAGCTTCCCCTTTTCATTTTCATGTTTTATACTTGTTTAAATCTTGGTCAAACCTAGGATTTGACAAAGATTCAAATGTGCATCAAAATAAAAAATCAGAAAAATTAAAAACCAAAGCACATAGTTTTGTTATGTCATATAGTTAGCATTAAAGTTGATATAAACAAGGTCTAGATATATTCAAACAAGAAAAATCATGTATCTACCCCTAACCCTAAACTCTGTCTTATGTAGTCAAGCATGAAGAGAAGTGGTTTTGGGTTTCAAACTTGGAAATTTCAAGAACATCCCAAAAGCTTCATTTTAGAGTGACTAAAGGATCCAGGTCGGGCTTACCTTTTATTTTCATGTTTTAAAATTGTTCAAATCTTGGTCAAACCGTACCTAGGATTTGATCAAGATTCAAAAATGGGCATAAAATTTCAAAAAAATGAAAAACCAAAGCATATAGCCTTCTTATGTCATATAGTACGTAAGCACTCAAGTTCATAAACAAGGTCTAGACATATTCAAACCCGGAAAAAATCATGTTTCTACCCCTAGCCCTAAACTTTGTCTTATGAAGTCAAGCACGAAGAGAAGTCGTTTTGGATTTCAAACATGGAAATTTCAAAAACCTTCCCAAAAGCTTCATTTTGGAGTGACTAATTAAGAAGGATACAGGCTTACCTTTTCATTTTCATGGTTTAAACTTGTTTAAATATTGGTTAAGCCTAGGATTTGACCAAGATCAAATGGGCATAAAAATTCAGAAAAAATCAAAAAAAAAATGAAAACCAAAGCACATAGTATTATTATGTCATATAGTAAGCATTCAAGTTGATAAACAAGGTCTAAACAACAAACTAGACAAATCATGTATCTACCCCCTAACGCTAAATTAACCCTGTCTTATGAAGTCAAGCATGAAGAGAAGTGGTTTTGGGTTTCAAACATGGAAATTTCAAAAAACTCCCAAAAGCTTCTCATTTTAGAGTGACTAAGAAGGATTCAGGCTTACCTTTTCATTTTCATGTTTTAAACTTGTTCAAATCTTGGTCAAACTTAGGATTTGACCAAGATTCAAATGGGCATAAAAATTGGGAGGAAGGGTATGAATTACAATTCAAAAAAACAAGGTAACTTAAATACTTGGATGCCCCAAAGATGTGTGGAAGCCCAAAACAATGGCAAAACATGTGCGCACGCTGCATCCAATTCAAGTAGAACACATAGTAGGCATCGATAGTTTGACCTAAATTTGAAATCAAAGAGAAGGTGGTTAGAAAAAATCGAAATTGGCAAAGCAAAGCATGAAATTATAAATTTGTGATGCACTATAGCTATGAAAAGTATCAAACAATGCATACCAAAATGATTTTTTAGAGGAATACTAGTTCAACTTATTTTAGTTTTATATTAGTAGCCCAAAATCGAAGTAGTAGTTGGATATTTTTGAACTTGATCTGTAGTAGTGGGCAAAACCCTAGTTTAACATATTTAATCATAGATTCGTAGGTCGATTTTTCTACTTTTTTATTATTACTATGCAGCACATGTGTGTTTGCCCGTCGAGTGAAACTCGGAGGAAGAGGGATCACTCGGAAGGAGAGAAGAAGGGAGAGAATTATGGTGTCTCCCCTTTTTCGTGTGATGATGTTGACTTTTGTGCAGGGTTTGTCAGTGAGCAGGAGCGAGCGAGCGAGCGAGCGAGCGAGTCGAGCGAGGCCGAGAATGAGAGAGATTTGTTTTTTTTTGTAAGAGGGACAACCGAAGGATCCAGAAGGACCCACATACTTCCGATACGCATCCTGATGCGTCTTCTCTTGACAAAGAAAATGGCTGGGAGTTTGCGTACCTATTGCACGTGACTTGTGCTCACTGAAGTGTGGGACCTCACGCATGGGCACCACACGTAAGTGACAGACCTGTTGATGTAAAAACTCGGTTGATTATTATACTACTACATTTATACAAAGTTTCCTATGGATTCAAGGGTACGAAAGCCAAGTTAAATCATTTACATGACATTATTTTTTCCATGAAGCCAAGTTAACTCATTTATCAATTGGTACATTTTGGAGTGACTAAGAAGGATGCAGGGTTACTTTTTCATTTTCATGTTTTAAACATGTTTAAATCTTGGTCAAACCTATGACTTGACCAAGATTCAAATGGGCATAAAAATTCAAGAAAAATCAAAAAAAAAAACAAAAAACAAAAGCACGCCATCTTCCTATGTCATATAGTAAGCATTCAAGGTGATAAACAAGGTCTGGCATATTCAAACCACAAAAATCATGTATCTACCCCCTAACCCTAAACAAGGATCCAGGCTTACCCTTTTCATTTTCATGTTTTAAACTTGTTCAAATCTTGGTCAAACTTAGGATTTGACGAAGATTCAAATGGGCGTAAAAATACTTAGAAAAATCATGTACGTATCTACCCCAAACCCTAAAACTCTATCTTACGAAGCCAAGCATGAAGAGAAGTGGTTTTGGGTTTCAAACATGGAAATTTCAAAAACCTCCCAAAAGGTTCATTTTAGAGTGACTAAGAAGGATCCATGCTTACCTTTTATTTTCATGTTTTAAACATGTTCAAATCTTGGTCAAACCGTACGTACCTAGGATTTGACCAAGATTCGAATGGGCATAAAAATTCAAAAAAAAAATGAAAAACCAAAGCACATAGCCTAGCTTCTTATATATGCCATATAGTAAGCACTCAAGTTGATAAACAAAGTCTAGACATATTCAAACCAGAAAAATCATGTATCTACCCCTAACCCTAAACTTTGTCTTAATTATGAAGTCAAGCACGAAGAGAAGTCGTTTTGGGTTTCAAACATGGACATTTCAAAAACCCTCCCAAAAGCTTCATTGTGGTGTGACGTACTAAGAAGGATACATGCTTACATTTTCAACAACCCCCCTAAAACCTTCATTATAGAGTGACTAAGAAGGATCCAGTCTGGCGGGCTTACCTTTTATTTTCTTGTTTTAAACTTGTTCAAATCTCGGTCAAACCTAGGATTTGACCAAGATTCAAAATGTGCATCAAAATTCAAAAAAAAATTATAAAAATTAAAAACCAAATTAAAGCACATAGTGTTCTTATGTCATATAGTAAGCATTAAAGTTGATAAACAAGGTCTAGACACATATTCAAACAAGACAAATCATGTATCTATACCCCTAACCCCTAAACTCTATCTTATGAAGTCAACAACATGAAGAGAAGTGGTTTTGGGTTTCAAACATGGAAATTTCAAAAACCTCCCAAAAGCTTCATTTTAGAGTGACTAATATATATAAGAAGGATCCATGCCTGCTTACCACCTTTTCATTTTCATATTTTAAACTTGTTTAAATCCGTGTCAAATTAAACCAAGGATTTGACCAAAAGATTCAAATGGGCATAAAATTTAAAAAAAACCAGAAAAATGAAAAACAAAAGCATATAGTCTTCTTATGTCATATACTAAGCATTCAAGTTGATAAACAAGGTTTGGACATGCATATTCAAACCTAGGCAAATCATGTATCTATCCCCTAGCCCCTAAACTATATCTTATGAAGTCAAGCATGAAGAGAAGTGGTTTTGGGTTTCAAACATGAAAATTTCAAGAACATCCCAAAAACTTCATTTTAGAGTGACTAAGAAGGATACAGGCTTCCCCTTTTCATTTTCATGTTTTATACTTGTTTAAATCTTGGTCAAACCTAGGATTTGACAAAGATTCAAATGTGCATCAAAATAAAAAATCAGAAAAATTAAAAACCAAAGCACATAGTTTTGTTATGTCATATAGTTAGCATTAAAGTTGATATAAACAAGGTCTAGATATATTCAAACAAGAAAAATCATGTATCTACCCCTAACCCTAAACTCTGTCTTATGTAGTCAAGCATGAAGAGAAGTGGTTTTGGGTTTCAAACTTGGAAATTTCAAGAACCCCCCAAAAGCTTCATTTTAGAGTGACTAAAGGATCCAGGTCGGGCTTACCTTTTATTTTCATGTTTTAAAATTGTTCAAATCTTGGTCAAACCGTACCTAGGATTTGATCAAGATTCAAAAATGGGCATAAAATTTCAAAAAAAATGAAAAACCAAAGCATATAGCCTTCTTATGTCATATAGTACGTAAGCACTCAAGTTCATAAACAAGGTCTAGACATATTCAAACCAGAAAAATCATGTTTCTACCCCTAGCCCTAAACTTTGTCTTATGAAGTCAAGCACGAAGAGAAGTCGTTTTGGATTTCAAACATGGAAATTTCAAAAACCTTCCCAAAAGCTTCATTTTGGAGTGACTAATTAAGAAGGATACAGGCTTACCTTTTCATTTTCATGTTTTAAACTTGTTTAAATATTGGTTAAGCCTAGGATTTGACCAAGATCAAATGGGCATAAAAATTCAGAAAAAATCAAAAAAAAAAAAAGAAAACCAAAGCACATAGTATTATTATGTCATATAGTAAGCATTCAAGTTGATAAACAAGGTCTAAACAACAAACTAGACAAATCATGTATCTACCCCCTAACCCTAAATTAACCCTGTCTTATGAAGTCAAGCATGAAGAGAAGTGGTTTTGGGTTTCAAACATGGAAATTTCAAAAAACTCCCAAAAGCTTCTCATTTTAGAGTGACTAAGAAGGATTCAGGCTTACCTTTTCATTTTCATGTTTTAAACTTGTTCAAATCTTGGTCAAACTTAGGATTTGACCAAGATTCAAATGGGCATAAAAATTGGGAGGAAGGGTATGAATTACAATTCAAAAAAACAAGGTAACTTAAATACTTGGATGCCCCAAAGATGTGTGGAAGCCCAAAACAATGGCAAAACATGTGCGCACGCTGCATCCAATTCAAGTAGAACACATAGTAGGCATCGATAGTTTGACCTAAATTTGAAATCAAAGAGAAGGTGGTTAGAAAAAATCGAAATTGGCAAAGCAAAGCATGAAATCATAAATTTGTGATGCACTATAGCTATGAAAAGTATGAAACAATGCATACCAAAATGATTTTTTAGAGGAATACTAGTTCAACTTATTTTAGTTTTATATTAGTAGCCCAAAATCGAAGTAGTAGTTGGATATTTTTGAACTTGATCTGTAGTAGTGGGCAAAACCCTAGTTTAACATATTTAATCATAGATTCGTAGGTCGATTTTTCTACTTTTTTATTATTACTATGCGGCACATGTGTGTTTGCCCGTCGAGTGAAACTCGGAGGAAGAGGGATCACTCGGAAGGAGAGAAGAAGGGAGAGAATTATGGTGTCTCCCCTTTTTCGTGTGATGATGTTGACTTTTGTGCAGGGTTTGTCAGTGAGCAGGAGCGAGCGAGCGAGCGAGCGAGTCGAGCGAGGCCGAGAATGAGAGAGATTTGTTTTTTTTTGTGAGAGGGACAACCGAAGGATCCAGAAGGACCCACATACTTCCGATACGCATCCTGATGCGTCTTCTCTTGACAAAGAAAATGGCTGGGAGTTTGCGTACCTATTGCACGTGACTTATGCTCACTGAAGTGTGGGACCTCACGCATGGGCACCACACGTAAGTGACAGACCTGTTGATGTAAAAACTCGGTTGATTATTATACTACTACATTTATACAAAGTTTCCTATGGATTCAAGGGTACGAAAGCCAAGTTAAATCATTTACATGACATTATTTTTTCCATGAAGCCAAGTTAACTCATTTATCAATTGGTACATTTTGGAGTGACTAAGAAGGATGCAGGGTTACTTTTTCATTTTCATGTTTTAAACATGTTTAAATCTTGGTCAAACTTAGGATTTGATGAAGATTCAAATGGGCGTAAAAATACTTAGAAAAATCATGTACGTATCTACCCCAAACCCTAAACTCTATCTTACGAAGCCAAGCATGAAGAGAAGTGGTTTTGGGTTTCAAACATGGAAATTTCAAAAACCTCCCAAAAGCTTCATTTTAGAGTGACTAAGAAGGATCCATGCTTACCTTTTATTTTCATGTTTTAAACATGTTCAAATCTTGGTCAAACCGTACGTACCTAGGATTTGACCAAGATTCAAATGGGCATAAAAATTCAAAAAAAAATGAAAAACCAAAGCACATAGCCTAGCTTCTTATATATGCCATATAGTAAGCACTCAAGTTGATAAACAAAGTCTAGACATATTCAAACCAGGAAAATCATGTATCTACCCCTAACCCTAAACTTTGTCTTAATTATGAAGTCAAGCACGAAGAGAAGTCGTTTTGGGTTTCAAACATGGACATTTCAAAAACCCTCCCAAAATCTTCATTGTGGTGTGACGTACTAAGAAGGATACATGCTTACATTTTCAACAACCCCCCTAAAAGCTTCATTATAGAGTGACTAAGAAGGATCCAGTCTGGCGGGCTTACCTTTTATTTTCTTGTTTTAAACTTGTTCAAATCTCGGTCAAACCTAGGATTTGACCAAGATTCAAAATGTGCATCAAAATTCAAAAAAAATTATAAAAATTAAAAACCAAATTAAAGCACATAGTGTTCTTATGTCATATAGTAAGCATTAAAGTTGATAAACAAGGTCTAGACACATATTCAAACAAGACAAATCATGTATCTATACCCCTAACCCCTAAACTCTATCTTATGAAGTCAACAACATGAAGAGAAGTGGTTTTGGGTTTCAAACATGGAAATTTCAAAAACCTCCCAAAAGCTTCATTTTAGAGTGACTAATATATATAAGAAGGATCCATGCCTGCTTACCACCTTTTCATTTTCATATTTTAAACTTGTTTAAATCCGTGTCAAATTAAACCAAGGATTTGACCAAAAGATTCAAATGGGCATAAAATTTAAAAATAACCAGAAAAATGAAAAACAAAAGCATATAGTCTTCTTATGTCATATACTAAGCATTCAAGTTGATAAACAAGGTTTGGACATGCATATTCAAACCTAGGCAAATCATGTATCTATCCCCTAGCCCCTAAACTATATCTTATGAAGTCAAGCATGAAGAGAAGTGGTTTTGGGTTTCAAACATGAAAATTTCAAGAACATCCCAAAAACTTCATTTTAGAGTGACTAAGAAGGATACAGGCTTCCCCTTTTCATTTTCATGTTTTATACTTGTTTAAATGTTGGTCAAACCTAGGATTTGACAAAGATTCAAATGTGCATCAAAATAAAAAATCAGAAAAATTAAAAACCAAAGCACATAGTTTTCTTATGTCATATAGTTAGCATTAAAGTTGATATAAACAAGGTCTAGATATATTCAAACAAGAAAAATCATGTATCTACCCCTAACCCTAAACTCTGTCTTATGTAGTCAAGCATGAAGAGAAGTGGTTTTGGGTTTCAAACTTGGAAATTTCAAGAACCCCCCAAAAGCTTCATTTTAGAGTGACTAAAGGATCCAGGTCGGGCTTACCTTTAAAATTGTTCAAATCTTGGTCAAACCGTACCTAGGATTTGATCAAGATTCAAAAATGGGCATAGAATTTCAAAAAAATGAAAAACCAAAGCATATAGCCTTCTTATGTCATATAGTACGTAAGCACTCAAGTTCATAAACAAGGTCTAGACATATTCAAACCAGAAAAATCATGTTTCTACCCCTAGCCCTAAACTTTGTCTTATGAAGTCAAGCACGAAGAGAAGTCGTTTTGGATTTCAAACATGGAAATTTCAAAAACCTTCCCAAAAGCTTCATTTTGGAGTGACTAATTAAGAAGGATACAGGCTTACCTTTTCATTTTCATGTTTTAAACTTGTTTAAATATTGGTTAAGCCTAGGATTTGACCAAGATCAAATGGGCATAAAAATTCAGAAAAAATCAAAAAAAAAAAGAAAACCAAAGCACATAGTATTATTATGTCATATAGTAAGCATTCAAGTTGATAAACAAGGTCTAAACAACAAACTAGACAAATCATGTATCTACCCCCTAACCCTAAATTAACCCTGTCTTATGAAGTCAAGCATGAAGAGAAGTGGTTTTGGGTTTCAAACATGGAAATTTCAAAAAACTCCCAAAAGCTTCTCATTTTAGAGTGACTAAGAAGGATTCAGGCTTACCTTTTCATTTTCATGTTTTAAACTTGTTCAAATCTTGGTCAAACTTAGGATTTGACCAAGATTCAAATGGGCATAAAAATTGGGAGGAAGGGTATGAATTACAATTCAAAAAAACAAGGTAACTTAAATACTTGGATGCCCCAAAGATGTGTGGAAGCCCAAAACAATGGCAAAACATGTGCGCACGCTGCATCCAATTCAAGTAGAACACATAGTAGGCATCGATAGTTTGACCTAAATTTGAAATCAAAGAGAAGGTGGTTAGAAAAAATCGAAATTGGCAAAGCAAAGCATGAAATCATAAATTTGTGATGCACTATAGCTATGAAAAGTATCAAACAATGCATACCAAAATGATTTTTTAGAGGAATACTAGTTCAACTTATTTTAGTTTTATATTAGTAGCGCAAAATCGAAGTAGTAGTTGGATATTTTTGAACTTGATCTGTAGTAGTGGGCAAAACCCTAGTTTAACATATTTAATCATAGATTCGTACGTCGATTTTTCTACTTTTTTATTATTACTATGCAGCACATGTGTGTTTGCCCGTCGAGTGAAACTCGGAGGAAGAGGGATCACTCGGAAGGAGAGAAGAAGGGAGAGAATTATGGTGTCTCCCCTTTTTCGTGTGATGATGTTGACTTTTGTGCGGGGTTTGTCGGTGAGCGGGAAGCGAGCGAGCGAGCGAGCGAGTCGAGCGAGGCCGAGAATGAGAGAGATTTGTTTTTTTTTGTGAGAGGGACAACCGAAGGATCCAGAAGGACCCACATACTTCCGATACGCATCCTGATGCGTCTTCTCTTGACAAAGAAAATGGCTGGGAGTTTGCGTACCTATTGCACGTGACTTATGCTCACTGAAGTGTGGGACCTCACGCATGGGCACCACACGTAAGTGACAGACCTGTTGATGTAAAAACTCGGTTGATTATTATACTACTACATTTATACAAAGTTTCCTATGGATTCAAGGGTACGAAAGCCAAGTTAAATCATTTACATGACATTATTTTTTCCATGAAGCCAAGTTAACTCATTTATCAATTGGTACATTTTGGAGTGACTAAGAAGGATGCAGGGTTACTTTTTCATTTTCATGTTTTAAACATGTTTAAATCTTGGTCAAACTTAGGATTTGACGAAGATTCAAATGGGCGTAAAAATACTTAGAAAAATCATGTACGTATCTACCCCAAACCCTAAACTCTATCTTACGAAGCCAAGCATGAAGAGAAGTGGTTTTGGGTTTCAAACATGGAAATTTCAAAAACCTCCCAAAAGCTTCATTTTAGAGTGACTAAGAAGGATCCATGCTTACCTTTTATTTTCATGTTTTAAACATGTTCAAATCTTGGTCAAACCGTACGTACCTAGGATTTGACCAAGATTCAAATGGGCATAAAAATTCAAAAAAAATGAAAAACCAAAGCACATAGCCTAGCTTCTTATATATGCCATATAGTAAGCACTCAAGTTGATAAACAAAGTCTAGACATATTCAAACCAGGAAAATCATGTATCTACCCCTAACCCTAAACTTTGTCTTAATTATGAAGTCAAGCACGAAGAGAAGTCGTTTTGGGTTTCAAACATGGACATTTCAAAAACCCTCCCAAAAGCTTCATTGTGGTGTGACGTACTAAGAAGGATACATGCTTACATTTTCAACAACCCCCCTAAAAGCTTCATTATAGAGTGACTAAGAAGGATCCAGTCTGGCGGGCTTACCTTTTATTTTCTTGTTTTAAACTTGTTCAAATCTCGGTCAAACCTAGGATTTGACCAAGATTCAAAATGTGCATCAAAATTCAAAAAATTTCATAAAAATTAAAAACCAAATTAAAGCACATAGTGTTCTTATGTCATATAGTAAGCATTAAAGTTGATAAACAAGGTCTAGACACATATTCAAACAAGACAAATCATGTATCTATACCCCTAACCCCTAAACTCTATCTTATGAAGTCAACAACATGAAGAGAAGTGGTTTTGGGTTTCAAACATGGAAATTTCAAAAACCTCCCAAAAGCTTCATTTTAGAGTGACTAATATATATAAGAAGGATCCATGCCTGCTTACCACCTTTTCATTTTCATATTTTAAACTTGTTTAAATCCGTGTCAAATTAAACCAAGGATTTGACCAAAAGATTCAAATGGGCATAAAATTTAAAAATAACCAGAAAAATGAAAAACAAAAGCATATAGTCTTCTTATGTCATATACTAAGCATTCAAGTTGATAAACAAGGTTTGGACATGCATATTCAAACCTAGGCAAATCATGTATCTATCCCCTAGCCCCTAAACTATATCTTATGAAGTCAAGCATGAAGAGAAGTGGTTTTGGGTTTCAAACATGAAAATTTCAAGAACATCCCAAAAACTTCATTTTAGAGTGACTAAGAAGGATACAGGCTTCCCCTTTTCATTTTCATGTTTTATACTTGTTTAAATGTTGGTCAAACCTAGGATTTGACAAAGATTCAAATGTGCATCAAAATAAAAAATCAGAAAAATTAAAAACCAAAGCACATAGTTTTCTTATGTCATATAGTTAGCATTAAAGTTGATATAAACAAGGTCTAGATATATTCAAACAAGAAAAATCATGTATCTACCCCTAACCCTAAACTCTGTCTTATGTAGTCAAGCATGAAGAGAAGTGGTTTTGGGTTTCAAACTTGGAAATTTCAAGAACCCCCCAAAAGCTTCATTTTAGAGTGACTAAAGGATCCAGGTCGGGCTTACCTTTAAAATTGTTCAAATCTTGGTCAAACCGTACCTAGGATTTGATCAAGATTCAAAAATGGGCATAAAATTTCAAAAAAATGAAAAACCAAAGCATATAGCCTTCTTATGTCATATAGTACGTAAGCACTCAAGTTCATAAACAAGGTCTAGACATATTCAAACCAGAAAAATCATGTTTCTACCCCTAGCCCTAAACTTTGTCTTATGAAGTCAAGCACGAAGAGAAGTCATTTTGGATTTCAAACATGGAAATTTCAAAAACCTTCCCAAAAGCTTCATTTTGGAGTGACTAATTAAGAAGGATACAGGCTTACCTTTTCATTTTCATGTTTTAAACTTGTTTAAATATTGGTTAAGCCTAGGATTTGACCAAGATCAAATGGGCATAAAAATTCAGAAAAAATCAAAAAAAAAAAGAAAACCAAAGCACATAGTATTATTATGTCATATAGTAAGCATTCAAGTTGATAAACAAGGTCTAAACAACAAACTAGACAAATCATGTATCTACCCCCTAACCCTAAATTAACCCTGTCTTATGAAGTCAAGCATGAAGAGAAGTGGTTTTGGGTTTCAAACATGGAAATTTCAAAAAACTCCCAAAAGCTTCTCATTTTAGAGTGACTAAGAAGGATTCAGGCTTACCTTTTCATTTTCATGTTTTAAACTTGTTCAAATCTTGGTCAAACTTAGGATTTGACCAAGATTCAAATGGGCATAAAAATTGGGAGGAAGGGTATGAATTACAATTCAAAAAAACAAGGTAACTTAAATACTTGGATGCCCCAAAGATGTGTGGAAGCCCAAAACAATGGCAAAACATGTGCGCACGCTGCATCCAATTCAAGTAGAACACATAGTAGGCATCGATAGTTTGACCTAAATTTGAAATCAAAGAGAAGGTGGTTAGAAAAAAATCGAAATTGGCAAAGCAAAGCATGAAATCATAAATTTGTGATGCACTATAGCTATGAAAAGTATCAAACAATGCATACCAAAATGATTTTTTAGAGGAATACTAGTTCAACTTATTTTAGTTTTATATTAGTAGCCCAAAATCGAAGTAGTAGTTGGATATTTTTGAACTTGATCTGTAGTAGTGGGCAAAACCCTAGTTTAACATATTTAATCATAGATTCGTAGGTCGATTTTTCTACTTTTTTATTATTACTATGCAGCACATGTGTGTTTGCCCGTCGAGTGAAACTCGGAGGAAGAGGGATCACTCAGAAGGAGAGAAGAAGGGAGAGAATTATGGTGTCTCCCCTTTTTCGTGTGATGATGTTGACTTTTGTGCAGGGTTTGTCAGTGAGCAGGAGCGAGCGAGCGAGCGAGTCGAGCGAGGCCGAGAATGAGAGAGATTTTTTTTTTGTGAGAGGGACAACCGAAGGATCCAGAAGGACCCACATACTTCCGATACGCATCCTGATGCGTCTTCTCTTGACAAAGAAAATGGCTGGGAGTTTGCGTACCTATTGCACGTGACTTGTGCTCACTGAAGTGTGGGACCTCACGCATGGGCACCACACGTAAGTGACAGACCTGTTGATGTAAAAACTCGGTTGATTATTATACTACTACATTTATACAAAGTTTCCTATGGATTCAAGGGTACGAAAGCCAAGTTAAATCATTTACATGACATTATTTTTTCCATGAAGCCAAGTTAACTCATTTATCAATTGGTACATTTTGGAGTGACTAAGAAGGATGCAGGGTTACTTTTTCATTTTCGTGTTTTAAACATGTTTAAATCTTGGTCAAACCTATGACTTGACCAAGATTCAAATGGGCATAAAAATTCAAAAAAAAATCAAAAAAAACAAAAAACAAAAGCACGCCATCTTCCTATGTCATATAGTAAGCATTCAAGGTGATAAACAAGGTCTGGCATATTCAAACCATAAAAATCATGTATCTACCCCTAACCCTAAACAAGGATCCAGGCTTACCCTTTTCATTTTCATGTTTTAAACTTGTTCAAATCTTGGTCAAACTTAGGATTTGACGAAGATTCAAATGGGCGTAAAAATACTTAGAAAAATCATGTACGTATCTACCCCAAACCCTAAACTCTATCTTACGAAGCCAAGCATGAAGAGAAGTGGTTTTGGGTTTCAAACATGGAAATTTCAAAAACCTCCCAAAAGCTTCATTTTAGAGTGACTAAGAAGGATCCATGCTTACCTTTTATTTTCATGTTTTAAACATGTTCAAATCTTGGTCAAACCGTACGTACCTAGGATTTGACCAAGATTCAAATGGGCATAAAAATTCAAAAAAAAAATGAAAAACCAAAGCACATAGCCTAGCTTCTTATATATGCCATATAGTAAGCACTCAAGTTGATAAACAAAGTCTAGACATATTCAAACCAAAAAAATCATGTATCTACCCCTAACCCTAAACTTTGTCTTAATTATAAAGTCAAGCACGAAGAGAAGTCGTTTTGGGTTTCAAACATGGACATTTCAAAAACCCTCCCAAAAGCTTCATTGTGGTGTGACGTACTAAGAAGGATACATGCTTACATTTTCAACAACCCCCCTAAAAGCTTCATTATAGAGTGACTAAGAAGGATCCCGTCTGGCGGGCTTACCTTTTATTTTCTTGTTTTAAACTTGTTCAAATCTCGGTCAAACCTAGGATTTGACCAAGATTCAAAATGTGCATCAAAATTCAAAAAAAATTATAAAAATTAAAAACCAAATTAAAGCACATAGTGTTCTTTGTCATATAGTAAGCATTAAAGTTGATAAACAAGGTCTAGACACATATTCAAATAAGACAAATCATGTATCTATACCCCTAACCCCTAAACTCTATCTTATGAAGTCAACAACATGAAGAGAAGTGGTTTTGGGTTTCAAACATGGAAATTTCAAAAACCTCCCAAAAGCTTCATTTTAGAGTGACTAATATATATAAGAAGGATCCATGCCTGCTTACCACCTTTTCATTTTCATATTTTAAACTTGTTTAAATCCGTGTCAAATTAAACCAAGGATTTGACCAAAAGATTCAAATGGGCCTAAAATTTAAAAATAACCAGAAAAATGAAAAACAAAAGCATATAGTCTTCTTATGTCATATACTAAGCATTCAAGTTGATAAACAAGGTTTGGACATGCATATTCAAACCTAGGCAAATCATGTATCTATCCCCTAGCCCCTAAACTATATCTTATGAAGTCAAGCATGAAGAGAAGTGGTTTTGGGTTTCAAACATGAAAATTTCAAGAACATCCCAAAAACTTCATTTTAGAGTGACTAAGAAGGATACAGGCTTCCCCTTTTCATTTTCATGTTTTATACTTGTTTAAATCTTGGTCAAACCTAGGATTTGACAAAGATTCAAATGTGCATCAAAATAAAAAATCAGAAAAATTAAAAACCAAAGCACATAGTTTTCTTATGTCATATAGTTATTATTAAAGTTGATATAAACAAGGTCTAGATATATTCAAACAAGAAAAATCATGTATCTACCCCTAACCCTAAACTCTGTCTTACGTAGTCAAGCATGAAGAGAAGTGGTTTTGGGTTTCAAACTTGGAAATTTCAAGAACCCCCCAAAAGCTTCATTTTAGAGTGACTAAAGGATCCAGGTCGGGCTTACCTTTTATTTTCATGTTTTAAAATTGTTCAAATCTTGGTCAAACCGTACCTAGGATTTGATCAAGATTCAAAAATGGGCATAAAATTTCAAAAAAATGAAAAACCAAAGCATATAGCCTTCTTATGTCATATAGTACGTAAGCACTCAAGTTCATAAACAAGGTCTAGACATATTCAAACCAGAAAAATCATGTTTCTACCCCTAGCCCTAAACTTTGTCTTATGAAGTCAAGCACGAAGAGAAGTCGTTTTGGATTTCAAACATGGAAATTTCAAAAACCTTCCCAAAAGCTTCATTTTGGAGTGACTAATTAAGAAGGATACAGGCTTACCTTTTCATTTTCATGTTTTAAACTTGTTTAAATATTGGTTAAGCCTAGGATTTGACCAAGATCAAATGGGCACAAAAATTCAGAAAAAATCAAAAAAAAATGAAAACCAAAGCACATAGTATTATTATGTCATATAGTAAGCATTCAAGTTGATAAACAAGGTCTAAACAACAAACTAGACAAATCATGTATCTACCCCCTAACCCTAAATTAACCCTGTCTTATGAAGTCAAGCATGAAGAGAAGTGGTTTTGGGTTTCAAACATGGAAATTTCAAAAAACTCCCAAAAGCTTCTCATTTTAGAGTGACTAAGAAGGATTCAGGCTTACCTTTTCATTTTCATGTTTTAAACTTGTTCAAATCTTGGTCAAACTTAGGATTTGACCAAGATTCAAATGGGCATAAAAATTGGGAGGAAGGGTATGAATTACAATTCAAAAAAACAAGGTAACTTAAATACTTGGATGCCCCAAAGATGTGTGGAAGCCCAAAACAATGGCAAAACATGTGCGCACGCTGCATCCAATTCAAGTAGAACACATAGTAGGCATCGATAGTTTGACCTAAATTTGAAATCAAAGAGAAGGTGGTTAGAAAAAATCGAAATTGGCAAAGCAAAGCATGAAATCATAAATTTGTGATGCACTATAGCTATGAAAAGTATCAAACAATGCATACCAAAATGATTTTTTAGAGGAATACTAGTTCAACTTATTTTAGTTTTATATTAGTAGCCCAAAATCGAAGTAGTAGTTGGATATTTTTGAAATTGATCTGTAGTAGTGGGCAAAACCCTAGTTTAACATATTTAATCATAGATTCGTAGGTCGATTTTTCTACTTTTTTATTATTACTATGCAGCACATGTGTGTTTGCCCGTCGAGTGAAACTCGGAGGAAGAGGGATCACTCGGAAGGAGAGAAGAAGGGAGAGAATTATGATGTCTCCCCTTTTTCGTGTGATGATGTTGACTTTTGTGCAGGGTTTGTCAGTGAGCAGGAGCGAGCGAGCGAGCGAGCGAGCGAGTCGAGCGAGGCCGAGAATGAGAGAGATTTGATTTTTTTTGTGAGAGGGACAACCGAAGGATCCAGAAGGACCCACATACTTCCGATACGCATCCTGATGCGTCTTCTCTTGACAAAGAAAATGGCTGGGAGTTTGCGTACCTATTGCACGTGACTTGTGCTCACTGAAGTGTGGGACCTCACGCATGGGCACCACACGTAAGTGACAGACCTGTTGATGTAAAAACTCGGTTGATTATTATACTACTACATTTATACAAAGTTTTCTATGGATTCAAGGGTACGAAAGCCAAGTTAAATCATTTACATGACATTATTTTTTCCATGAAGCCAAGTTAACTCATTTATCAATTGGTACATTTTGGAGTGACTAAGAAGGATGCAGGGTTACTTTTTCATTTTCGTGTTTTAAACATGTTTAAATCTTGGTCAAACCTATGACTTGACCAAGATTCAAATGGGCATAAAAATTCAAAAAAAATCAAAAAAACAAAAAACAAAAGCACGCCGTCTTCCTATGTCATATAGTAAGCATTCAAGGTGATAAACAAGGTCTGGCATATTCAAACCACAAAAATCATGTATCTACCCCCTAACCCTAAACAAGGATCCAGGCTTACCCTTTTCATTTTCATGTTTTAAACTTGTTCAAATCTTGGTCAAACTTAGGATTTGACGAAGATTCAAATGGGCGTAAAAATACTTAGAAAAATCATGTACGTATCTACCCCAAACCCTAAACTCTATCTTACGAAGCCAAGCATGAAGAGAAGTGGTTTTGGGTTTCAAACATGGAAATTTCAAAAACCTCCCAAAAGCTTCATTTTAGAGTGACTAAGAAGGATCCATGCTTACCTTTTATTTTCATGTTTTAAACATGTTCAAATCTTGGTCAAACCGTACGTACCTAGGATTTGACCAAGATTCAAATGGGCATAAAAATTCAAAAAAAAAATGAAAAACCAAAGCACATAGCCTAGCTTCTTATATATGCCATATAGTAAGCACTCAAGTTGATAAACAAAGTCTAGACATATTCAAACCAGAAAAATCATGTATCTACCCCTAACCCTAAACTTTTTCTTAATTATGAAGTCAAGCACGAAGAGAAGTCGTTTTGGGTTTCAAACATGGACATTTCAAAAACCCTCCCAAAAGCTTCATTGTGGTGTGACGTACTAAGAAGGATACATGCTTACATTTTCAACAACCCCTAAAAGCTTCATTACAGAGTGACTAAGAAGGATCCATCAAGCGGGCTTACCTTTTATTTTCTTGTTTTAAACTTGTTCAAATCTCGGTCAAACCTAGGATTTGACCAAGATTCAAAATGTGCATCAAAATTCAAAAAAAATTATAAAAATTAAAAACCAAATTAAAGCACATAGTGTTCTTATGTCATATAGTAAGCATTAAAGTTGATAAACAAGGTCTAGACACATATTCAAACAAGACAAATCATGTATCTATACCCCTAACCCCTAAACTCTATCTTATGAAGTCAACAACATGAAGAGAAGTGGTTTTGGGTTTCAAACATGGAAATTTCAAAAACCTCCCAAAAGCTTCATTTTAGAGTGACTAATATATGTAAGAAGGATCCATGCACACTTACCACCTTTTCATTTTCATATTTTAAACTTGTTTAAATCCGTGTCAAATTAAACCAAGGATTTGACCAAAAGATTCAAATGGGCATAAAATTTAAAAATAACCAGAAAAATGAAAAACAAAAGCATATAGTCTTCTTATGTCATATACTAAGCATTCAAGTTGATAAACAAGGTTTGGACATGCATATTCAAACCTAGGCAAATCATGTATCTATCCCCTAGCCCCTAAACTATATCTTATGAAGTCAAGCATGAAGAGAAGTGGTTTTGGGTTTCAAACATGAAAATTTCAAGAACATCCCAAAAACTTCATTTTAGAGTGACTAAGAAGGATACAGGCTTCCCCTTTTCATTTTCATGTTTTATACTTGTTTAAATCTTGGTCAAACCTAGGATTTGACAAAGATTCAAATGTGCATCAAAATAAAAAATCAGAAAAATTAAAAACCAAAGCACATAGTTTTCTTATGTCATATAGTTAGCATTAAAGTTGATATAAACAAGGTCTAGATATATTCAAACAAAAAAAATCATGTATCTACCCCTAACCCTAAACTCTGTCTTATGTAGTCAAGCATGAAGAGAAGTGGTTTTGGGTTTCAAACTTGGAAATTTCAAGAACCCCCCAAAAGCTTCATTTTAGAGTGACTAAAGGATCTAGGTCGGGCTTACCTTTTATTTTCATGTTTTAAAATTGTTCAAATCTTGGTCAAACCGTACCTAGGATTTGATCAAGATTCAAAAATGGGCATAAAATTTCAAAAAAATGAAAAACCAAAGCATATAGCCTTCTTATGTCATATAGTACGTAAGCTCTCAAGTTCATAAACAAGGTCTAGACATATTCAAACCAAAAAAATCATGTTTCTACCCCTAGCCCTAAACTTTGTCTTATGAAGTCAAGCACGAAGAGAAGTCGTTTTGGATTTCAAACATGGAAATTTCAAAAACCTTCCCAAAAGCTTCATTTTGGAGTGACTAATTAAGAAGGATACAGGCTTACCTTTTCATTTTCATGTTTTAAACTTGTTTAAATATTGGTTAAGCCTAGGATTTGACCAAGATCAAATGGGCATAAAAATTCAGAAAAAATAAAAAAAAATGAAAACCAAAGCACATAGTATTATTATGTCATATAGTAAGCATTCAAGTTGATAAACAAGGTCTAAACAACAAACTAGACAAATCATGTATCTACCCCCTAACCCTAAATTAACCCTGTCTTATGAAGTCAAGCATGAAGAGAAGTGGTTTTGGGTTTCAAACATGGAAATTTCAAAAAACTCCCAAAAGCTTCTCATTTTAGAGTGACTAAGAAGGATTCAGGCTTACCTTTTCATTTTCATGTTTTAAACTTGTTCAAATCTTGGTCAAACTTAGGATTTGACCAAGATTCAAATGGGCATAAAAATTGGGAGGAAGGGTATGAATTACAATTCAAAAAAACAAGGTAACTTAAATACTTGGATGCCCCAAAGATGTGTGGAAGCCCAAAACAATGGCAAAACATGTGCGCACGCTGCATCCAATTCAAGTAGAACACATAGTAGGCATCGATAGTTTGACCTAAATTTGAAATCAAAGAGAAGGTGGTTAGAAAAAAATCGAAATTGGCAAAGCAAAGCATGAAATCATAAATTTGTGATGCACTATAGCTATGAAAAGTATCAAACAATGCATACCAAAATGATTTTTTAGAGGAATACTAGTTCAACTTATTTTAGTTTTATATTAGTAGCCCAAAATCGAAGTAGTAGTTGGATATTTTTGAACTTGATCTGTAGTAGTGGGCAAAACCCTAGTTTAACATATTTAATCATAGATTCGTAGGTCGATTTTTCTACTTTTTTATTATTACTATGCAGCACATGTGTGTTTGCCCGTCGAGTGAAACTCGGAGGAAGAGGGATCACTCAGAAGGAGAGAAGAAGGGAGAGAATTATGGTGTCTCCCCTTTTTCGTGTGATGATGTTGACTTTTGTGCAGGGTTTGTCAGTGAGCAGGAGCGAGCGAGCGAGCGAGCGAGCGAGTCGACGAGGCCGAGAATGAGAGAGATTTGTTTTTTTTTGTGAGAGGGACAACCGAAGGATCCAGAAGGACCCACATACTTCCGATACGCATCCTGATGCGTCTTCTCTTGACAAAGAAAATGGCTGGGAGTTTGCGTACCTATTGCACGTGACTTGTGCTCACTGAAGTGTGGGACCTCACGCATGGGCACCACACGTAAGTGACAGACCTGTTGATGTAAAAACTCGGTTGATTATTATACTACTACATTTATACAAAGTTTCCTATGGATTCAAGGGTAGGAAAGCCAAGTTAAATCATTTACATGACATTATTTTTTCCATGAAGCCAAGTTAACTCATTTATCAATTGGTACATTTTGGAGTGACTAAGAAGGATGCAGGGTTACTTTTTCATTTTCGTGTTTTAAACATGTTTAAATCTTGGTCAAACCTATGACTTGACCAAGATTCAAATGGGCATAAAAATTCAAAAAAAATCAAAAAAAAACAAAAAACAAAAGCACGCCGTCTTCCTATGTCATATAGTAAGCATTCAAGGTGATAAACAAGGTCTGGCATATTCAAACCACAAAAATCGTGTATCTACCCCCTAACCCTAAACAAGGATCCAGGCTTACCCTTTTCATTTTCATGTTTTAAACTTGTTCAAATCTTGGTCAAACTTAGGATTTGACGAAGATTCAAATGGGCGTAAAAATACTTAGAAAAATCATGTACGTATCTACCCCAAACCCTAAACTCTATCTTACGAAGCCAAGCATGAAGAGAAGTGGTTTTGGGTTTCAAACATGGAAATTTCAAAAACCTCCCAAAAGCTTCATTTTAGAGTGACTAAGAAGGATCCATGCTTACCTTTTATTTTCATGTTTTAAACATGTTCAAATCTTGGTCAAACTGTACGTACCTAGGATTTGACCAAGATTCAAATGGGCATAAAAATTCAAAAAAAAAAATGAAAAACCAAAGCACATAGCCTAGCTTCTTATATATGCCATATAGTAAGCACTCAAGTTGATAAACAAAGTCTAGACATATTCAAACCAGAAAAATCATGTATCTACCCCTAACCCTAAACTTTGTCTTAATTATGAAGTCAAGCACGAAGAGAAGTCGTTTTGGGTTTCAAACATGGACATTTCAAAAACCCTCCCAAAAGCTTCATTCTGGTGTGACGTACTAAGAAGGATACATGCTTACATTTTCAACAACCCCCCTAAAAGCTTCATTATAGAGTGACTAAGAAGGATCCAGTCTGGCGGGCTTACCTTTTATTTTCTTGTTTTAAACTTGTTCAAATCTCGGTCAAACCTAGGATTTGACCAAGATTCAAAATGTGCATCAAAATTCAAAAAAAAATTATAAAAATTAAAAACCAAATTAAAGCACATAGTGTTCTTATGTCATATAGTAAGCATTAAAGTTGATAAACAAGGTCTAGACACATATTCAAACAAGGCAAATCATGTATCTATACCCCTAACCTCTAAACTCTATCTTATGAAGTCAACAACATGAAGAGAAGTGGTTTTGGGTTTCAAACATGGAAATTTCAAAAACCTCCCAAAAGCTTCATTTTAGAGTGACTAATATATATAAGAAGGATCCATGCCTGCTTACCACCTTTTTATTTTCATATTTTAAACTTGTTTAAATCTGTGTCAAATTAAACCAAGGATTTGACCAAAAGATTCAAATGGGCATAAAATTTAAAAATAAACAGAAAAATGAAAAACAAAAGCATATAGTCTTCTTATGTCATATACTAAGCATTCAAGTTGATAAACAAGGTTTGGACATGCATATTCAAACCTAGGCAAATCATGTATCTATCCCCTAGCCCCTAAACTATATCTTATGAAGTCAAGCATGAAGAGAAGTGGTTTTGGGTTTCAAACATGAAAATTTCAAGAACATCCTAAAAACTTCATTTTAGAGTGACTAAGAAGGATACAGGCTTCCCCTTTTCATTTTCATGTTTTATACTTGTTTAAATCTTGGTCAAACCTAGGATTTGACAAAGATTCAAATGTGCATCAAAATAAAAAAATCAGAAAAATTAAAAACCAAAGCACATAGTTTTCTTATGTCATATAGTTAGCATTAAAGTTGACAAACAAGGTCTAGATATATTCAAACAAGAAAAATCATGTATCTACCCCTAACCCTAAACTCTGTCTTATGTAGTCAAGCATGAAGAGAAGTGGTTTTGGGTTTCAAACTTGGAAATTTCAAGAACCCCCCAAAAGCTTCATTTTAGAGTGACTAAAGGATCCAGGTCGGGCTTACCTTTTCATTTTCATGTTTTAAACTTGTTTACATCTTGGTCATAGCTAGTGTATTTGACCAAGATTCAAATGGGCATAAAATTAAAAAAACAAAAAAATGAAAAACCAAAGTACATAGTCTTCTTATGTCATATAGTAAGCATTCAAGCTGATAAACAAGGTCTAGACATATTCAAACCAAACAAATCATGTATCTACCCCCTAACCCCTAAACTTTATCTTATGAAGCCAAGCATGAAGAGAAGTGGTTCTTGGTTTCAAACATGGAAATATCAAAAACCTCCCAAAAGCTTCATTTTAGAGTGACTAAGAAGTATCCATGCTTACCTTTTCATTTTCATATTTTAAACTTGTTTAAATCATTGTCAAACCTAGGATTTGACCAAGATAAGTATGGGCACAAAACCCTCTTAGCCAAAATCAACTACGAGCAAGATTTTCTGTATTGTAGATGCCCCAATTGACTCTCATCCCCAATGTAGTCTTTTTTTATGTCAGTATAGACTTCTTTACTAGATGTATACTATCGTACATGGCATGCATTTGCCTAATGAGCAGCATTGTTTAGCCGTTCTAGCCAACCCGATCAATCTGTCAAGCTTCATGCACGAGATGCCAATTTACTCCCTCGCTCCGATCCATATTTCTTGGTGCTAAAAAGAATGTGAATCGGAGGGAGTACTTTTCTTAGATAGTACTATATCAGTTCAAAAAAAAGTATAGTACTACTACATCACAAATGCTACAAAAGAGTACTAGTATTGTACATCACAAGACCACGACAGTTGTATAGTAGAGTTTAATGCTGAACTTTAAACAGGACCAGGAGCATCAGGGCCAGCAGCAGGGGCGTTGACCGGCAACAAACCAATCAAAAGACGTAAGGAAGAGGCCATATGCTGCGTGCTTGGCCTTGATTGCAGGGTGGTGATTCTTCGCCGCTCGCCATGTATTCACGCCGTACCAGTTCCGCGTCGCCCGCGAGCGGATCGAAGCGATCCCGCGCGCCGGACACGCTCGAGGAGGCGTGGCGGCTCCAGTGCAAGCAGTCCGCCGCCGGGAGTCGGCGCGCGGCGTGCAGGTACAGAGGCTCCCTGTACATGTCGTCGTCGCTCCGCGAGTTCGCCCCGGGCGGGCTCTGGTACAAGGCGGATCCACCGCTCAAACCGATGAGCGGCCCCGTCTTCAACAAATGGTGCGCCGACCGGGAGAGGAACCGCCGGTCGAAGGCGGCGTGGGAGGCGAGCACCAGCGGCGGATTCGCGCCGCTAGCCGGTGAGGAGGCGGAGGAGGCGGAGGAAGGGGAAGACCCCCTCTTCTTGAAGGCGCTGGCCGCGTCGCTCAAGGACGATGCCGACAAGAAGAGGGCGGAGGAAGAAGACAAGGCGGCGGCCATCGCCGGCGTGAAGGAGAAGGAGGCGCGGGATGCGGAGGAGAACGCGGCCATCATCTTCCTCGACGACTAGATAGGTTAGAAGTCGCGATAAGGATCGCGCAATTCTGTATGTATGATCCGTATGTATGATCAACTATGAATTATGAACAATGAACTATCAAACCAAACCACATAGTTTTTTTTATGTCATATAGTAAGAATTCAAGTTGATAAAACAAGGTCTAGACATATTCAAACTAGACAAATCACGTATATTACCCCTAACCCTAAACTCTGTCTTGTGAAGTAAAGCATGAAGAGAAGTGGTTTTGGGTTTCAAACATGGAAATTTCAAAAACCTTCCGAAAAGCTTCATTTTGGAGTGACTAAGAAGGATGCAGGCTTACCTTTTCATTTTCATGTCTTAAACTTGTTTAAATCTTGGTTAAACCTAGGATTTGACCAAGATCAAATGGGCAAAAAAAATCAGAAAAAATCAAAAAAATGAAAACTAAAGCACATAGTATTCTTATGTCATATAGTAAGCATTCAATTTGATAAACAAGGTCTAAACATATTCAAACCAGACAAATCATGTATCTACCCACTAACCCTAAATTCTGTCTTATGAAGTCGATCAAGCATGAAGAGAAGTGGTTTTGGGTTTCAAACATGGAAATTTCAAAAACCTCCCAAAAGCTTCATTTTAGAGTTACTAAGAAGGATCCATGCTTACCTTTTATTTTCATGTTTTAAACATGTTCAAATCTTGGTCAAACCGTACCTAGGATTTGACCAAGATTCAAATGGGTATAAAAATTCAAAAAAAACTGAAAAACCAAAGCACATAGCCTTCTTATGTCATATATAGTAAGCACTCAAGTTGGTAAACAAGGTCTAGAGATATTCAAACCAGAAAAATCTTGTATCTACCCCTAACCCTAAACTTTGTCTTATGAAGTCAAGCACGAAGAGAAGTCGTTTTGGGTTTCAAACATGGAAATTACAAAAACCTTCCCAAAAGCCTCATTTTGGAGTGACTAAGAAGGACGCAGGCTTACCTTTTCATTTTCATGTTTTAAACTTGTTTAAACCTTGGTTAAACCTAGGATTTGACCAAGATCAAATGGGCGTAAAAATTCAGAAAAAATCAAAAAATGAAAACCAAAGCACATAGTATTCTTATGTCATATATTAAGCATTCAAGTTGATAAACAAGGTCAAGACATATTCAAACCAGACAAATCATGTATCTACCCTAACCCTAAACTCTGTCTTATGAAGTCAAGCATGAAGAGACGTGGTTTTGGGTTTCAAACATGGAAATTTCAAGAACCCCCAAAAGCTTCATTTTAGAGTGACTAAGAAGGATCCAGGTCGAGCTTACCTTTTATTTTTATGTTTTAAACTTGTTCAAATCTTGGTCAAACCTAGGATTTGACCAAGATTCAAATGGGTATAAAAAATGAAAAACCAAAGCACATAGCCTTTTTATGTCATATAATAAGCACTCAAGTTGATAAACAAGGTCTAGACATATTCAAACCAGAAAAATCATGTATCTACCCCTAACCCTAAACTTTGTCTTATGAAGTCAAGCACGAAGAGAAGTCGTTTTTGGGTTTCAAACATGGAAATTTCAAAAACCTTCCCAAAAACTTCATTTTGGAGTGACTAAGAAGGATGCAGGCTTACCTTTTCATTTTCATATTTTAAACATGTTTAAATCTTGGTCAAACCTATGATTTGACCAAGATTCAAATGGGCATAAAAATAGTTAGAAAAATCATGTACGTATCTACCCCTAACCCTAAACTCTATCTTACGAAGTCAAGCATGAAGAGAAGTGGTTTTGGGTTTCAAACATGGAAATTTCAAAAACCTCCCAAAAGCTTCATTTCAGAGTGACTAAGAAGGATCCAGACCGGGCTTACATTTTATTTTCATATTTTAAACTTGTTCAAATCTTGGTCAAACCGTACCTAGGATTTGACCAAGATTCAAATGGGCATAAAATTTCAAAAAAAAAAAAAAAACCAAAGCACATAGCCTTCTTATGTCATATAGTAAGCACTCAAGTTGATAAACAAGGTCTAGTCATATTCAAACCAGAAAAATCATGTATCTACCCCTAAGCCTGAACTTTGTCTTATGAAGTCAATCACGAAGAGAAGTCGTTTTGGGTTTCAAACATGGAAATTTCAAATACCTTCCGAAAAGCTTCATTTTGGAGTGACTAAGAAGTATAGTCGAAAATAAGAAGTTTTTCATTGATCTCTTAAAAAAGGGGTCATGATTCGAAAGTTCGCCATGCATGGTTCTTGCGGTAACCAAGCTAGCTCACCCATGTGGCAAGAAGAGAATCAATGTCCAACATGCATGGTTCCAAAAAAATATATTTACAGAATGATTCTGCTTCTCAAGAATATTTGCATGCCATCATGTTTGTTATTTTTCCTAGATAAAAGTAGTAATTGGTGACTTCGTGATTGCCTTGCTTGCTGATTTCAATAAGTTTGAACCTCATTTTTGGCTTTTTTTCAAATTTAGGCAAAAACTTCTTGGCAATCGACTTTGTGAGTTACTATACTTGGATGCAACCCACATTTTCGTTGGCTAATTAATGTTTTCTGATTCCACAACAATAGGGCACATCCCTATATCATCCCAAATTTTGAATTCTTATTAGTTTGGTTGATGACCACCATTCATATCCGAACTTAATTAATTGGAGTACAAATGATGGTTTCATGGTAAGCTAGTTTGATAAATTAGCCTTCGAAATGGCGATTCGCCTACCATGCATGCATGTTTGGCCTACCCGTGAAATTTTGATTTGTGGTATTGTGCACACACTGCACATGATAGCGAATAAACAAAACACATATTTGGACCCCTTTGGCCAGCAAGGGCATGTTTGGTTCCTAGCCACAATTTGTCAAGAAGCCAAAATTTGGCAGCCATGCATATAGTTTATTTGGCATGTGTTTGGTTTTTTCCACAATTTGGCTTATCACACTTCATTGCATGTATATATGGTCCATTTGTCATAGACTCAACTTTTTTTTACAAAGTTTTGACAAAGTTTGTCTTTAATATTTTAAGCCACAATTTGGTGGCTAGCCATACTAGCTTTTTTTTGTTGCTAACCACACTTTGGCTTTGGAAAAATGTGGCTACCAAACATGGGTCCTAATAAAAAGAAAACAACACACTAATGTGTGGTAAACCAAAATCCCTACTTTGCAAAGTTGCATATGTGCAAAAGGGGGGCAATGCATGCATTATTCAGAAGTTGACTGTGGTTTTCGTAGTGTAACCAATTAATTAAGCTTACATATGGGAAGAGGCTAGCGAGGCGAACTCAAGCAGCTATGGTTCCAATGTTGTCAAGTTTGAAGTGGACACTGCATGAAGCTTGCTCATATTAATGGGTAGAAAGCCAAAAGTAGTCCATATTTATTCTATATGTGTGTGAATAATAACTCTTCACCCCAAACCTCTATGTATGATAGGGTTTTATATTTTTTACTTGTTAGTAGTAAGTACATGTCATGTGATGGCTCCATGCACATGTTTCACAACAATTTTTTTGATTTTTTTCTACCTAATTTGGTTGGTTTCAAATTTGCTCAAACTTCCTATATATGCGCGCAATGTTGTACTATTGGGACCCATGTTTGGGCTTTGTTTGTGGTACCACACTTGAAGGGTACCTCCAAGTATTTTATTCCCAAAAATTATGAATCTAATTAAATGGTGAACTATAAACTGATCATCTAAAGTTGGAAAATAAAATCCATATATAGCTACACATCGAGATATGTGTATAAGGTAGACAAACTGCATTGCCACACATGCCTTATATAAGTTTGTTTTTTCTAGTGGAGTGGATTCCCTAATCACCCCACGGTTGTGACATTGTCAATGTTGTCATGATAAATAACATTGCGAGACTTTCCATCTTATTCTTTTTTGTAGAAATGATTGTCCCATTATGGCAAACGTCCCCATTCATTTTTCAAATTAAGTAAACGTTATAGGATGAAAATTCATTGAAGTGACAAATTTTCTAGATTTCTAACTATTTTAGCTCATTCAAACAAGTTTGCAATAGGCCGACCTGTTGTCCAGTGACAATTTTAGAGTACAATTTGATCAACATCACAAAAAAGTGCTTTTAAGGCTCGTAAGTTGTATCATACATGCCATGTTGGCAAAAATCTAATGTATCACATCAATTATCAGGTGAGAGATGAGAGTAGTATTATAACACATAAACCTAGAAAACTTAGAAAACTTCATGACAAATACATCATGTACACACATTTGCATTGAGATTCTACAAAACTTTAAATATGACATAAGTATGAACCATATTATGATACTATGCATTGTGGAGGTAGTATCACAAACTAGTAGTGTATGATACTACGTACTACGTACTTCCCATTGTGACTAGTCTTAATCACTCTGACCTCGCCGTCTCGCCGTCTTACTATAGTACATACTACACCCCCACTCCGTCTCTCATACATCGCCCCACTCGTTTCCCACTCCGTCTGTCATACAGCGGCTGCTCCTGTAGATATCTTCGAGGATCTGGGCGATTTTGACCCGCTTTTCGGCGCTCGCCGTTTCAAGGTGAAGACCCCAATCTTAGCATGCATGTTGGACCAATTAGGAGTACAAAATTATGATCTAAATGTTGCTCAAACTTTCCATACAACTAATATATAACTTATACTACGTAGGTTACACCATCGAAAAAGGTATGACCAGTTGAGAAATGGGAACAATAACTTGGAACCTTTCTTACTATCGAGTGGGACGTGTGATATTGCTGTGACCTTGCTTTTTTCTTCTTCTACATAATGGCTACATGATGGTTCTAGAAAGAAGTGTATGCTGTTGTGGTATCTCTTGACACGAATCCCTCTAATCACAAGCGTTAGATTTTGGAAACCAACGGTTAGTACTGCTGTTACATGTCTAGTTCAAAACTGGTGCATTTTATATGTTGTTGTAGTAGTCTAGTAGATAGATTCAGATGCATGGTCAGGAGTGCAAACATTTCGCAACTAGTTGATCCCTCATCTTATTGTCGGATGTCACATTTCGAGTTTGTAAAAAAATGTAAATTCAAATCATAGTCACGGGTTATGTTGTATCTTGCGCACATCTAAACATTTGTTTCAAAAAGTGACCATATGTGAGCTGTGGAAAAAAGAAGAGACCAAAGTGAATAATATTCCTTAACTATTCACATATCATTTGTCTTTTTTGTGCAAGCTAGAATTTTTTTTACATACTCATCTGTGACCTGTGGAGCAATACACAACATAATATGTGTCCCAGTTTTGTTTTTCTTCATATTTTTTAAAAGTGCAGAAGTGTGATATCCGATAATAGGATGCGAGTGCAACTAGTTGCAAATGAGATGCTAATGCATGCTGATATGATACTACCTCTGTCCATAATTAGATGTATGTTTTTTGTCGTGGCCCCATCCTACTTCTGCATTTTCTTTACGGCCGTTTTTGAGTAGTTGGGACCTGGACGTGATCGGACTAGTCGATACTCGATAGTAGTCGTAGTACTGTACAACTTCTGCATGTGGCGTCAGCCTCTAGAGTAGTAGTACTAGCTAACGGATAGATTATATCTGGAGAAACTGACATGTCCATTGATATGACAAGACTATACCTGGATTCGGACGCATTGTAGTGACTCCATCAATGTTCCGCTATGATGGTGTATTTTACTGCTACACCAGATTGTCGACGCAGAGGATTCCTTGGCTTCCGCGCAAGACCCTTCCCAAAGAAGGCATCTGCTCTGGCCCGTTGATTCTATGTGGACGGTTCCAGATTGCTTTATGTGTTTTTGTACGATTATCGTATACTAGGTTTTCCTTCCCTCCATATTAGGGGTTGTTTGGTTTAGGAGATAGGTTTATGGGGTGAGAGTATCCCCAACCACCTGGCTAGGGATAGCCAATTTTTGTTGTTTGGTTGTGTAGGAATTGAGTGTAGGACGAGAGGTGGGTAGTGGTATAGATTTTTTTTTTGCTCGAAATGTTAGGGGTGGCTATAAGATGGTGAGATTATCTCTACACACATCAAATATACCACACCTCCTATTTTTATAGCCCAAAAAAATACATAACCGGTGGTATGTGAATTGATCTGGGTAGAAATATTACACAACCGTACAAATATTCAAATCCTATAGTCAAATCCTACATAACTCCTATAGTCAAATCCTACATAACTCCTATACAAATTGTACGAATCAAAGGATATGATTTTCCCCCTATATAGCTTGTTTGATTTGAAGAATTGAATCCTCCAAAATTTCTATGTATTGTTTTCTTATACTAGTACAACCCTATGGGATTTCTAATAAGAGGTTAGACCTCTTGGAAAAATTCATATGCATCTGTGACAACTATGCTATGCACTCTCAATCTATATAGAAATTTCCTTTGTCTTTCCTATGATACCATCACGCACCTAGCTCTACCAATTCCCGTAGATTTCTTTCCCGTAGGATTCAAGGAGGCATATGTCATAGCGATTCTCCATTATTCTATCATATGAATCTAACATGCACTCTCAGTTTGAGTGATGCAAAGTGGCCACTATAAGATTTATTTAGTCGATTAATTGGTCATGCATACACTAGTTGTTTTCTATCTTTCCTACACATGTCAATTAGCGAAATTTATAAGTAAAATCCTAAAATTCAAATAAATTGCTGAAAATTGGAAATAATATTACAGTTGTAGCAAATTACTAAATCGATCCAGAAAATATGTACATGGCTTCAAGAATCTTTTTGCCGAACTGAGTAGTCCGTAAATGATGTCCTTGGAGTAGTTTGTGAGTTAAAGAACGTCCATTTCGTCAAACTGACAAGGCCTTTGATTTGACAAGAGAACACTAATATTTTGGACCTGAATCAGAGTGGTAAAGGCGTACAGCTCGATCAATGCAATGGTATGATGGCTATGCAGCTATACCTATATAGGAGTAGACTACTAGTAGACTTTGGGACACAGAGATTTGGCTTCCGCGGCCGACCCCGAACAAGATTCTTTTACATTGCCCATCTTTTCACTGACATTGAATCGCTGAAACTTGGGGTCCGCCTGTGGCAGGACCAGCCTGTCAATGGCCCAAAGTCTTATGTGCTCCCGCCCTTTGATTTTGGATGGACGGACAAGATTGCCCAGTCCCATCCCTGTCCTGTTCGTTCCAGTTTTCATCCTCCTCCCTGGGGAACCCTCCCCGGAGAGCTCTACACCGACCCCTTCTATCCCCACCTGCTTGTCCCTTCCTTCTTCCTCCAGCGATTCATCCATCGTTCAACAAGTTGTCTAAGAAGAACATGAAGAAGTGTAAGAAGAGGAAGGAGGCGTTGTTGTCTGAGACTAAATCCGCGGTGAAATCCATCCCGCTGAAAGTCCTGCAAACTCCGACTTTGAAAGTGTACCAGCGGCGCCGGCGGATAGGCATGTCTGTGCTTCCATCGCAAGCTCAGTCTGCGCTTCCATCGCAAGCACAGTCTGCTTCGGGCTTGTTGGGTCAGGGCAGAGTAATCCAGCAAGAGTCCTGGTAGGTTTTTATCGCCATGTGCTTTCTTTGCCCCCATGAACGCAGATTACAGCAAGGCAAACAGATCCAACTATTTTTTTACCCGGGAGAACCAGCTATTTGACCGTCTTTCTTCCAGGGCCGCCCGTTCAAGTGTCGCCCTTCCTACCGATGCCGAGAAATCGACCGTGTTTCGCCAAGATGGTGGGTACGTAGCTCCCCGGTATGTTTCCATGCCGAAGTTTCTCTGCCTTCTGGCTGGCTAGCGGATCAAACAATTTAACCGTCTTTCTTCCATGGCGGCTGGTTTCAGCGCCATTCCTACCCAAGTTGAGAAATCGCTCGTTTCTCGCCAACCTGGTGGGTACGAAGCTCCTGGGTATGTTTCCATCGCCATGCCGGATTTTCGTTGAGTCCTTGCTGGCAGGCGGTGCCAACTAAACCGGCTATCATCTTCCAGGGCCGACGGTTCCAGGCTCGTGCTTTCTACCGCAGGATCCACTTCGTACTTAGCTATCGAGGACCCGTTGTTTGATGAGCACTTGTTAGCTCTCAAGAGCATTAATAATGTATGCACTATAATATACGAAGTATATCCATTGCTTTTTTTTCTTCCTCTTCATCTCCGTACTGCATGAGGGCTTCTTTAATTCGTAGGACTTCTATAAGAATTGTGTAGCATTTAGATCCTATGGGTTCTTCCCTACATTAGTTGTTTGATTTATAGAAATATATCCTATGTTTGTTCCTTTTTTCGAAATGGGGGACATATCACAGCCTCTGCATCAAAATGATGTATATGGCTGCTTTATTGCTTTCTTCAGTTCATACACAAATTATGACAACTTCTCACGGATCAGCTAGAGTCGACACAAAGATCCACCAACGAAACATAGAAAACAGCAGGTGCCAAAAAGGCAAAAACACATCAGTAAGTAATTCTATGAGGAAACTGCCAGCCACCCTGGATGTAAAAATCCCGTGCGGCTGTCTCTAGTCAGTTGCACCCAGACTCCCTGATATCCTGCTGATCCTCGGGCTGGAGATAAGAAACATACGGATCTAGTGAATAATCATAGGGATAACC
Source organism: Lolium perenne (assembly GCF_019359855.2). NCBI lineage: Eukaryota > Viridiplantae > Streptophyta > Magnoliopsida > Poales > Poaceae > Lolium > Lolium perenne. Next base: position 310,593,296 of record NC_067250.2, read on the forward strand.
TGCAAGAAGGGATGAGATTTGGGTTTATTAAACACGACTTCATTTTGTACATTCCAAAATAGCCCATAAAATAGCGCATACACCCTCTCTAATGTATACAAAATCCTATGCTTTTCCTAATCTTATGATTTTCATATCCTGTGAATGAAAAAGGATCCCTGATTCGTTACTGGTGAATTTTTCCATGCAGGAAGGGATTATGAGATTAAAGGGCCACAACACCACCCTTCAGAACAGAAACCTCAAACTCTTGCATAGGTTTGGTATCCTGAATGCAGAATCAGAGACGAATGCTCAGTCTCCGGGAGAGGAGCAGCCAGTGCACGTGTGTGCATCTTCGGCCGTGTATGTTTCCATTGCCGTGCCGCAGTTTCATCGCCTCCTTGCTGGCTGCCAGATCCAACTACTTAACTGTCTTTCTTCCAGGGATGGTAGTTCCATAGTTGAAGAGGTTCCTATGGACAAGGACTTTGCAGCTCTCAGGCATATTGAAGAGGTTGGCACTCCATTTGTTTATTTCTCCCCCCTCATCTGCACTCTGCATACTTCATTCTTTGTTGAATTTGCAATGCAGGATGTGATAACACGATTCTCCGCGAAACTGGACCAGATCAAGGGCCACAACACCATCCTTCATAAGAAAATCCGCCACCTCATGGGCAGGGGCATTTTAAATCGTGCCATATCGGCGGAGAATGCCCGTTCCGAGCAATCTTCTTTTGATAAACGGTACTCAGATGTTCTCGCGGAGTGTAAGAAGTTGAAGAAGGAAGTCGAGGAACTACGCGCCCAGCCACCGATGAGTGTGGTCACTGACAAGGCTGGTCAGTGTGATTGCAACCGTGATCGTGAAAGTTTTCAACAGAAGTGGCGTTGCATGCTGATCATGCGCTATATTTCGAGACGAAGTACTTGAAAGTTCGCACGTAGTGCGATAAGTTGAAGAAGGAAGTCGAGTGTCTCCGCTCCCAGCAGCCAACTATTGCGACATCAGGAGACCAGGGTGTGCTAATTGCAGCCAGAATTTTGGAATCGATGAAAAGTTGAATTTGGCTTTGTTGTGCAATATAGCAAGACCTGTTCCTCCTCTGCCTTCGTCTTTTGGCATAATTGCTTTGTCTTCAGTATTGACTCCTGAATGATTCGTATATTTCTGACGGTTTCTGAATTATGTACAACTTTTGTAATATTGGTCAAAGTAGTTTTGACCAGGGTTTGTGTAGGGTGGTTGAATTTTTTTGGTTGGTCCAAATTGTGTTGTGTGGTCCAAATGTGATGTATCATCACACCACCATGTGCCCCGCCACCCCCAGGTTTTGGTAATGCCATTCTGATACATGCTTCATAGATGGAACATACATTTTTTCCGTTAGGGCATGACAATTTTGAAAAATTCAAACAAAAATGGGAAGAGAGAATGGTAACATCATTTTCCATGTGATGCCCCTGTGCCAAATTTTGGTTCATTTTAAGAATGTAAGGTGACAAATTACTCGAGGAAGCTAGTTGGAGTAGACGGGCATGACCGGATTGGCATAGGGGATTTATTTTTTGAAGGATGTTATTTTTCATGGACAATATCTGACACAAACAATAAAATGTTAAGGTCTCATATTATTCTGAATGATTGTGAATTACTTATGACATTTGGAAGTATTGGTATACGTGAGAATCGAGTACATGCACGACTTCACGCGTCCACAACTAATCGGCCTCATCGTCTGTCGCATCCACAACTAATGCCATTCTGATACAGAGAGTCAGAGGCTATAAAATAATCGGCCTCATCGTCTCTCGCGAGCTCGTCCTCTCCCCTCCCATCAACTCACCGCACCTCCGAGGCATCGACTTCCTCGTTTCCAACCGCAGCAGCATGAAGACAGGTCTTGCGTACGAGGAGGAGCAATCGGCGGCCGCTCGCGCAGAGGATGCCTCTGCGGTAGTGGCCATCGCGGCGGGTGAGGCTTCACCGGGCACCCAGGCCGCTCGTCTCCTCTGCTTGTCTGATTCTTCGACCTCGGTCGAAACGGGTGTCCTGGCCGTTGAGGAGAAGGTGGATAGCAACGCCGTTGCTCCCGCCGAAGATCCGCAAGGCGTTGCAGGCGACCACGGCGAGGTCTTCCTAGACCCGGTGCTGGACGCGGACCTCGACCCCTTCGACGATTTCGGCCCAAACGTTCAGTTCCAGGAGGATGTCGAGGGTGACGACGAGGAGGTACTGCTCTTTTACCGAAACTGTCCCGATCCTTTTTGTGTCATATTACTGTTCGCGTGGTTTGCACGAACCTGGTTCTTGATTGATTTGATCCCCTACCTTGTCTTGTAGACGTACTTGATTCTACGGTTCGTACGGTCAGATTCTAGTTTAATTTCGACTAATCTGCCATGTAGTTGGCTTGATTTGTCATATAATTAATTTATGTGTTCATACTTAGTGGACTTGCAATTGTTGTGGCTTATGTTCATTGCTGTTCATAGGGTTTTCTCGTGATTTAGTATGATTTCTTCTGCCATTTACTTGTTCTACACATTTAATTTTAGGGTTTCTAAGGTTTGCTTATGATAGTGCAGTATTTATTCGATCTTTCATTAAGCACCTGATTATTATGTACTTTATAATTCACAGGAATATTCTGATGACATGGACGACAACAAGGAGCGCAGGGACCAGAAGAGCCGCTACGTTCTGAAGCGGCTGAAGGGTGGTGAAATTCGTTTCCGCATGCGCGGGGAGCTATTTTGCCCATTCTGTGGCAAAATCCTCCAGAAGGACATCCGCAGCCTGATCCAGCATGCGACGGGTGTAGGCCTAAGTACATCGGGGAAGCACCGCCCTGCAACCAAGGCCAAGCACGCAGCATATGGCCTCTTCCTCCAGAATTACGTCTTGCCTGGCTTGTTCCCAGTCAACGCCCCTGCTGCTGGCCCTCATGCTCCTGGTCCTGTTTAAAGTTCATATGTGTAATCTTATTCCCTTTGGAAGTTCAGTATTAAACTCTACTAGTACAACCGTGGTGGTCTTGTGATGGTAGTACTCTTTTGATGCATTTGTGATGTAGTAGTACGAAGTACTAGTATTTTTTTTGAAATGGTATAGTACTATCTAAGAAAAGTACCCCCTTCGATTCACATTCATTTTACACCAAGAAATATGGATCGGAGTGAGGGAGTAAATTAAACATGGCATCTCGTGCATGAAGCTTGACATATCGACCAGGTTGGCTAGAATGGCAATACAATGCTGCTCATTAGGCAAATGCATGCCATGTAAAGAAGTCTATACTGACATAAAAAAAGACTACATTGGGGATTAGAGTCAATTGGGGCATCTACAATACATAAAATCTTGCTTGTAGCTGATTTTGGCTAAGAGGGTTTTACTCACATTACACGTGCCACTTTCCTTGTCTGCAAAACAAGTTCCAATAAAGGAAGAGGAAAGAAAAGGACATTGTGGGCGAGATTGAACACCTTTTTTATGTATTAAGCTGAGGCCTCGTTTAGCTGAGGATTTCGACTTAGGCCTAACAGCTCAGCACACCCACAAATAAATCTCCTTGCGCGCACCACTGTCAGCAAAAATAACAAAATTAGCACGCAAGATTAAGAACGAAGTGAATTTAATTAACTTGGTTAGCTTTTCAAGCAATATATTCAGAGAAAGAGCACACATGATCGGCTCGAAATAATCGTAAGGGAAGAACAATAAATCTAAGGCACCCCACTTCATCGGAAGAAGGGGCGCGACAACGCATGGATTCATACCTTGAGTCGACGCTGGCTCGTAGAAGGGCGGCCGCGCCTCGAGGATGCCGGCGACGTCTCCACCTCGGTATCACATGTGACTGCTTCTCGACGGGCGGTGCGCCGCGCCATGTAGAAGATCTATCAAAAGAGGAGAGCCCGATGACGCTACTGACGCCTCAACCTTGATAGCACCGGCCTGTTGCTCCGCACTGAGATGCGCCACATGCAAGATTTAGCGGATGCGCCAATTTCAGAGATATGTCATGATCGTTGTAACAAATTTCACCATGATGATGATTTGATCCTGCACTCGGCCTTGAACACAAGTACTAGTACAGTCTCACAATTTTTTTATCATTATACTTTGCGAGATTTAGCGGATGCGCCAATTTTAGAGATATGTCATGATCGTTGTAACGAATTTCAACGTGATGATGATCTGATCCTGCACTCGGCCTTGAACATAAGTACTAGTACATTCTCACAATTTTTTTATCATTATACTTTGCGAGATTTAGCGGATGCGCCAAATTCAGAGATAGATCATGATCATGGTAACACACTTTTCAATGTAATGATGATTTGATGTTGCACTCGACCTTGAACATAAGTCCTAGTACGGTCTCACAATTTTTTTATCATTATACTTTGCAAGTTTTAGCGGATGCGCCCATTTTCAGAGGTAGATCATGATCATGGTAACAAATTTTAAACGTGATGATGATTTGATGTTGCACTCGACCTTGAACAGAAGTACTACTAATGTCTCACAATTTCTTTATCATTATACTTTGCAGTTAGCGGATTCGCCAAATTTAGAGATAGATCATGATCATGGTAACAAATTTTCAACGTGATGATGATTTGATGTTGCACTCGGGCTTGAACATAAGTACTAGTACGGTCACTCAAAATTTTAGCATTATACTTTGCAACGGATGCACCAATTTCAGGTGCATGTCACCAGATCTGTGTCCGATGATGATCATGGTAGTAACCGATGTTCAACTTGATGATGATTTCATTTTACAGTCGGCCTTGAACAGAGGTACTAGTACGGTCTCACAATTTTTTATCATTATACTTGGACCTTAGCGAAATTCAAAATCTCATAGCGGCAAAACTTCCCGCCCACAAAATACAAAAATTTCACACGCTTCCAAATTCCGATTCTACCCCTTTGGAGATGACAGCAAAGTCGGTTGGTGGGGGGTCTGGCCGTCATTTTTTGGATCACCACCTCCCTAGCCCCGGATACCCTCCCAAAAAAATTCATTTCCCTCAGTCTCTCATCTGAGACCACCCACCGGAACTTCTCAAGTCCCTCTCTCTACCACCTCCACGACCACCGCACCGGAACATCCCCGCCGGACTTCCCTGGCCTACCCGAGCCCTCGCGATCCTCGTCATCCGGCTGCCTGCCGGAGCCGCTTCATCGACGCCGTCATCAACCGGACCGGATCATCCCCGCCGAACCTCGAAACCATATGCTCATCCAGCAGTCTACCGCAGTCGCTTCAGCTGCGGTATCGTCCACCCCACTGGAGCCGCTTCGCCGGATCCGTCGTCCACCGCATCGGATCTTGCTCACCGACACCGCTGTGCATGAACCGGATCTGCTTCACCCGCGCCGTGCATGATCTAAACTCTTCTACTGTCGCTTTTCTATTGCTTGCCTGCAAGTTCTTGTTTAATCTTGGGGGAACCTGTTTGTGCTAACGACGCGCCGTTACGTTTTTGCAGATGAGATAGGTAATCATGAAGTGTAATGGCCGTCTCTCCAACCCCAAGTAGCACATGTAGCGTACTTCATCACCGGATCTATCAACCCCAGGAAGATCTGCTGTGACTCCCACAGAGTGCTTCTCCTAATGTAAGTCCCTTGTTTTAGCGCCATGTTCTGGGTTCAGATGCTTGTTTGTCTGAAGCTCTTTTAGTTCATTCCTAGCTATGACCGTAACACGTTGCTATTTTCTACTTCATTGCTAACTTTAAGCGATTGAACACTTTGGTTTGCATTCCCTGCTCTGTAGATGTAGCCATCATAACTTCTATCTTGCTCAGTCGTTGTTACAAAAATTATAGGTATTATAGTAACATCCTGCTATTATTTAGTTCACGGCCAATTTTAAGTAATTGCACATGTTGGTTCACATTCCCTGCTCTATAGCTTTTGGCATCGTAACTTCTATATTTGGTTTACATTCCCTGCTCTGTAGATCTAGCCATCATAACTTTATCTTACTCGATCGTTGTTACAAAAATTATGGCCTCTTTGTGTTGTTTGTGCCAATTTTTTACTCCATGAACATGTTGGCTTGCATTCCCTGTACTACAGGTGATGCCATTGTTTTGTATCTAGTTCATTGTAAGCTAACAAAGTAAGGACTTAGTTTGGCATGCTATCACTCTGCTATCTAGCATGTAGTACAAATAAACTTGTCATACTACTAGATAATAATTTTGCGTGCCATCTTGTTCTTCAAAAGCTGCATTATTGACTTGTTTCTCTGACTTGGCATGACGCTCACATATGGAAAGCTGAACATATTGGTTTGCATTCCCTCTTATACAAGTTCACAGGTGATCCCACTATATTATGTATCTGGTCCATCCTAAGCTCCAAAGATTAACTATCCTCTATGTGTTGCTCATTACAAGTTTATATCCCAAAACATCTTGATTTGCATCCCCTTCACTATAAGTTCAGGAGTATTATTTTGTTCACGGCCAAAATGAAGTAATTGCACTTGGCACATGTTGGTTCACATTCCCTCCTCTTTAGCTTTTGCCATCGTAACTTCTATTTTTGGTTTACATTCCCTGCTCTGTAGATGTAGCCATCATAACTTCATCTTGCTCAGTCGTTGTTACAAAATTTATAGCCTGCTACTATGTTGTTCATGCCAATTTTGTACTCCCTGAACATGTTGGTTTGCATGGGACTCGACAGTAGTAAGTCTGCTGTTTCATTCTAACATGCTCTGTTATATTGGCTGTTGGTATGCGGCATGCACTCTTTGTTTGCTTATTGTGCGCATTACAATGATCTTGTTATAACGACGAAATGATGAGTTCCAAATTCTTTGGCAAACAATATTGCAGTGTCTTTGCGTTTCCATTGTTGCTGTCTTAACTTGTAATGTCTTTGTTTCAGATATAGGTGCTGCATGGACAACTTAAAAGATTGCTGGATCGCTTCATTGTATTATAGGTTTAATTACCATTCAATTTCTCTGGGTTCTGTAATATTTTTTCAAAGCCTTGCAGCTGATGTAATATTTAGTTAGTTTTTATAGTTCTTTCGCGCATTTTTTCTTTGGTGCTTGTGGTAAGTGAGGCTATCCGACAGAAATCAATGCTGCGTAAATATTCTCAATATCTAAATCACGAATTCCCATCCCTTAAACGGCCCAATTAAGCGAAATCACATATGTGCCGGCTCGCAAAATCCTAAAGCGCCTATTACGCCGGCATATAAACAGCAACTAAACGGGCTGGCCCACTTACTTATTGGGCCAGCCCACTTGATTTACTGTGGACCCCACACTCTAAGTGGGCCGGCCCACTTGCTTTAAGGTGGACCCCACCCACAACTGGGCCGGCCCACTAACTAGTTGGGCCAGCCCAATTGCTTTTGTGGTGGACCCCACATACTAAATGGGCCGGCCCTTTAAGACCAAAGTGGGACCCACCAGGGTTTTTGGCCCGGCCCACTCTCTTGTTGGGCCGGCCCACTTGCTATATGGTGGACCCCACATACTAAACGGGCCGGCCTTTTAAGAGGAAAGTGGGACCCACCTGTGTTTTTGGCCCGGCCCACTATCTTGTTGGGCCGGCCCACTTGCTATATGGTGGACCCCACATACTAAATGGGCCGGCCCTTTAACAGGAAAGTGGGACCCACCTGTGTTTTTGGCCCGGCCCACTATCTTGTTGGGCCTGCCCAGTTGCTATATGGTGGACCCCACATACTAAATGGGCCAGCCCTTTAACTGGAAAGTGGGACCCACCTGTGTTTTTAGCCCGGCCCACTATCTTGTTGGGCCGGCCCACTTGCTATATGGTGGACCCCACATACTAAATGGGCCAGCCCTTTAACTGGAAAGTGGGACCCACCTGTGTTTTTGGCCCGGCCCACTATCTTGTTGGGCCGGCCCACTTGCTATATGGTGGACCCCACATACTAAATGGGCTGGCCCTTTAACAGGAAAGTGGGACCCACTTGTGCTTTTGGTCCGGCCCACTGGCTTGTTGGGCCAGCCCAGTTGATCTAATGTGGACCCCACGTACTAAATGGGCCGGCCCGATAGCAGGAAAGTGGGACCCACATGCTAATTGGGCCGGCCCAATAATTTTTTGGGCCGGCCCACTTGCTTTAATGTGGACCCCACTTTGTAAATGAGCCGGCCCGATACCAGGAAAGTGGGTCCCACATGTCTTGTGGGCCGGCCCTTTTGCCTGTTGACCGGTCAAACGAGTGCATTCGGCCCGGCCCACATGCTTAGTGGGCCGGCCCATTAAAGTTTTGACCAGTCAACTTTAGAGGTTAGGCCCGGCCCACGTAACTAATGGACCAGCCCAGCTATATAGTTGACCGGTCAAACTAAGTCAGCTGGCCCGGCCCGCAAACTTAATGGGCCGGCCCGCTTAAGACGTGGCAGGCCTCGTGTGGGCCTACCATCTACCACGGGGTTTCAGCCGGTTAACGCCGTTAATCGCGCGATTAACGGCGTCTGCCACGTGTCAGTTTGCATGACGTCAGCAGTCAACGGGCTCCCGGAAACACTTGGGCAACGGTCCGATTTTCCGTGGCGGAAGGGCGCCCAAGCGCGACGGACCGAAAAAAATCGTCGTAGGACTTTGCCTGACGCAGTTTCCACAACAGAACCCATATCGTCGGGTTAGGCCCATAGGCGACGAAAAATACCCCTTAGCGGACGATTTTGAGACGTTGTCTATCAGAACTTTTCTTGTAGTGTTCGGTTGTCCCTCTCACAAAAAAAAAACAAATCTCTCTCATTCTCGGCCTCGCTCGACTCGCTCGCTCGCTCGCACCTCCTGCTCACTGACAAACCCTGCACAACAGTCAACATCATCACCCGAAAAAGGGGAGACACCATAATGCTCTTCCTTCTTCTCTCCTTCCGAGTGATCCCTCTTCCTCCGAGTTTCACTCGACGGGCAAACACATATGTGCTGCATAGTAGAGTAATAATAAAAAGGTATGTAGAAAAATCGACCGACGAATCTATAATTAAATAGGTTAAACTAGGGTTTTGCCCAGTACTACAGATCAAGGTTCAAAAAAATCCAACTACAGGGTTCGAACAACCCCATTTCTAATCAAAGAATTTTTTCGACGTCATCCAAATGGCCTCAAACTATAGCACGGGCGGATCCAGACTATAGCATGGGCGGACCAAGATAATTTAAACAAGTTTAAAACATGAAAATGAAAAGGGAAGCTTGTATCCTTCTTAGTCACTCTAAAATGAAGTTTGGGGAGGTTTTTGAAATTTCCATGCTTGAAACCAAAAACCACTTCTCTTCATGCTTGACTTCATAAGACAAAGTTTAGGGTTAGGGGTAGATACATGATTTTTCTGGTTTGAATATGTCTAGACCTTATTTATCAACTTAATTGAATGCTTACTATATAACATAAGAAGACCTTGTTTTTTTATTTTGTTTTTTAATTTTTATACTGATTTGAATCTTGGTCAAATCCTAGGTTTCACCAAGATTTGAATAAGTTTAAAACATGAATATGAAAAAGTAAGCATGCATGTATGCTTCATAATTAATCACTTCAAAATGAAGCTCTTGGGAGGGTTTTTGAAATTTCCATGTTTGAAACCAAAAAACCACATATCATCATGCTTGACTTCATGAGACAGAGTTTAGGTTAGGGGGTAGATACATGATTTCTCTGGTTTGAATATGTCTAGACCTTGTTTATCAACTTAATTGAATGCTTACAATATAACATAAGAAGACTATGTGCCTTGGTTTTTCATTTTTTGTTTTTTTTTAAATTATGCCCATTTGAATCTTTGTCAAATCCTAGGTTTGACCATGATTTAAACAAGTTTAAAACATGAATATGAAAAAGTAAGCATGTATCCTTCGTAGTCACTCCAAAATGAAGCTCGATCTTGAGAGGGTTTTTGAAATTTCCATGTTTGAAACCAAAAAACCACATACTTATCTTCATGCTTGACTTCATAAGACAGAGTTAATTAGGGGTTAGGGGTAGCTTGATACATGATTTTTCTGGTTTGAATATGTCTAGACCTTATTTATCAACTTAATTGAATGCTTACTATATGACATAAGAAGACCTTGGTTTTCATTTTTTATACCCATTTGAATCTTGGTCAAATCATAGGTTTGACCAAGATTTGAACAAGTTTAAA